>NC_143562.1:14717500-15047500 GCF_054136105.1 Typopeltis vanoorti
GGAATGAGTAACTCACCTTCAAATGAAAAGTCCACATAAAAGGTAATTAATAAGAAATATAAAATTATTTTTCTGTTTTTATTTCACACTTCAAACTTCTTTTAGGGTTTAAACAGAATTGTTTAAATAGAAGTAAATTAATCGAGTTGGTTTCCTTCCTGGTTGTTTGACAAACAGATCACTGAAGACTTTTAATTCACTTTTTCTGGTTTTAGGTAGACCCTTCCAAACCTTTCATTCAAAGGATTTCGTGTGAATATTGAAAAGCAATGGCCACAGTCTTAGCACCTAGGAATGACTGGGAGATATTAACTGGAATAGAAATTCTTGAGCCAATTGCAGACCTCCTGATTTTGTTTATTTTAAGCCCTACTGTCCTTATTGCTGCATATATTCTTTAGCACTCCCTTATTTGTATCCTTTCTTTTAGTGTTGCACGGTGATCAGCATTCATTTCAGAAATTATGGACTTTACAACCATGTTATAAATCACTAGTTTAACTTTCCGAGGTTTCTACCTTTATATAATGGTTATCATCTGGAGTATATACAAGAACAAACTGAGTTATATCTCACACGGTATGCTAAAGAAACAACGATTTGATCACCGGTTATTCTACTAAAATGACCTCTAGTTAAAAAAAAACTGATTAAATTAATTAATTATTTAGAAATTACATCAAAACTAAACTTTTTGACTGTAAGAAAACTATAGATAGTTTTCTTACAGTAACAATGAGGTCCTATTTTTAACATGACAATTCTTATATGCGATTTAAGATTCTGGATTATCTACAGTCCTGCTTATAGTTAACTCTTAGGGAGAAAGGTTCCGTGGATAGAATATGTGCGTTCCATATACTTGAGATTTTTAGACCATCATTATTGTTCAGATTAAGGTGGTAGATAAGAATCTCACAGGCTTCCTTCAATTTACGTTCATACCTTGTTTTGGAGTGATGTGAACAACTGGTGGTTCTTTTCCGGTCAATTCTATGTAAGATTGTTTTATACAATAAAATATTTACGTATTAAAACTTATCACTGTGGTTAGTACGTGTGATTTCAGTGATAAATTATGTTAAGGTGGTCAGGGAATGATCAGAAAGGCCAGCTTCACCAAAGTTATTATATTAAATGTGTCGTTTATGTTCCTTTTGTCTGATAGGAATTGTGTGTCCTGTTTCCCCCTTTATATGGTAGATTACAGGTGCAATAAATACGGTATACTCCAGAGGTTGTACTTTTTGTAGTATTCTGTTTATTTTATCTGATATCCCTTTAATGTAAAGAATGGTTATAGTTTTATTGTAGTCTGGTTTATCTTTTGTTTTTTATTGAGGTCTTGTAGAGAATTTTGTCGATAGTGTTTTGGCTGTAACCATTTTTTAGGAAAGTATTATTGATAACGTTAAATTCGTCTTTAAGAGCTTGTTCATTGGAGCATATCTTTGCTCTGTTAGAGTATTAATGACACCTAGTTTTTGTATTGGGTGGTAGTAGTAGGAGTTTATGTATATATATATATTGGTCCGTATGTGTCGGTTTCTGGTAGAAGGAAGAAAGGTGACAAGTGTATCTAGAAACGGAAGTGTTCCGTTTTTCAATCTCAATTGTGAACTGTATGCGTTTGTGTTGTTTGTTTAGGTGGCTAAGGAAAGTGTCTAGTGACACTTTGATTTCACCGCTGTTAATTCATGTTTCTTTAAGTTGCTTGTTATTATTTTCTTATGATTTATATTTTAAATGTTGGCTGTTTCTAAACGTATTTTATATGCTATGGGATTTGGGATGAATCTTAAGCCTCTTTCAATATTACAAATAAAATCCAATTTGTTCATCGATCTCGCTACTCAGCAAAGGTCTAAATTTTGCTACGGCAAAATTTAGATCTTTGCTGAGTAGCGAGAGTTCATCTTTGTTTAAGGCATGGTTGGATAGGTTAACTACGTTACTGTTACCTGCAGGTGATTGGTGGCTCCTGGTGTTTCTTGCTTCTGCTTGGTTGTTAACGATCACCGTGGAGAAATTCAAATATGTCCGTTGAATTTGTCAATCTTTTAGGCTATGAAATTTGGAAATAGTTACATCCAAAACACTATTAACAAAATTCTCTACAAGACCTTAATAAAAAAACAAAGATAAACCAGACTACAATAAAACTATAACCATTCCTTACATTAAAGGGACATGACATAAAATAAACAGAATACTACAGAAATACAACCTCAATGCCACCTTTGAACTTCCTGCAAAATTAAAAAGCTTACTCAACTCATCCAAAGACTCCCTCCGCTGGACCACCCTGGAGTATACCATATTTATTGCACCTGTAATCTAACATACATAGGGGAAACAGGACGCACAATTCCTATAAGACAAAAAGAACATAAACGACACATTAAATATAGTAATTATGGTGAAGCTGGCCTTTCTGATCATGCCTTGAACACGAAACCTTTCTCCCTAAGAGTTAACTATAAACAGGACTGTAGATAATCCGCATGAATGTAGGGAGTCGTGTTAAAAATAGGACATCGTTGTTACTGTAAGAAAACTATCTATGTGAATGAATGTTTCTCTTATGTTATCGTAAATAGAATTTAGCTTTGCTGTAGTAACTAAATAATTAACTAATTTTTAATTTTATCTGTAATTTTTTTCACTAGCCAGTAGTATAACCGGTGATCAAATCATTGTTTCTTTAGCACACTGTTTGAAATGTAACTCAGCTTGTCCTTGTCTATTTGTATATACTCCAATGATGACCATAATATGATGGTCGAAACGTAGGGAAATTGAAATATTTATAACACGATTGTAAAGTCCATAATTTCTAAAATGAATGATCTTATTTGCTTTATGATTGTTAGTGGTGGTTTAGAATGAAACACAATCAAGAAGCAGCATGTCAAGTGGGGGATATCTCTGGGAATTACTGTAAGTTTGCAGAGAATTAACACCCTTCAGCCTTACGAAGATGTGTGATGAAGATTCACGACAACACTTTAATAAGTAGGTTTGTGCTTCTACTTTGTTTTTCTACCATTACATTGTACAATTTTCATTTCTTTTTAACTTGGTACAATTTAGTGGTAGAAAAACAACTGGAACACAAAACCTACTTATTAAAGAGTTATCGTGAATCTTCATCACACGTCTTCATCCAGAGGAGTTGCACGCAAAGGTATTTTATATTTTCTGACGTTTTTAATCACTAAGTGCAAAATTTTTTTTCTGAAGTTTTTAATCAGTAAATTTTTAAATCTAAAATAAAAAAAAACACGAAATAAACACCAATAGTGCTAACTTAAGGATTGTTTTTTGTCCTTATAAGGACTGCTTAAAGGGACGAAGCAACAATGCTTTTCATCTTCCCCGTTATCTGTACAGGACAGTGTAGGGATAAGGTGTTATTGAGCAATTAAAGCTCTGATCATGGCAGTAGGGTAACAGCATCCATTACCCTCCAAGGGTATTGGATTGAATGAATCAATCTTCTCTCTTAAGATTGTGACAATTGGCAATTGACATTTTTGTCTTTAAGAGTGAAGCAAAATGCTTTTCATATTCCCCGCTATCTGTTGTGGTTACATTGAGAGTTAAATTTAGGAGCAGTTTGCTCGCCCTGAATGCGCATGGAGATTATGCGTCATTATAGGAGGCTAATATAGCTTTTGGTCTTCTATATTTGAATATGTCCGTTGGCTCGTATGCTGCAGCTTGCTGAACCAAATCGTTGGGATGTGTGGACGTCTTGAGGAAAAACTTGGTGGCTAAGGATTGTAGGAAAAAAAATATAAGGAATATTTGTGTCTCTGTGGAGTTGGTTGTTTCTAACCACGGGGCGTTCAGAATCATTCTCAAGAACTTGTTCTGCACTCGCTGTATTTTGATAATGTTAGTATTAGAGGTGTGGCTCCAGGCCGGAGAGGTATAGGTGATTATAGGACGAATCTTCGTCTGGAATAGTTGCAATTTGATTCTGTTGCTGAACTTGAGCAAAAACATCTAAAGCCATAGTTCAGATCTATTAATTACCGGATAGATCTGAGCTATGGCTATAGATGTTTTTGCGCATCCAGACTTGATGTGTTGGTTGAAACATAGCTTTTTGTCGAGACTCACACCCAGGTAATTTGTTTCTGTCTGCCAGGGAATTTTAGTATTGAATAGTAACACATCTCCTTCTGGAGACATTGGCCTTTTTGAGAAAAGAATGGCTGAGCTTTTCAGGGGGTTGACTTCCAGTCTCCACTTGAAGAACCAACCCAAAAGCTTTAGAAGGTTTTCTTGAAGCTTTCTGGTAACGAAGTTGGGTCTGAGAGATCTGGTTAGTATTGCCGTATCGTCCGCATACAGGGCCAAAATGGAAGTCATCGGATTGAGTGGGATGTCTGACATGTATACAGAAAACAGCAATGGAGCCAATAGAGATCCCTGCGGCACTCCAGCAAAGATATGGTGCTGGGACGATGTAGAACTGTTGATTTTAACTTGCACTGATCTATTCTGAAGATATGAATGGATTAGATGAACCATTTTTAGCGAGGTACCGGCTGAGATAAGTTTGTGCAGGAGTCCAAAATGCCAGATTTTGTCAAATGCTTTGGATAGGTCTAGGAAAAAAAGCTCCTGTGCACTGGCGCCAGTTGTAGCTAGTGGTGATGTATTCGACAATTCTGTGGATTTGCTGGGTAGTACTATGCTGTTGTCGAAAACCAAACTGTTCTTTAGGGAGGATGTTTAGGTCATTTACTGAGGTTTAGAGTCGTGAGAGTATGACCTTCTCTGCAACCTTACCCAGATTGGAGATGAGACTGATTGGGCGATAATTCTGCAGTAAGTGTGGGTCTTTGCCTGGCTTATGTGTAGGAATCACATCAGCCAGTTTCCAGGTGGAAGGAAAATAGTGAAGTCTTAAGATTGCATTTATTATACTGGTCAGGTGCACTATAGCTTTTCGAGGCAGCAGCTTGATCACCCTGTTTGAGAAGCTGTCTGGTCCAGGAGCTTTATTGTTCTTAGGTTTTTTAATAATATCTTATATTTCAACAGGTGATGCATGTGCAATATGGTCAGCACTGGTATCTGGGAGGTTTAGTGCATGCCTGACCTGTCTGTGGATTTTGTACGAATGATTGAAATCTAACTTATTATAAGAAGGTTTGCACTGATCCTCAAGTTTTATAGTATGGCTTCTGCCTTATCTACATCTGTGTGGACTGGACTCTGGTTTGAGATTATAGGGGGAGGGATCTGTTTTTATTTTTGATGTTTCTCAGTAGTCCCCAGATAGAATGATCAATAGGTGAGATAGAGGCTAACTTTTTATCCCAAACTTGGTCTCTGTGAGTTTTAAGTGCATCTCTTACTGCTCCATTCAATCTGTTAAGCACCGTCATGTCCTGAGGCGCGCGAGTGTTATGAAATCTCTTCCTAGCTCTGCTCTTCTCTCTTTCTCTGATCAGGTTCATAATGTCCTCAGGCAAACGACCAGGCTTGGAAACAGGTTTGTGGAAGGTTGCAACCATTATAGCCGACTTAATCTGTTGGGTGAGGCTTGTCACTGCAGATTCCACATCTTCTGGTGTGCATATGTGAGGGACGGGTCCAATTTGATCCCTAAGTGCTGACATCCCACGATATGCCTGAAAGAGAGGGAGGAGACAGGCATTCTTGTTCTCCCAATTGCAGTAGAATTGGGTTGTGATCCGACTACAGCTAGTTTAGTGATATAAGGCTGTACTGTAGTTTAATGTCCTGAAGGATGGCTATATCCATAAATCTTTAAATCTGATACTATATCTGTAAATCTGATACCCTCTGATTTTCAGGGTGTCAACAGGCCTCAGGTGCGTTTCATTGATTAGCAATATATCTGGGTTGTATCTATTATTAAATTCCTGGATTTCTAACAGTTTGTTTTTTATACCGTTGGCATTCTAACTGATAATCCTAAGAGAGAGTTTGAGTGATTTTTTTCCTATACATCAGAGAGTGCTGATAATATGGATTGGGTTTGCTGTAAGAATCTTTTTGTGACACTTAAGGATGGATTTGGGTTGCTGAAATCCTGCAGCATGTTTGCAATAGAAGAGGTGATAACAGCTGATAGATTTGAGTGTGGATTATTCAGCTTCTGGGTTTGTACTATCTGTTTGGAGCGGGCCACATCAGCATATGTTCTCGCTTGATGTTAAAGATTCGTTTTCTTAAGAGGCTCAGTTAATGATGGCCGAGCACCTGTTGTCATGATCTCACTCTTGGAGAACTGAGCATCCTGAGCTTCAGGAACTCTTGCACTAGATGACGAGGTAGATTGATGATTTGGATCATTCCATCTGTTTTAGGGTGATATATACATCCTCTATAATTAGCAGGGTGAGGACCCCCACAATTAGCGCACTTAGCCGGGATGGATTTTGGCTTGGCGCAGGTGTTTGTGTGGTGAATCTCGCCACATTTTAGGCATCTGAATTTTAGGCAAATACATGTTGTATTTGCATAGCTTCTGGGCATGGTCACATTTTTGGTATCGGTGGCACTGCCCAGAAGATGCTTTCTTTCTCAATTGTTCTAGGGTGATTTTGAGTCCACAGATCGATTTTAAATTATAGATGTCTTTGTAAATGTTGTCAATCTCAACCAAGATCAAAGGCATAGGTGTCTTATTTGATCTAAACATTCTAGTGACCTTTATGGATGGTAGTTCCTGTATGTTAAGGTCAATAACTATTTCATCCGTGTCAATATCCTCGGAGACTCCTCGTAGGACTACTTTCAGATTTTGTTCGGAGGCAAGTGAAAATGTGTGATATTGAGTTCCTCTTGCTTCCAATTCCTTTGTAAGATTTCTATAATCAGCCACAGTGGTGGGCTGAATTCTTATACCTTCATCTACATTTTTAGCAGATGTATAACTTATTTGTAAATTAGCCATGATGGTTCTGTGTGTTGTCCATCTCTGCTTTTCCCTTAGGATAATCGGTGGTACCTTTTCATTGGGGGAAGCAGAGGGATCTGAAATGGGAACATCCTCGTCCATTCCAACCACATTTGTTGGCTCAGCAGCGAGAGTTTTTCTCTTCTTACGAGCGTGGATTTCTTCTTGATCAGAAGGATTAGAGGTAGAGACAACTAGATTGAGTTTTTCCTCCATTTGAGGAGAGTCTTCATTTTCCTCAACGTCAACTTCAGGTGAGGAATATAAATTTAAGTAGCCGGGCCAATCCCGTTCAAACTTTTTGAGAAGCTTTTTAATAAAAGCGAGTGCTAGCCTTTTATCGAGTGACTCGATAATGATGTCGGGGTCAATCATGCTAGTAGGCCATGTTGTCAGCTTGAACTTCTTTTGGAGTTTATCAATAAGTACAAGAGACTCTTTATCCAGCAAATCAGTGAATACGTCTAGGTCAGGTACGCTCATATCGTTTTAACTGCGTATGGGTGTTAATAAAAAATCCCGCAGGTCTAAAGACCTGCCAGCAGAAATTTTTGTCGAATATCCCGCAGCCGCAAAGGACTGCCAGCAATATCAAGCGTAGGCTAAAGAAAGCGATAGCAATTAAATTGCATCTAAACAAAGTCTTACCTTGATATTTCACGAAATGCAGAACGCCATTCAAATCCCCGTCATTACTTCACTATATCTTGAACAATACGCGCCGAACAAATTCACACCAATTTGTTCCTTATCCTTATAAGGACTGGCTTAAAGGGGCGAAGCAAGAATGCTTTTCATCTTCCCCGTTATCTGTAGAGGACAGTGTAGGAATAAGGTGTTATTGAGATATTAAAGCTCTGATCATGGTATGAGGGTAACAGCAATAGCCGAGCCTTAGTTAGAACTTCATTCGCTACAGCATTGCCATCCATTACCCTCCCAGGGTTTCTCTGGCCTACTACTGCAGGCCAAATTCATATCTGATGTGATTCCTCCCTCACACCAACTTGTCCTTATAAGGACTGGCTTAAAGGGGCGAAGCAAGAATGCTTTTCATCTTCCCCGTTATCTGTAGAGGACAGTGCATGGATAAGGTGTTATTGAGCTATTAAAGCTCTGATCATGGCAGGAGGGTAACAGCAATAGCTGAGCCTCAGTTAGAACTTCATTGGCTACAGAATTGCCATCCATTACCCTCCAAGGGTATTGGATTGGATTGAATGAATCAATCACCGCATCTCACGGTCGATTGATTCCTCCTCCCACACAAACTTGTCCTTATAGTCCTTATAAGTAAGGACAAGTTGGTGTGGGAGGAGGAATCAATCGACCGTGAGATGCGGTGATTGATTCATTCAATCTAAGCCAGTCCTTATAAGGACCAACTTGTTGTATTTTATACGAAAAGTCACCTTTTCGTATGAAAAAATAAAAATGGTGTCTTAATGCAGATCTAATTAATTCTCTAAAAAATTTTATTTATAATTTTGTTTTACATTTTTGATATATAATTTTATTATTTAAAATAAAAGTATAGAAATTAAGGAGAATATTTTTCTTTTCAATACAAACGTACTCAACTAAACCTACATAATGATTTAGACACATCGCAGTGCTTTCTTGTTGGGAATGCACTCAATATTGCAAAAATTATATATCATTATACAAGACAAACATTTAGTTTTACAATCCTCAATCAGCTGCTGGCCTACCATTGCTACTAAATCTGGAATGGGAGTAAACTCTCCATAATCAGTATATGGTCGATTGGTCCACCGAAATATGGGAGGAAATGAAGTAAAAAAGGATGATTGATTGTGTCATCATTCCTAGAATAACGACATTATGTATCTCAGAATCATGCACAGAAAATGCAGATATTTCAATATCTGAAACGTTCTCCGTACAAAACAGAAGTATCTTTTCAATTATAAAGTACATATTTCCATGCTATAACAAGGAAAAAATGAACATGGAACCATCTCCCAATTCATTAAAGTATGTAAATACAAGACAGTTCTAGATTTAATCGGGAACTTACCTAATTGGATCAGATTTTCTTAAATCGAGTCCGACTTCAACAATTAATACGCTTTCCCTGCCACAATTGCGATGAGATCTAGATTCCCAAGTATGTAAACATTAACACGATTGCATTGTACCTGTGGTAGATATTTTCTACAAAAAAAAAAAAAAAATGAAATTAAACATACCAGATGTTCTTATTGAACCTTTTATCTTATATTTTGTTACGGTTTTAAGTTCTTAGTCTTTTAAATTTGTCTTTCTTCAAAACAGAAAAAAGTAGGCAATGATATCGATTTATGACCGTTTCCATTATTTCTTTTAAATATTTTCTAAATTTAAAGAGAGAGAGAGAGTTGTAGGCAGAAACATTTACTGGATGCTAAAAAGTCAAAAAAAAAAAACTGATAACTTCTGTGGCTTGATGGATATCAATGCCATGGATTCTGATCCCTTCATCGCTATGAAATAGACTTATATTAGAGGTTAGCGAGCACTTGGCTCACCCTGTTTAGGGCAATGCGGAAGCGCCTGAGCCGAAAGGCAGAGCAGCTTTCGGGTGCTTAGAAAACTCCTGAATGAGTTGCTTGGAATGAAAAGCTTCTTAGGTGAATAAGTAGTGGTAGCGTTACAGAGCAATGTGGAAATATCTGGGATATCAGCATCGAGATGTAGGAGAGCATGTCATTTGGTGATCATGGAGAAGATGACTTGGGAATTCCTGAGGAATTTCTTAGTGTCGGCTTGGCTGTGGTTCATGTTGCTAAAGGCAGTTAGCATCTCCCCTAGTGAGGCAGCAAGAATCAGTGCAGAGGGCTGGCTGTAAGCTGTCGAGGCTGCGGGTAAAATCCGCGGAGAGACCGCAGAAGCGTATGTTTTATCGGCGGGAACACCCCGCACTGTGATTTCCAGCGAAGGTTTCGTGGCTTGAATCTGAGTGGGCGGAGCCAAGCCCCTCTTGTCTTCCGTAGGCTAGAAGGGTGAATTGGACAGCCTTTATAATTGGCTGGATGTGGGCCGCCACAATTCGCACATTTAGCAGATGTAGACCGTGATTTTGTGCAAGTGTGCGAGGGATGGCTGTCACCACACTTTATGAACTTGTAATCTGCTTTACATAACTTTTGTGCATGCCCAAATTTTTGTCAGCGATGGCACTGACCGGCGGATGCCTTTCTTCTGAGTGGGTCGGTCTTGATGACTAAGTTGCAGACTATCTTAAGGTCGTAAATTTCTCTGTGGACTTTACTGATCTCCACTAAGACCAGAGGCATGGGCGCTTGTCTGCGCGGTACATGCGCGATATCTTAATTGGTTCAAGGCCTGTGATCTGAGGTCAGTAGCTATTTCATCAGCTGTTATGGTGTCTGCCAGACCTCTGATGACTACTTTTAGGTTTTTTCACTCTTGAATTGAAATGTGTGATATGGGACATTCAGTTCGTCCATAAGTCTGGTGATCCGGCGGTAGTCCACCGCCCCTTCTGGTTGAATTCGGATTCCGTCATCTGTGTTCTTAGCTGATATAAATTTGATGTTGCTGTTCTTTATTGTCTCCGCGATTGATGATCATTTTTCTTTCGATCTTAGAATAACGGGAGGAATCCTCTCTTTGGGCTGTGCCCCTGAGTCCGTCGCTATTTCTTCAACAAGTTGTGCTGTTGTGTCCATTGGAGCTGTACTTTCCAAGGGCTGGAGTAATATTTCAGGATCTGCTGAAGGGGACTTTTTCTTTCTCTTCTTCCTTCTGACCTCCTGAAAGCCACTGGGGTTTGAATTAGGAATGTCAATAAATGAAGGAATGTCATCATTTGTTGCTGCTGGCTCGCTAGCGTTGTCATGTGAAGAGGGAAGAAGTTCAGAGGGCTGGAGGTCCTCTGTCTCCACTTCAAGAACCTGGTGTTTTCCGATTTTATCGGGCCATTTTGTGTTTAGTATGTTGCCTAAATACTTAAAAAATGCCAATAGTTCTTTAAAACTGAGATCGTCAAAAGGCAAATCCATGTCAAGGCGAAAGCTTTAATGTGGGGGGGGCAAGACCTGCCTTGTCCCTTCTGACCGCTACCGGAAAAATTGAGTTACCGAAAAAAGTCTTATCTGCTCTACTGAACGAGCACGCTGCTGACGCTACAGGAGAGATCAAATAATAAAATATAATATAATATCTATTTTCACATTAACATATCTATAATATCATTTTTCCGAGATCATAATCAACAAGCACACACTACCTCTCTTTTTAGCCTCATGATCCTAAAAAGTCAAAGACAAACCCAATGTATACCCAATGTTTCCTTATAGTCCTTATAAGGACTGGCTTAAAGGGACGAAGCAAGGATGCTTTTTATCTTCTCCGTTATCTGTAGAGGACAGTGTAGGGATAAGGTGTTATTGAGCTAAGCTCTGATCATGGCAGGAGGGTAACAGCAATAGCCGAGCCTCAGTTAGAACTTCATTGGCTACAGCATACTCAATGTATACATAACATAACATCATTGGCCAGAAGGGTGAAGCAAGATGCTTTAATTCCCCGTTGTCTGATAGGGAGGATGAATTGAAGGAAAGATTTATGAGCTGGGAGCTCGCCCTGGGGGGCACGGAAATTAGTCATTGTTGCAAGTATTCAGAATGACTTTTGGCCTCTTGTACTTGAAGAGGTCAGTTTCATCATACTTTGCTGCCTGTTTAACTAGATCATTGGGGGTGTGTAGAGATCGTTGAGAAGAATTTTTTCGCTGTAGTTAGTAAGAAGGAGTAGATGTAAGGGATGTTTGTATCTCTATGCAGTTGGACATTCCTTACAAACCACGGTGTATCCAATATCGTGCGTAGACACTTATTTTGCACTTTCTGTAGCCTGAGGATGTTGGAGTTGGATGTGTGGCTCCAGGCTGGAGATGCATATGTCACTGTGGGAGGGATCGTCAGAAGGTAGAGGAGTACTTTGATTCGGGTATTCAATTTGCTTTTTCTATTTATTAGAGGGTAAAGCTGTGCAATGGTTTTAGATGCTTTCGCGCATAAGGCTTTGATGTGTTGGTTGAACGCTAATCTTTTGTCTAGAATTACCCCAAGATATTTTGTTTCTGTTTGCCAGAGGATTTTGGTGTTGGATAGATAAAGGTCCCCCTTGGAAGTTGCGAATCTTCTGGTGAAAAGTATATATACTCTTTTGAAAAGTATATATACTGTACTCTTTTTTGGGCATTCACTTGTAATCTCCATTTGGAGAACCACTGTTCTAGTTTTAGAAGGTTTTCTTGCAGTTTTTTAGTGACGAGATATGGTCGTAGAGATCTGGCGAGTACTGCTGTGTCATCTGCATAAAGTGCTAAGATGGATGACATTGGGTCGTGTGGGATGTCCGCCATATATATCGAGAACAAGATCGGTGCCAGTAGGGAACCTTGGGGAACTCCCGCAGATATCCGTCGCTGACTTGAGATTGTACCATTTATTTTAACTTGTATGTGTCTGTCCTGGAGGTAAGATTTAATTAGATGGACAATTCTTGATGGTATGCCTGCTGACATGAGTTTGTGTAATAATCCCAAGTGCCATATCTTATCAAAAGCTTTCGCTATATCAAGGAAGACTGCTCCAGTGTGCTGGTGCCAATTGTAGCCTGTGGTGATGTACTCAATCATCCTATGTATTTGTTGAGTAGTACTGTGATGTTGTCTAAAGCCAAATTGTTCCTTAGGAAGGATATTTAACTCATTTACTGCGGCTTGGAGTTTAGAGAGGATGATTTTTTCGGCAATTTTTCCTTAGTTTGAGATTAGGCTGATGGGTCGCGAATGTATATATAGGACTATACATTCGCGACCCATCAGCCTAATCTCAAACTAAGGAAAAATATCCACCGACAAATTTATACTACATATAGAAAAATTTAAAAGGTGTTTAATTATATTTTAATTTTTCTATCAAAATAAATATTTAAAACAAATATTTTCGTATATTTAGTAAGTTATTATAAAAGAAAAATTATGTTATTAAACTATCTGCTTTTAAAAAATAAAAAATTTATCAGGATACAAAGTTTTTTTTCCTTGCAAACTGGCCAAGCACTACTCCCAAATATATAAAATAAATAGAATTCACCATTTAATTAACTTATAGACAGGAAGTTACTAAAATTCACCTGCCCGGACTAAGTCAAATAACTAGGTTATGACAGGCCAGTGCACGTAAATTTGTTAACGGGAAAACGAACTAGAATATACTGTATGGCAGTGTTTCCCAACCTGTGGTCCGTGGCCCCCCGGGGTGTCCACAAGTAATTCAAAGGGGGTCGGAGGGATAGTTTGTTTTCATTAAACTTTATCTTATCATGTTGTTCACACCTGGCCTAATTGATATGTTCATATTCTTCCGAATATATCCATTTATAACAGTATTGCATTCTCATAAATGACACATTTAGTGTTGTAAAATTGTAATTTATTACTTCAGCTTTATGATATGTAAAATATAAAAAATTTCCATTTTTGATTTTATGAGGGTCGCGGTGAATTAACATTCGCTAAAGGGGGTCCGCGACTTTTATTACTTCATTATGTCTGAATATAAGAAGAAATGTCGACAGTACAGTATTGAGTATTTGAAATATGGTTTTATTCCCTCTCAGATATTTGAAATACGGTTTTATTCAAAATGTTATAATGGGGGGGGGGGGGGGCGTTACAAAATTTATGTCTTGCAAAGTGGGCGGTGGATCGAAAAAGTTTGGCAACCTAGGTCTAGCGTGATTCGCCGCTTCATAAAAGCTTTCCAAGACTTCTACGCAGGACCGGCCTTCTCTATAAAGGGGCCCGGGTGCAAGAACCTTTTTGGTGCCCTAAAGTATTTTTCAAAGGTAAAAATTAAAGGATTCGAAATAAACGTATTGTAAAGCTCTTACCTGCAAATGATTTTGGCACAGGAAAACAAAAAAAAAAACACATTCGCAATATAATAGGTTTCCGCAAATGTGTATCGACTGTGCCCACTCGATCGTGGGGCCCGGGTACATTGCACCCACTGCACCCCCGAGATGGTCGGCCCTGCTTCTACGTTCCTAGGTGCACCACTGAATACGACGCTGCTTGCTGGTTTGGGTAATGTAGGCTTACACGTTGCGTCCTGCAATGGAAATGCATGCAGTGAGCCTCAGTTTTAAATGTTTTTGTGCAGATTCGTGTTGCAGTTAATGCCCGAAACTCCGCATTCAGCAAAGAGCCAGCATGGTTGGCTGGCTCTTTGCTGAATGCGGAGTGTTTAGCGTACCCACTCTCCAACCAACAGGTCGCGGGTTTGAATCACGCTGCAGGATGGATATTTGTGATTGTCTTACCTTGTGCACTGCTTAAGCTTTTAATATGGCTCAGCATGATCTTCACTGTCCTTGCGCCATTAAGTCTATAAATCATCATCCTCATTCAACTTGTTGGCCGACAAATGGCGGTTTTTATACAGCATCCTTCGTAGTGCTCTACGGTCACGTTCGGTGGGTCGTCCAATGCCGGTACCACTTTCAGTAGACTCCTTGCGCTTCCATCTCAGTATGGTATCACTGATTGTTGGCCTGGGATGACCAAATTTGTCAACAGTTTGCCGAACAGATATATTCTCATGCCTGTAACATGAGACCCTATCACAACGCCTCTTTCAAACTCCGTCAGTTCCCTTCCTGCCGCCATTTCCAACCAGAAACAAAAGCACTGAGTTGGAACCATCCTATTCGTCTAATTTAATGGCACGATGCACCTTCCCCCATGGGTGAATATAATGAATTCTGTTGACTTCTTTCCAATCAGCGAATACTTTGGTTTTGAGCCAAGTTCCTGTTTACTTTAAACTGTGCATTAAAAACACTTCGTTAATTACAATCTGATAATTTTATAAGTTTTACCAGTTTTCCGCTAAACCAGATTTTCTCAGATGCACAACTTGATATATTCTTTGCTGTCTATGAAGATTTGAAATTTTTCAAAAACTGAATAACTTGTGACTTTTTCTTCGAGATTTAAAGAAGACATCGTAATCTTATTAAACGATAATAAAATGAAAATCGTACGCTATTTATTGTGTATACTTTTTGAGTTGCACAAGTACACATACTTAGTATTGGCACCTATTTTTTTTACAAAAAAACACCGTGTGTGTGTGTGTGTGCACGTGTGTGTGTGTGTGTGTGTGTGTGTGTGTGTGTGTGTGTGTGTGTGTGTGTGTGTGTGTGTGTGTGTGTGTGTGTGTGTGTGTGTGTGAGAGAGAGAGAGAGAGAGAGAGAGAGAGAGGAACTCATTATCACTGTTGTTATTCATGATGAAATGATGTTACCCATTTAAAACAATTATATACGCAACTAATTACTTCGTCTGAAAAGCATTTTCATTGCCGATAACAGATTCGTAATCTATTCAGGAACTTGCATATGAATTTATTCACAATCAAGACATTTCAATTGATAAGCGTGTAAATAACGTATCACAGATTTCTCGGAAATCCGTTCGCCCTTAAGGTTTCAAGTTTTGTTTATCGCCTGGCACCATTACGTTCAAGCTATTGAGAAAAAACTGAACTCCTATTCATAGACATACAAAATGATTAAGTCATTTCGATATACGTGATGTTTAGGGTGAACTGAAAAGAACTCGATGATATTTCATGTGTCTTCTAACTGTTAACCGGCTTGAATTTGAGTCTGTCCGAAGCTACGTGCATGGGGAAAACACTTCCAAGAGGTAACCCTAAAACAACGTAAATGCCTTTTGAGAGTACTTAGATGACGTTAGAAAGAAAGAATTTGACTGATACCACAATAGCTTATCAATTACGTGAATAGTTGAATAAATCACTTTTAATATGTATTGAGTGTTGTAATTATTGCTGACTAAATTAAGAAGACAGAGCTTATCTTAAGTTTCATTAAACTGATCAGGGTACGATACCATCGTTTTATTATCCCTCATATAGGAGTAAGCCCGAACAATGTTGCTGCTTTCGAAGTAGCAGATGAGACTTTTTTGGGGATCCAAAGAAATAGTTCAGAAATATCTGTAGTGCTTAAAAATTAATTCACATCCAACACTGAACATGAACCTTTAAACCAAAAAAGATTAAATGGATGGAAAAAGAACTGAAGAGAATGAATTTTAAATATAGTTTATACGTAAATATTAAAATAGTTGGTATTGCCGGAATACGCTGGTCAGATGAAGGTGTAGAAAATCTGAAGAACGGAATACTATTTTACAAAGGGAAGATAACATCCACAGAGATTAAGTCGCACTATTAGTCAACATTCACTTGCAGAATTCCATCTTAACCATAGAACCACATGGTCCAAGAATTATAACAATTATATCAAAGGTAAAGAAAAATCGTTATTTTTTCGAAATTATCTAAATTTATGGAAGAATTAGATACTTTCTACCAGCACCTACAGGACCTTATTGCCAAAACAAACCAAAGGGACATCCTAATCTGATGAGAGACTTCAGTTTCAAAGTAGGGAGATTTACTCCAGCATGACAGATGATGGACAAATTTGGAGTGGACAAGAGAAACTGCTGGAATCCAGTAAACATAACAATCTGTCTATCTCAAACACTATATGTTTCCATGCAGCATCACGCAAACACACGTGGACTTCTCCAGATAGTATGATTAAAAATTGTGTTGATTAAAAATAACTGGAAATCCTCAAACTAAAATATAAACACATCAAACAAACCAGATTTTGATTCTACTCGTGAATTACTAGCTTGAAAAATTAAATTGAAATTTAAAAATACCAAACTAAAGACCCAAAGCGATGCTCTTAACATAACAGAACTGAAAGACATAACTATTGTATAAAAACCAAACTGCAGAAACATAGTTTAAGAAAATAACCTTTGACAATGTGAAAAATGCATGAAAACAGGGGGATGCATTTATGGTTCCAAGAAAAACACTTGGAACAACCATTATAGCAAATAATGAGTGGATAGCCACAGACATTTTGGAAACCTTGGAAGAAAAAAGAGCTGCAAACATACTCTGAACAGACAGAATACAGAGGAAAAGAAACAACATTATAAACGACGGAAAAACCAAATACATAGAACGTGCAGATCAGCCCAAAATGCTTCGTTGGAAGAAAAAGTAAAAATGTGTGAAGAAGCCATTAAGAAGAGAAATAGAAAGAGTGATTAACAGATAATTTTTCAGTGGGTAGAAGAATGGAAAAACACACATGAAGAGACTGAAAGAGGAAATTCACCATCTATAATAAACAATGGTGTGACTGAAGCAAAAAAGACCAAAACTGGTGAGATCTTTCTGAGCAATACAAAATGTTATATTCAGGCAATGACAATCAAGGAAAAGAAGGATAAGCCATAGTATTCAACACAAAATAGGAGGCTACTCTTCTTGAATGGCAGTCAGTCTCAAGTAGAGTAATGTGGGCAAATATGAGAATGGGGAACTGGACAATGAGACTTTTTTGTGCCTATGGTCCCACAGACGATTCTACTAAGGTAGAAGTGGAGGAATTTTTTGATGCTTTAGAAAAAGCAACTGACACAATGAAAAAGGAAAAGTTGGTCCTTGTTGGGGATCTAAATAGCAGAGTAGGAAATGATTGTCAGACATACAAAAATATTTTGGGAAAATTTGGAGAAAAGAGCAAAGCTAGTAATAATGGCAAATATCTGTTGGATTTCTGCTCAGGACATGGACTGGTTATTACTAACACCATGTTCCAACATAAAAATGTGCACAAATTCACATGGAGAGAAGAGGCAAGGAATAAGAAGAGTCTCATTGACTATGTTATTGTTGATAGTGATGTTTTCTCCCTGGGGTAGGACACCAGAGTGTACAGAGGATTTGAAATTGGAAGTGATCACTATTTAGTCTCGCGCAGGATAAAATTGAATTTCGTATTGAAAAGAATAACATGTAAGAAAGTTGTAAGGCGAATAAAAGTTGAGCAGCTCTCAGATGTGAACTGTAGACTAAATTACACAAAGATTATTGAAAAAAAAATGAAAGAGTTTGAGAACAGGAATCAAACCTTGGAGATTCAGTGGCAAACTCGGAAGAAAACATTGATTGATTCTGCCTGACAGGCATGTGGTGAGGTTGTCTGCAAGGATAAAAAAATCAGAACTCCCTGGTGGACACAGGAAGTTAAAGAGGCAGTGAAGGAAAAGAAGAAAGCATATCAAAAGCATATCACCTGTCAAATAGGTCAGCTTGTGTTCTTAGAGAATATAGAGATAAATGCAAGAATGCTAAACACTGCGTAAAACTAGCTAAACAAAAGTCATGGGAGGACTTTGGCAAGAATATAGAAAATAAATATCAAGAAGGTGGCAAAATATTCTGGAGGTTGTTGAAGAAGCTTAGGAATGGAGGAAAGAGTGCTGTAAAAGGAGTTAGAGATAATAAAGATGACATGAAAACAGGAGAAATAGATATCCTTGAAGTATGGAGTAATTACTTTGAAAAACTGCTAAATGAAACAAGCAGTGATGACAGCACAGGGTAAAAAACACTGACCAGGCATGCAGTCAGGAATACATATCCACACTTGAAGTAGAAAAAGCCATCAAAGGCTTGAAATGTGGAAAGGCAGCAGGAGTAGATGATATTCGACCAGAAATGCTGAAGTATGATGGTATAAGAGTCTTACAGTGGCTGCACTGCATAGTTCAGAAAGCCTGGACAGAGGGATGAATTCCCGATGATTAGAGTAGAGCTCTCATAGTACCCATACATAAAAAGGGAAATAAAACTGAATGTGAGAATTACAGAGGTATTTCCCTACTGAGTGTTCCTGGCAAGATTTATGCAAGTATACTTGAGAAACGGTTGAGAAGAATTGTGGAAGAAAAGCTTAGTGAACAACAAGCTGGATTCAGGTCAAATAGAGGCTGTCAGGATCAGATCCTCACTTTACGACAAATAGTCGAGAAAGCATGGGAATATAACAAAGATCTATATTTAAGTTTTGTTGATTTGGAAAAGGCATATGACAAGATGCCAAGAGAGAGGCTATTCAATACGCTGCAGTTATATGGTGTCAATGAGGCATTATATCAAGCAATACTTAGTCTTTATTTGAGTTGTAAGTCAGCAGTTAGAATTGAAGGAAGTACAGGAAGATGGTTTAATGTTAAATCTGGTGTGAGACAAGGATGTACATTATCCCCTCTGTCATTCATTATCTATGTGGATCACATTATGAAGGAAAGTGGTATTAAACCTGATATCAAAATTGGAGATGTTAATGTCAGCTCTTTGCTTTATGCGGATGATGTTATACTTGTAAATAAATCCGCTACAAGTCTGCAAGATTCTCTGACTGAATTGAATAGCTGTTGTAATAGATATGATATGAAGGTCAGCAATAAAAAGACAAAGACAATGAAAATAGGCAGAATCATTGAAAATGTCAACTGTGTTTTGAATGGAGAACCTGTGGAACAAGTAAAACATTTCAGCTACTTAGGCACGATTTTTACTGAAGATGGCAAATTAAATATGGAAATAGACAACAGAATCAACAAAGCTGGTATGGTAGGAAGTGAATTGAATAAATTCATATGGAATAAGAGAGAAATTAGTCGTAACACTAAATTAGTTGTATACAAGACAGTGTTCAAACCAGTTTTAACTTATGGATCTGAGAGCTGGGTTAGAAGGAAAACACTTGACCAAAGATTAGAGACTGCAGATAGGAGAGTCCTGAGAAAGATTAGAGGCGTGAACAGATGGCATCAATGGCAATATCATATTAAAAACGAGGATATTTGGAAAGAACTTGACATTGTCAGCATCCAGGAATGCGTTAGCAGAGCTAATCTCAGGTGGTATGGTCACTTAAACAGAATGGGCGAGGAAAGATTAGCAAAACAAGTGTTCTCTGTCAGGTTGGCAGCAAAACGACTCAGAGGAAGACCAAGATATAGGTGGTTTGATAGGGTACAAAGTGCCTTAGACGACAGAAACATAAGATCTGATAATATTCGTGTCTTGACAAGTAATAGACTGATTTGGAAGAAAATTGTAGATAGGAAGTTAGTAATGGTCTAAGTTTTTCATGGAGTACTATCATATCCTGTAAACCCCTTGAGTGTACACGGCACGAATTTGATGATGATGATAAATCAAATGAATTTGTCTAAATACCTGGGTATGATGAACTTCTTAATGAAATGTGGAAATATGCTGGTATAGCAGCCATTAATTTGTTCTTTGAACTTTATGAACTTTTGAACTTTGAACTATATTGGTGAATTCCCGATGACTGGAAGACAAGCATCATGATACGAATTCTCAAAAAAGGAGATAAACGAAGATGTGGAAATAACATTTACTGAGCCATAGCTACAAAATGTACAAGTATGCTGATGTTCAAAACCTAAGGACGAATATTATTTCTGAAGATTACAACCGGAAATTCAGAAGAATTAGCTTTGTGGGAATTTACGTAAATGACCAATTGAAGTAGAAAGCAGGTACATATTAAAGTTTTGAATCATGCACAAAGGGGTTACGTGGTAGAACTCAACAGGATAAAAGGTAAAAGGTTGCGCTAAGTGAATTGTGTTTGAAGGAAGCTATTTTCGTGTAGCAATAAAGTTACAAACTTAGATGTCTGGTAATATCCCCAAGATATCTAGATGATTTAACGCATGGAAGAATTATTGGATAATTATTGATATTGCCACAGAGTATGGAATCTCTCACAGAGTTGTATCCAGGCTCTTGGGTAGCATTTCAAACCAATAGAATGTGTTCCAGACGTTTGGCTAAGAGGGTTGCCTTTGCTTTACCACGAAGCATGAAGACAGATTTTTGGTAAACAGCAAAACGTAATCGACGCACCACAGTAAGTTGGCTCCATTCAAGCACAGGTACGCGGATATCTCGATAAACTGTGACAAGACGACTGCGACAATCAGCACCACTATAAGTCCAAAGGCCAGTAGTGCGTTTCGTTATCCATGCTCATCGTAGCGCGTTTTTCAGTAGAGTTTTATCCATAAAAATTGGACAAGACACAATGGGCTAATGTATTCTTTGCAGATAATAGTCGCGTTAGTATTTCCTCCGATTATAGACGACATTTACACTAAAATGTCTAACAAGAGTAAACAAATAAACGTAAAGGAGAAAACAATACTATAAAAGCAAAAGTAACGAAATATAAAAATCTGTAAAATCCAATTAATGGATAAAAACAATAAAAAAATGTAAAAATTGGAGGACACTTGGCTCGGGAGATCCCTCCCTAAAAAGAGCTGAGGACTACCTCGATATTGGCCTCTCTAGCCTGAATTTATATAGATGAACCCCACCTACCTAGGAATGCATGCAATTTAGATTAAATTAAAATGACAATAATTAGATTAAAATCAGAATTAAAATAGTCGTAAAACCAATAGTGCTAGAAATAAATGCTAACTTTAATTTTCCTTTGTGTCATATGACAAATTGTTGGTGAACGACGCCACCTCTTTAGGATTAGGTGAACTCCATAACTGGGTGGAGCCCCCATCATGGATATTACGTTATTGATTAGATTACTTGCTGGTTCTGAAGTTATTAAAGGTAAATAAACGTCAAGCAAATTTGAATTCTATCATTCCTTAGCCTGCGTAGTATTGGTGACCACCGATAACCATCAAAGATCATAACTTGCTTATTGGGTTTTGTGGATTCCGTTTGCTTCTTAAATGGTACTTCAATTCTGTAATTAGAAAAGTTCTGGTTTTGCTAGTGATTGGTGAAAAAAATTGCACAAATGAGATTATCCTCTATTAAAAAGCATGATATATATATATATATATATATATATATATATATATATATATATATATATATATATATATATATATATATATATATATATATATATATATATATATATATATATATATATCAATCTATCTATCCTCTACTAAAAAAGCATGGCATATTTTATTGTCCTTATCCTTATAAGGACTAGCTTAAAGGGGCGAAGCAAGAAGGCTTTTCCTCTTCTCCGTTATCTGTAGAAGACAGTGTAGGTATTAGGTGTTATTGAGCTATTAAAGCTCTGATCATGGCAGGAGGGTAACAGAAATAGCCGAGCCTCAGTAAGAACTTCATTGGCTACAGCATTGCCATTCATTGCCCTCCATGGGATGGTCTCCTCAAATATGCCTTTTTAGTAAGTCACCTTCTATTATAAAAATTAAAAATGGTGTATTAATTTAATTCGAATTATCATCTAACCAATTCATATATTTTATAATCCTTATAAGGACTGGCTTAAAGGGGCAAAGCAAGAATGCTTTCCTCTTCTCCGTTATCTGTAGAAGACAGTGTAGGTATTAGGTGTTATTGTGCTATTAAAGCTCTGATCATGGCAGGCGGGTAACAGCAATAGCAGAGCCTCAGTTAGAACTTCATTTGCTACAGCATTGCCCTCCATGGGATGGTCTCCTCAATTGAGCATTGAGCAATTAAAGCTCTGATCATGGCAGGAAGGTAACAGCAATAGCCGAGCCTCAGTTAGAACTTCATTGGCTACAGCATTGCCATCCATTACCCTCCAAGGATATTGGACTGATTGAATCAATCACCGCATCTCACGGTCGATTGATCAGAATTTCATGGTCTCCTCAAATATGCCTTTTTAGTAAGTCACCTTCTATTATAAAAAATTAAATATGGTGTATTAATTTAATTCGAATTATATGTTGAAAAATATTATTTATGCTTTTAAATTTTAATAAAATCTTATAAATATTAATATATATAAGAAATCTAAAAAAAAATTTATATTTATTTCATGTGTTTATGGTAAGCATCCATCAGCCAATTGCAAAACTCATATTCATAGAGAATACCTTGAAGCTTTTATATTTTTATAATCCATTAATATCCCTGTGAATATACATTTATTGTACTGTGAGCGATTTTTTTTGTCATAAACCGAATCCTTCTTATTCTTTTTTAATACATCGAATAAAAATACATTTAAGTTGGTAAAGTGTAGATCAATTCTCAGTATAGAATATTATAACAGATATTTAATAAAAGAAAAAGAAAATATTTCAGTTAGTTTTTATTTTCATTCATAATAAGGATCTTTAAAGCTTTAAATATGAATTATAAACAAATTAATAAATTTAAACCTATCTTTTTTATATTAAAGATAAGAAACTCGTTACTTTTGTAATGTTCTTGACAATTAATCAGTTTTTATTTGGGCATTTGTGAGTAGTTTTGTATTCAGTATATACACCGTATTATTAAAACGATATGGATATTTAAATATTAACGCATTTTTAACTACTTTATCAAGATAGATAACAAATCAGTAGTTTGTTATCTTTTTGACTGTTTTTAGGGTTTATTTTGCCAACACATGCCCACCTTTTAAACAACATCAATTCATTTGAAATACTTGTTGTACTGCATTCCATCTCCCTAAAACTCATGTCACTTAAATCACGTCCCATTTCCAGGATTGCACGCATTAGAAGTCATTTTAGCATCCATCCCTTGTTTCTACAGCTTTCTGTACCACTTAATTTGTTTCTGCCACTCAATATTTGAGAATACTGAGCGTGGGTGTGTATAATTTTTGCTATTCCGAAAATTAGATTTGCAATCATCAATGGATATAGTGCTATAATATGTCTAATTTTCCACCGGTACCACACAACAGGCTTATGTTTAACAGAACCAATGCGTACGTGTGTGTATTCGCTACTCACTCGAAAAAATTCTGGATCTGTGTTCTCCATCAAAAAGACTGTGAAGGATATGGTAGTTATTCATGGTAATTATTAAACAGGATAAACTCTTCTATCCAAAGAAATGACTTTATAAATCCTTCAAATCCTCCTACATCTATACGCATTGAACACGTAAATAACTTGTCTTGCTCAATATGTGCTGCGCAATACTGATAAAGTACTAGTGCTCGGTAAGTATGCATACAGTATATCTGTGAGTAGTACTGTGTGCATCTGTTAATATGATGTTATCGTTACCAACTTATAATATTGCACAAACAAAACCGACAATCCAGTCAAAAGAATACAATACTTGTAATAGGCACATTGAGAGTAACCATTCGGATGCGATATAATGATTTTCAACAGAAGGAAAAACTAATATAATGTATTTGCAAAAATAAAATAATAAAGCAGATGTAATAATTGCATGTATCCCTGCAAAACCTCCTTTAATGAAGTACTCTAAAATTTTCTGGAAAAATATAATTTGGATATTAAATGTGATGATAAAGCTGGGTAATCAAAGTTATTTTAATCTCTTATAGATGCGGCATCCATTAATTTAGGTGTAAAATTATGAACAATTGAATAAAGTAACGTCTTAGCATAAACCTGCTGAGTAACTTCTAGAATCAATATCAGGTACGCGCAACGCTCAAGACGTTACTGTCTTTAAGGGTAAAGCAAAAATGCTTTTATAATTCCTACTATCTGATAAGGTTACTGTGTAGGAGAACGTTTATGAGCTAAGTGATCTACGCAGGTGGGGGCGAGTTAAAGATCTTCGGTAGGAATTAGGATGGCCCGTAGATCTCCTATATTTGGAGAAATCTGTTTCGTCATAATTTGCTGTTTGTTGTACAAGTTCATTTGGATGTGAAGACGATGCTGAGGAGAACTTTACTGTTGAAGATTGCAGGAAAGAGTAAATGTACAGGACATTTGTATCCCGGTGGAGTTGGACATTTCTGATATACCATGGTGCGTTTAAAATCATGCGTAGGCATTTGTTTTGCACTCTCTTCAGATTGAGGATATTTGTGCTCGAGGTGTGGCTCCAGGCTGGGGGAGCATAAGTAATAATGGGTCGAATCATCAACTGAAAAAGGAGCAGTTTTATTCTGGTATCCAGCTTGCTATTCCTATTGATAAGAAGGTAAAACTGTGCAATGATTTTTGATGCCTTTGTTCATGAGGCTTTTATGTGTGGACTGAAGGTTAGTTTTCTGTCTAGTAGTACACTGAGATATTTGGCTTCTGCTCTCCAGGGAATCTTGGTATTAAACAGAAAGATGTCGTCTTTGGGAGATATTGAATTTTTAGTGAAGAGCATGGCAATACTCTTCTGAGGGTTTACTTGCAATCTCCATTCCGAGAACCAGTGCTCTAGTTTCAGCAGGTTTTCTTGTAGTTTCTTGTTGACAAGATGCAGTTTAATAGATCTGGCTAGTATAGCTGTCGTCCGAGTAGAGGGCAATGATAGGTAACATTGGATTGTGCGGTATGTCCACCATGTAAATCGAGAAAAGCATCGGTTCCAGTAGACAACCCTTGAGGCACTCCTACCAAGTGCTGGGTAGATAATATATCATTTAGTTTGATTTGCAATCTTCTGCCACTAAGAAATGACTTTACAAAGTGGACAAGGTCCAATGGAATGCCGGCTAAAATCAACTTGTATAGTAGTCCAAAGTGCCATAGTTTGTCAAATGCCTTTTCTAAGTCAAGAAAAATTGCTCCAGTGTGTTGGTACCAATTGTAATTTGTGATAATGAATTCGATTAGTCTATGAATTTGTTGGGTGGTACTGTGAAACTGGCGGAAACCAAACTGTTCTGTAGGAAGGATGTTTAATTTTTTTACTGAAAGTTGAATTCTGGAAAGGATAGCTTTTTCTGCAATTTTTTCTGCAGAGGGAAAGTACTTAAACCTGAACATAGCATTTATTATTGTTGTAAGATGTACAAAGGCCTTTAGGGGTAGCAGTTTAATAACTTTGTCGGATATGCCGTCAGGTCCAGGAGCTTTTTTATTCTTTAAATTCTGTATAATGTCATAAATTGCAGCTGTTGAAGTAGGTATGAGTTGGGTGGTACAGGTATCGGACCGTTTCAGTACGTATCTGACATGACGGTGGACTTTGTAAATATGATTGAAATTTAGATTATTGTATGAAGGGCTACACTGTTTTTCTAAAATTTTAGCAATAGTTTCGGCTTTTTCTGCATCTGTGAAAACAATATCCAGATTAGATTTGAGAGGGGGAAAAGATTTGTTTTTGATATTTCTCATCAACTTCCACCAGGTGATATGGAGGCTAATTTGTCTTCCCATAGTTTGTTTCTGTGGGCTTTAAGTGCATCTCTCACTGCACTGCTCATTTTATTGACAAATGTTTTGTCTTGGGGTGCCCTGGTGTTATGGTATCTTTTTCTTGCTTTATTTGTTTCATTAATTAAGCTTATTATATTATCTGGTAGTCGATTTGAGACTATAGATGCTATTGCTGCGTTGATTTTTGTTTTTGGTGGTGAAATAGTTAATCTGCAGGTTGATCATGATGGTTCTTAAGGCTGTCCATCTCTTCTTTTCCCTCAGAATGACTGGAGGCACCTTTTCATTGGGGGAGGTAGAGGAGTCTGTGTTGGGGCATCTTCATCCATGCCATTATCATTTCTTGATTCCGAGGCGAGAGTTTTGCGCGCGTGCATCTCTCCTTGATCAGAGGGAGTACAGGCGGAGTTCACTAGATTTAGTTTTTCCTCCGTTTGAGAGGTGTCTTCATTTTGATTTTCGTCAGTCCTGGGTAAAGAGTAGAAATTTAGGACGCCCGGCCATTCAAGCTCGAACTTCTTAAGAAGTTTCTTTATGAAGCTGAATGCCAGCCCTTTATCTAGAGAATCTATGATGATGTCAGGATCTATCATGTTTGACTGCCATTTAAGCTTAAATTTCCTTTGAAGCTTATTTACAAAGATAAGTGCCGGCTCATTATCGAAAAAGTCAATGAGGGCGCCCAAATCTGACACGTTCATCATTATTGATTTGCGTATAAACGCAAGTAAATCCTGCAAGTCTAGAGACCTGTTGCTGAACTAATATGTAAATGTGCTAACAATGGCGATTCTAGCAGCGGTTAGGCCTAGAGAATCGCCCTCGTTGCAATTAGAATTCACTTACATCCTTTATTCTCAGTTTAATAGCTTCCAGAATTCAACTCAACTGAATAAAAGTACTCGCGAACTTCATGAAAATGTAACCATAATCAATTCAATTCACTATCAACACCTTTACTTGTCGACTCCCTTAAGTCACAATTCCTGAATGATCTGACAAGTATTTAATGTACTGGCCTATATATTCGAAATCAATATCTGTTAGTCCTTATCCTTATAAGGACTGGCTTAAAGGGGCGAAGCAAAATTGCTTTTCATATTCCCCGTTGTCTGTAGAGAACATTGTAAGGAGAAGGTGTTGTTGAGCTATAAAGCTCTGATCATGGCAAGAGGGTAACAGCAATAGCAGAGCCTCAGTTAGAACTTCATTGGCTACAGCATTGCCATCCATTACCCTCCAAGGGTACTAATTTTAGTCGCCTCGTACGACATGCATTAGCTACATTGGTGCTATTTTTATCCCGGCAACCACAATATCAAGCCATTCTTTACTAATATTAGTCTATTTATTGTTTAGGGAACTGTAATGAAAATAATAGGCCCAATTGGAAAAACGAAAATAATTTTTAATTTTCGCTTATCATGTTTATGGTATATTTTAATAGAAAAATTTAAAAGGTGTTTAATATATTCTGACTTACTTCTCAATATAATTTCAAATAAACAAATGTGTGTTTTAAATTTTGGTATAATATTACAGTTAACAAATTATACTATTTATACTACCTATTTTTTTTACGATAACGGACTTTTACCTTCTTAGCAGGCGCGCGTTACGAAGTTTGTACCCCACTCCAGACGAAATCTAACTAACAAACAGGATATTATGTAAATACGGCTAATTACGTTTCTAGGCTTGTCTTGCCCAGTTACTTGAATTATTTGTCGGGGCTAATGCAAGGGAACTTGCTATGATAACCATTAACTTGTTAATGATAAGATGAAATAGTATATATTGATATTTACTTCAGCACTAACAGAAAATATCTAACTATGCAATGCCAAACTATGGAGTATTTTGTGAGGGCAAGTACAAATAAAAAAATTTGCAAAATATTTCATATTTGTAAATAAAGTCTTAAGAATTGTTTTTTTAACACTACAGAGTTAAAAGAAAAATTCGCAGTTTTATTCAGAAAAATATCTTGGCATTTGTTTTTAATAAATAGTATGATAACTAAATAAAAACAATGATAAAACTCCTGGATAATTAATCACGTGATTCTTGTCAAATGAATTGTATATGTTCAGCTGGATGCAGGATTGCCTTGGGTCTTCTGTATTTGCAGTAATCTGCTTCATTGTAGTCAGTAGCCTGTTGGATGAACGGGTTTGGGTGATAGCTTGTCTTTGCGAAGAACTTTTCTGCTAGGTCATGGTGAAGGGAAGAAATGTATGAAATGTTGATTTCTCTGTGGATCTGGGAGTTTCTGGTAAACCATGGGGAGTCCAGAATCATCCTCAGACATTTGTTCTGGATTCTCTGCAATTTCATGATATTTGTTGCAGAGGTATGACTCCAAGCAGGGAAAGTGGAGGTGACAAGGCGTATTACCATCTTGTAGATAAGTAAGTTGGTTTGTATATCGCGTTTGCTTCTGCGGTTGATCATGGAGTAAAGCTAAGCAATTACTTTGGGTGTCTTCGAGTCTATGAGATTGATATGTTTGCTGAATTGTACTTTTTTTATCTAGTTGCACTCCGAGATAATTGACTTCTGTCTGCCATGGAATCTTAACTCCTAAGAGATAAATGTCCTCCTTTAAGAACCTTCTTTCTGGAAAATAGTATGGCAGAACATTTTGGCAGGGTTTACTTGGATCCTCCAGTCCGCGAACCACTTCTCCAGTGTATTATGCATGTTACCTTGTAGTCTTCCGATTGCCAGTCCAGGGCTGAGAGATCTTGTTGGTATTTAAGTGTCATCTGCATATAGTGCAGTGATAGTTGTTCTCGGGTTTTGTGGGATGTCAGCTATGTAGACTGAGAAAAAAAGCGGGGCCAGGAGCCCTGAGGTACACCTACCAGGATGTTAAGTCTGGTTATACTATTTCCTTGATTTTAATTTGCATATATCTGTCTTTGAGGTATGCATGGATTATTTTTGTTAATTTTAATGGCATGTTAAATACTATAAGTTTATAAAGAAGGCCCTGATGCGTCACCTCATCGAATGGCTTCTCAGCATCGATAAAAGCCGGAGCTGTATAAAGATTCGAGTTGAAGCCTTTTGTGATGTGCTCCACCAGTCGGTGTATTTGTTGGACTGTGTTATGGCCTTTCCGGAATCTGAATTGCTCATTAGGGATAATTCCAAGCTTATCTGTTTCTGGTTGAAGCCTTGTGAGGATAACTTTCTCGGTGACCTTTCCGAGGCTGAATAAAAGACTGATGGGTCTGTAGCTTTCGGGGAGTTTGTTTTTTTTTCCTGACGTCTTTAACGGTATGATATCGGCAGTTTTCAAAGCTACGGGGAAATGCTGGAAGCTAAAAATTGTATTAGTTATGTTGGCTAGATGAACTATAGCTTTTCTTGGAAGCAATTTTAATATTCTGTTGATGGTGATGCCATCTGGGGGGGGGGGGGGGGCTCTTGTGTGGTAGAATCTCTTTCTAGCTTTATTTTTAGCTCTGATTAGGTCCATGATTTACTCAGGGATTCGACTGGTCGGATGAAAGACAGTGCTTTGCACAACTGATGCTATTGCTTTCTTGATCTGATATGTCAGGTTATTCACGGATAAGTCTATCACTTCCTTTTTTCGGATGATAGGTACAGGGCCAATGTGCTCAGGAAGAACTTTGGCCAGCTTATCCCTATCTATGAATGAATGCAATGAGGAGAGTTGTTCTTGCGTCCCTAGTTTGACAATATGGGGTTGTGATCGGAAGATAATTCATTGACCGTTTCCAGGTGGTATTGTATCCAGTGTTCTTGAGAATGACAATATCTACATCCCCTCAAAAAATAAAATAAATAAAATAAAAAACTTACCCTGAGAGGATAATGGATGGCAATGCTGTAGCCAATGAAGTTCTAACTGAGGCTCGGCTATTGCTGTTACTCCTGCCATGATCAGAGCTTTATATAGCTCAATAACACCTTATCATTATACTGTACTCTAGAGATAACTGGGAAGATAAAAACCATTCTTGCTTCGCCCCTCTAAGCCAGTCCTTATAAGGCATGTACAATTATCCCCTACTTCATGACCTAGCAGAGAAGTTTTTCACCAGAGCAATCACTCATCCTAACCCACTGATCAGTCAAACTTCAGAATACGATGAGACAGTCTACAACAAGCACAAAAGACCAAAAACCATCCTGCTCCCAGCTGAAATCAACTAAACTACACTGCTCACAAAGGAAGGGTATAAAGCTCAGAACAACCCCACTCATCTGTCCACCAACTCACACAAAGGGGAATATAAAAGCATATTTGCTTCGCCCATCCAGTCAGTAACGTTGAACTTTTGTTGAAGCATATACAATAATTGTCAGTCATTGCCACTGATGATTTTCACTTTCTTTACTAACGGAGGTGTTTCGTGATTCTTGCATTGCACTGGCTCCAACCCAGTTCGAATTCATAATGTCTCCCCTCTACACGAAAAGTGTACGAGGTCTATGGCTGAGTAGGTCCCACTCGACAAGAGGACCAGTGGTTGGTTTTTGGACCAGTGTGCGTGTGTATGTGTGTGTGGGGGGGGGTTATGTCATGATCTTACTTGGCTCAGAACTAATTAAGATCATGACATCACCCCCACCCCACACACACACACACGCACACCCACGACACTACAACACTTCTTGATTTCTGCTAGTAGACTTCCCCAGTCTTAAGGATTGTGATGGCAGGTCTTGGACCTGCGGGATCTTATTGGTAAGGCTCTAAGGCCTGCATTTTTGAGAAATCTATCACACTTTTCACAGCCTGTAAACAGCTCCAACTAGCAAGAGACGTTGGGTCGGTATGGAAGGCATCAAGGAGCAGGTCCTGAACCTGAATAGAGAGCAGGCATTAGACCAACTAAAGTTCCTAATTAAAAAGTTCGAATTTGATTGGCCGGGTTTCCTAAACCTGTATGCAAATGACCCCGATGGTGAGGAAGAAGATATTGAAGGGGATTTCACAACTGATCCGCCACCAAAAAGTACCAGTCAAAATAACTCACAAGGGGAACACTCAAATAAAAGGAGCAGAAGATCAAATGGAGGATGCCCAACACAAGACGTCCAGAGGAAAGTGGAGAAGACTTACCCCCCCCCCCTGTCATAATGAGGGACAAGGAAAAATGGATTCTGTCTCATTAGCCCTTAGGGAAAATAACATCACATATTCCTGGACTAACAATATAAACGAAGGAATCAAAATCCAACCTTCCACATTCACTACTTATAGGCAGCTGACAAAATTGTTGGATAACACAAAGCTTCACTGCCATACATTCGCTTTGCCCAGCGAAAAGAATCTGAAAGTGGTGCTCCGTGGGGTCGCCGAAGGCATCACCCCTGAAGACATCAATGCTGATCTAATTAATCAGGACCTGTCCCCAGTCAAAATGAGCAGGATGCTCAGGTCCGATAAAAGACCAATGCCACTTGTATTATTGGAAATTGACAACACAGAGAAGACCAATTTAGGGCTTTAGAATTACTACTGAGCCACAGATGCTAAAAGTTAGGGCATGCCCAGAAATTGTGTAAAGCGGCCTTCAGGTGCTTGAAATGTGGAAGGACATCAGACCAACACCTGCTCCAAGCCAATAGCCATGCCAGTCCGTTGCGCTAACTACGGCGGACCTCAATCTACCAATTATAAAGGGTGCATTATCTGTCCAAACCTTTGGGGTCTACAAGAACTACTCATCCACTCCACCTACGCAATAACGCTCAAAACAGCAAAGAAGATCACCATCCATCTCAGATAAGGTCGGCCAAGTCAAATCTGGAAAGAAAGCAACCCACAACTAAAACCAAATCTTATGCTGAGGTTGTACAAAGCCCACAGCAACTCAAGAGCAAGCAAGCTCCAACCTAACAACAATATTGACTGCCTCACTAGCTACCATGCTGCACAAATTCAGCAAAACTAGTCCCTCGCCATCCTCCAATAATAGATTCCTGCAAGGAACACAATCAATACTAAAAGACCTAAGCCATGAATAGAAATAAACACAAACCAAACTCCCTCATGATCACAGCATGGAATGCTAACGGACTGACCAACAGGATTCTGGAACTTAAGAGTTCACGGACGATATAATCCGGATATAGTTCTAGTTAATAAAACATACCTCAGACCAACAAAACCCAAAGAGGCTATGTTATTTACAGAAGTGACAGACTCGACGCCAGAGGAGGCACAGCCCTCTATGTTAAAAGTTACCTGAACCATAATGTAATAACCAACCAGCAAACTAATAACTTGGAGGTGACTGGCATGGAGGTGCACACCAACAACGCCGGCAGTCTCAAAATCTATGCAGCTTACAATTCACCAAGCAACTCCCTATGAAAATCAAATTTGGACTTTATCCTCGGCTCCACAGATTCCATTATTATAGCAGGGAATCTTAAATGTTAAACATACTGCTTGGTTTAGCTCCACAGTCAATGAAAGTGGCCTTACTCTTCACAACTACATTGCTCTCAATACAGCCATAGTTGCTGGTCCGGTTGAGCACACCCATTACAGCCCTATATGAGGATCGGATGTAGATATTGTCATTCTCAAGAACATTAGATACAATACCACCTGGAAACGGTCAACGATCTATCTTCCGATCACAATTCCATCTTGGACGCAAGAACACTCTCCCCATTGTATATATATAAAGTTCTGATCATGGCAGGAGGGCAACAGCAGTAGCCTTTATAAGGACTGGCTTAAAGGGGTGAAGCAAGAATGCTTTTCATTCCCCGTTATCTGTAGAGGACAGTGTAGGGATAAGATGTTATTGAGCAATTAAAGCTCTGATCATGGCAGGAGGGTAAAAGCAATAGCTGAGCCTCAGTTCACTGGCTACAACATTGCCATCGATTACCCTACAAGGGTAACCATCAAGATAGCCTTCCTTATAGCCTTATAAGGACTGGCTTAAAGGAGTGAAGCAAGAATGCTTTTCATCTTCCCCGTTATCTGTAGAGGATAGTGTAGGGATAAGGTGTTATTGAGCTATTAATTAAAGCTCTGATCATGGCAGGAGGGTAACAGCAATAGCCGAGCCTCAGTTAGAACTTCATTGGCTACAGCATTGCTCTCCATTACCCTCCATATAACCCTTATAGTCCTTATAAGGACTGGCTTAAAGGGGCGAAGCAAGAATGCTTTTCATATTCCCCGTTATCTGTAGAGGACAGTGTAGGGATAAGGTGTTATTGAGCTATTAATTAAAGCTCTGATCATGGCAGGAGGGTAACAGCAATAGCCGAGCCTCAGTTAGAACTTCATTGGCTACAGCATTGCCATCCATTACCCTCCAAAGGTATGGTGGTTCTCAAACCTATTCTCCCCCCTTCCTCCATATAACCCAGTCCTTATAAGGACTGGCTTAAAGGGGCGAAGCAAGAATGCTTTTCATATTCCCTGTTATCTGTAGCGGACGGTGTAGGGATAAGGTTATTGAGCTATTATTAAATTAAAGCTCTGATCATGGCAGGAGGGTAACAGCAATAGCCGAGCCTCAGTTAGAGCTTCATTAGCTACATCATTGCTATCCATTACCCTCCAAGGGTATTGGATTGAATGAATCCTCCATATAACCCATATAGTAGAAACAAATATAAATAATATTATATAGATTTATAATAGGTGTTTCGATATAAATAATTTTAAAATCATCATTTTTTATTACTAATATATTACAAAAATATTTAAATAAAATATTTTACTTTAAAGAAAGTTTTATGTACGAAATGAAATAATTTCAGTTACAACTGAAACATTTTTTAATATCTATCATTTCAATTGACCGAATAAAGAAAAAAAAATTAAAACGAACTTCTCTTAAGTTTTAATAGATATAAGATAGTTACTGATATGATAACATCGTTTACGGTACATTCCTTCTCAAACAATTACTTTTAAGCGACATAAACTACTTCGAGTCATTCTGATAACCATATCATGGACCATAAAACTCAAAGAAAACTGCTGAACCACAACTTATAAATGTTTTCCATAAAAAAACATGAAGTGGATAACGGGAAATAGCTTTATTATCACCAGTGTGTAAAAGGTGAAGTGTTCGTTTCATACCTCTTAGCAACAGCATAAGATAACTGTTACCAAGTAAACTGATTGCCAACAATCTTTTGTTTTTTCTATCTAATCTATTTTTTCACAAAGTAATTTCTAGCAATATATTTAGATGAATATTTTCAAATATAATATTTTACTGACACATCTAGTGGCATTGTCATTTAAAAAGGAATTAATAATACTTTATTACATTTTAAGAACCTTAAAAATGTAATAAAAAATTCATTATAATTACATATAATTAAAATTTTATTCACACAAATTGGAGAACAGTTAGCGAAATGAAAAGCATTCACAGAAGGCTAATTATCTTGCAGAAAATTGCAGCGCCACCTGTAAAAAAAAATTATTTTTAATCAACAGATTCATTGATTCAACAATAGCCATTATTTTTAAGATAGGTTACTATACATAAAATAACACAGTCTATCAGAAATATTTTGAAAAAGATAAAAAATATTTGCAAAACAATCGAATATCCTTTTAGAAATATTTCAAATCTTTTCAAAAATATCTAAGTTAAAAAAGAACGTATACGACAGTATTTAGTACTGGTTGTTTAAACATAGCAAAAGTATTTTCACATCGAAGCGTGTTGCGTATTTATTGTAGAACAGTGAAATAAATCACTCTCCTGTGATTTTGCATGAAGCACATGAAGCACACACCATTGCTTTAGTTTTTTTTTTTTTAATTCTGTCCTCTCACATTTTTTACTTCAATCTTATTCCTGTCTAATAATGTTCATCCTTAAACTTTTAGAAAACTACTCATCAAGAAGGCTTCGTTATCTGCAATCTAATTTTATATATTAATTATCTTAGAATTGTTTTCAAAAAACAGAAGAAAAAAATAATATATATATATTTTTTTTTGTACCATTGAAATTTTTATTTTTTTATTTATTTATTTTTTTTTTTTGCAACTTTGCAACATAGACTCATGTTTACATGCAGTCCCAAACTTCTTCATTACATTTATTCGTTACAAATTAATACACAACTTGGTTTTCTTAAACCTAATTATTTTAGTGGCATCCACCCACAAAATGCCGTAAGTCTATATACTACATCAGGTGTTCGAAGGATTTTTCCTTCTATATTTAATTAATTTTATGTTTTTTTATATTTTTAATGATTCTTACATAATCCGTAAATTCTGTTCTACAGACCAAATATAGACGATTTTCAAACTTCAGACCTACCATAAGCTGAGAGATGGCCTTCCGCCTAAAGACAATCACAAACATCCATCTCTATGGTGTCTTGGCTTGCTTCAAAGTGGAAAAGCTAACCACTCTCCAAACTAGGCTGGCAAAGCCATTCTACAATAAGTGATTAATTAAATATATGAAAAGGCAGTATGTCTGTGAATTACTTGTATTCTCTCAGTTTCCAGAATCAAAACCCTATCGTTCTCTGCGTATGAAACACAATAACTCAGAAACACAATAACTTTGAGCTGAAAAAAAAAAAAAGGAAAAACTCTTATAATGTGTTTAACATATTAAACACAACTTTATTAAAAAAATAAAGTGGTGTTTAATATGTTACAATTAATTTTCCGAAAATTTTTTCTATATATTTATTATTTTTCGTATATATACATTTATTTATTTCAAATCCAAAACTGCTTCTGGAATATAAATTGCTTAAATAAGATGTAAATTCAACAAGATATTTTCCATGAAATCCTGACCATAAGATGAACAGGTCATCAATATATCTGATCCGCGTTTTTGGTGATTCTCTTCCAAAGCCTATCGTTGAAGGATTTTATGTGAATATTGGCAAAGTATGGTGAGACTCACTACGCTATCGCCAGCTACCTTCCTGTTCGTATACGCTGTTGTCCTACTGAGAAATAAGTGAGGCCTGAATAAGATTCAGTGTTATGGAAGTTTTTTCACTTGGCTATGCTACTAATTACATATTGGGTTTTATCCTTTATCCAAGTGTAAGCAAACAAAGTTTGCACCTGAAGTAATTTCAGGACTGGGGCAACCCGTGGTAAAGATGGAATAAGTTCTCATCACTTGCCTTAGTATCTCTCATAATGAATAACACATCTCCTTGCGGACAGGTATAATGCTATACATTAAGGGACCTACTACCGAGACCGGTTTCGACCTTTATTGAGGTCTTCGGGCGCAAACTTTGTTTGCTTACACTTGGATAAAGGATAAAACCTAATATATAATTAGTAAGATTCAGTATTGGTAGAATCTTATGCCATTTTGATTTCCGAGTTTTCGTTTTCGAGGTTGATCACTTCCAGTCTAACGAATTAGCTAAAATATTTTAGGATAATGCTTTTAATTTTTCAATAAAATCTCAGATATTTTGCTGTCGGAATCTTTCGAAAAATATCGAAAAATGTTGACACAAGAATCGCTGAATGCCATGCACTTTCATAACCGTTACTACAAACGTACAACAACTGAGTACAATTGTATTTCATAACCGTTACTATAAATGTACAATGTACAACAACTGTGTACAATTGTATTTCATAACCGGTACTATAAATGTACACCAACTGCGTACAATTGTATATTTTCCTTATAATAGTCCTTATAAGGACTGGCTTAAAGGGGCGAAGCAAGAATGCTTTTCATCTTCCCCATTATCTGTAGAGGACAATGTAGGGATAAGGTGTTATTGAGCTATTAAAGCTCTGATCATGGCAGGAGGGTAACAGCAATAGCCGAGCCTCAGTTAGAACTTCATTAGCTACAGCATTGCCATCCATTACCCTCCAAGGGTATTGGATTGAATGAATAAATCACCGCATCTCACGAACTGATAACTGATAACTGATGTGGCATGATGGATATCAGTCCCAAGGACTCCAATCCCTTTGTCTCTATGAAATAGTCTTGCATTAAAGATTAGCGAGCACTTGGCTCACCCTATTTAGGGCTGTATGGAGGCACCTGAACCGATAAGCAGAGCTGTTTTCGGGCGCTTATGTTTCCACCTGTCGTGTTCGTCATAGTTAGAAGACTCTCGAATGAGTTGATTTGGATGAACAGCTGCTTTGGCAAAATAAGCAGCAGCACTGTTATGGAGGAACGTGGGAATATCTGGAATATCGGCATCACGGTGTAAGAGAGCATTTCTGACAAACCACGGAGCGTTAAAAATCATACGGAGGCACTTGTTTTGAATAACTTGTAGCTTGTTGATGTTGGTGGGGGAAGTGTGACCCCAGGCTGGAATATCTGGAATATCTGGAATATCTGGAATATCGGCATCACGGTGTAAGAGAGCATTTCTGACAAACCACGGAGCGTTAAAAATCATACGGAGGCACTTGTTTTGAATAACTTGTAGCTTGTTGATGTTGGTGGGGGAAGTGTGACCCCAGGCTGGAGATCCGTAAGTTAACGATGGTCTGATAATTGTTTTATAGATCCGTAGTTTGTTTTCAGTGCTAACTTGACTTCTTCTGTTGAGGAGAGAATAGAGTTGTACAATTGCAGAGTTTGCTTTTTTGCATGCATAAACTATGTGGGAGTTAAAGTTTAAATGGTTATCAAGTTGAATGCCTAGATATTTGGTGCTAGTTCTCCATGGGATGGCTGTGTTAAAAAGTTTAACTTCTCCAGAGTGAGATGCTTGTCTTCGTGTGAATAGAATGGCAGTGCTTTTATCGGCATTTACAGATATTCTCCATTTTCTGAACCAGTCCTCCAATTTTCTTGCTGCAGTTTGTAATCGCTGAGTAGCAATATTAGGCCTGAGAGATCTGCTAAGAATTGCCATATCATCTGCATAACTAGCTATAGTGGTTAGTGATGTGCTAGGAACATCAGAAACAAAGATGTTAAAAAGCAGCGGTGAGAGCAGCGAGCCTTGAGGGACACCAGCAGTGATTTTTTTCAGTGAGGATCGAATTCCGTGCAACTTGACCTGGATTTTACGGTCCTGTAGAAAGGAGTTAATAATTTTAGTAAGGTAAAGAGGGATGTTGGCTGTAATTAATTTATAGATGAGACCTTTGTGCCACACCTTATCAAATGCTTTTGCAACATCTAAAAAGATAGCTCCTGTGTGCTGTTTCCAGTTAAAGCCTGTAGTGATGAATTCAGTCAGTCTGTGAATTTGCTGTGTAGTGCTATGTCCGGTACGGAAACCGAATTGTTCTTTCGGAATTATGTTATTTTTATTCACCTCCTCATTAAGTCGGTTGAGAATGACTCTTTCTGCGATTTTTCCTAAGCATGATAAAAGACTGATAGGTCTATAGCTCTGTGGCATTTGTGGTGCCTTACCAGGTTTAAGGATAAGGAATATATCAGCTTGTTTCCATCTTGAGGGGAAATAATTTAATCTCAGAATTGCATTAATAATGGCTACTAAATGCATGACAGCTTTGTGTGGGAGGGCTTTAATTGTTTTGTTGGTAATTTCATCTGGACCAGGTGCTTTTTTGTTTTTAAGCTTCCTAATGATTGAATAGACCTCTTTAGGTGAGGTGGGACAGATATTTTCACAGCTACAAGGTTTCCGAAGCACAGAGCGTACACGACGGTGTATCCTCTCTATGAAGGTCAGATCAGCATGCGTATAATTAGGACGGCACTGAAGCTGGAGGGCATCAACGAAAGCTTCCGCTTTTTCATTATCTCTGTAAACAAGACCTCTTTCTCCGTGAATGGGCTGGATGTTAGAGCGATCTGTACGGAGAGCTTTACTCAACTTCCACAGAGAATTATCTTCAGCTTTGAGAGAACAGAGTTTTCTTTCCCATTGCTGGTTTTTGTGATCTTTTAATGCGTAACGAACTTGGTTGGATGCTCTATTTAGTTCTCGACGGTCTTGCGGAGATAGTGTGTTGTGATAGCGGCGTCTGAGTCTATTTTTGTTCCTGATCAGAACAAGGATTTCTTCAGGAAGTGAGTTGACTTGAGCTGGGGTGGAAATAGAACAAGCTGCGGATAAGCCAGCGTGTATTTTACATTCAAGATTGTTGACTGCCACGTCAATTTCTTCACAGGTGGAGATAGTAGGTACTAAGTCTATGATAGAGTTCATTTTAGCCTTGAATTTTGCAAAATTAGTGTGGGATTGGTTGGGAATGAGCTCAGGCTCCCCCCCTAAACTTAAGAGTACTGGATTGTGATCTGAGCTGAGCTCGTCAACCACTTGAAGTTGAAATTGATGACAAATATTGTTAAAAATAGCAATATCCAAAACATCAGGTCTGCCGATCGCTCCATAATGAGTTGGCTCGATTGGGCCTGCAATAACAATATTTCTCTTTAAGGCAAAATTGTAGAGGATCATTCCGTTGTTGTTAAAACTCTTGCTGTTCCATAAAGGATGCTTAGAATTGAGATCTCCTGCTACAATTATTGCTTCATTTGTATCTAGTAGCTGAGAGAGATCAGAGGGGAGTAAAGGTTTGCCAGGGGGGTTGTATATAGAATAAATCTTTAAGCTGCCTGCATTGTTGGTATGAATTTCTATGCCTGTCTCCTCGAGGTTAGATGTATTAGTCTTCTTAATCTCATTATAGCGGATGCTTCTTCTGACAAAGATGGCAGTGCCTCCACCTCTGGCATTGAGTCTGTCATTTCTAAGTAATGAGTAGTTTCTGAGTTTGGGATTATCGCAGGGACGTAGGTGAGTCTCATTAATGAGGAGAATATCAATTTGTAAGTGATCTATAAGTTCCTGTAATTCCAAAATTTTGTTGTTGAGACCGTTTGCATTCCAGAATATTATCTGTATAGAATTTGATGTTGAATCTGGATTAGTCATTAATCATGGAGAAGATGACTTGAGTATTCCTAAGGAATTTGTTGGTATCGGCCTGGCTTGGATTTGTTTTGCTGAAGGCCATTAGCATCTTCCCTAGTGAGGCAGCGAGAATTGCTGAGGAATTTTGACTGCTAGCTGCAGGGAGTACCTCGGTGTTACGTGAGGAAACCACAGAAGCATAAGATTTATCTGGTGTAACTTTTCGTGCTTTGATTTCAGGCACAGATCTCACATTATTTTTCTGCGTGGGCTGAATTAACTCCTGTCTAGGTTTTTGAAGGTTGGATGGGTGGAGAGAACAGCCCTTGTAATTAGCAGGATGTGGGCCACTGCAGTTCGCACATTTAGCAGGTGTGGACTTTGGCTTGACGCAAGTGTGCGAGGGATGGTTGCCACCGCATTTCACACACTTGTAGTCTGCTTTGCATAACATTTGCGCATGCCCAAATTTTTGGCAGCGATGGCATTGACCAGCCGATGCCTTTCTTCTTAGTGGCTCGGTCTTGATGACCAAGTTGCAGACTATTTTAAGATCATAAATTTCTCTCTGATCTTTACTGATCTCTACTAAGACCAGAGGCATGGGACGCTTGTCTGCTCGATACATTCGAGAAATCTTGATCGGCTCCAAGCCTTGTAATCTAAGGTCAGTAGCTATTTCTTCTGATGTTATGTTTTCTACCAATCCTCTGATCACTACCTTGAGGTTCTTTTCACTTTTGAGTTGGTAAGTATGGTATGGAAATTTATGATCGTCCATAAGTCTGGTTAGCTGGCGGTAGTCCGTTGTTCCTTCAGGCTGTATGCGGACTCCGTCATCTGTGTTTTTGGCTGATGAGAACTTGATGTTATTTTTCTTCATCGTCTCTGCAAGCAACGACCATTTTTCCTTAGATCGCAAGACTACTGGTGGGATCCTCTCTTTGGGCTGTATCGGTATATTTGTCTCTGTTCTTGCACTAGATTGTGCTGATGTGTCCATTTGAGGTGCAAATTCAGGTTCTGCAGCAAGAGACTCTTTCTTTCTGCTGACTTCCTGATAATCATTGGAATCTATGTCAGTTGTTGTGACATTGTCATGTGTACTGTGAGGAGAAATTTCGGAGGTTTGAGGGTCTTCTGTCTCGACCTCCATAATCTGATGAATTTCAACTCTTCCTGGCCATTTCGTGTGCAAAATGTTACCAATTTGACGAAAAATAGCTAGAAGTTCTTTGAAAGAGAGATCCTCATATGGTGAATCCATAATTAAATCTAGACTTGAAGTGGGGGAAGGATCTGCCTTGTCCCTTCAACCACCAAGTGCTGCACAGGGCAGGGAACAAGAGAGGGCCTGAAAAATGTTTTTGAAGATGAAATAAAAGTCTTACCTGCTCTGATGATCGAGCACTCTGTTGACGCTGGATAATGCACTGACGAAAATTAAGCGACTGTTTATAACAGCAAGCTATTAACTACTATTACAATGAATAAACATAAAAAATCGCTAAAACATATCAATTAAATTCACAATTCATCATCAATAATACCCGATACGAAACACTAACACACTCGACTGATAATTCTAAAATCAGAATTCTCAACATCGACTACTCGAGACGCCATCTTCAAATGATCCCGCATCTCACGGTCGATGTCCAGTAAAAGTTATCTTTTTATATTAAAAAAATAAAGTGGTGTTTAATATGTTACAATTAATTTTCCGAAAATTTTGTCTATATATTTATTATTTTTCGTAGAACATTTTATTTACAAAATGTTTATTTCTGTAAAAATGATGAAAGTAAAAGATATTCTGTTTTTATTTTGTTTGTTTAAAGAAAAAAAAAAAAACTAATAATATCTAATTAATAGCCACATAGCCTGTCTTCAGCAAAGAGTCAAGTCCTACCGTATCCGTTTGCACTTCTGTTTTTTAATCGATTTGTGTTCCTATGAATATAATTATTTTGCAATAAATCGAATTATTTTTAATTTTATTTTCAATATTCAGTATAAATATACTTTGAAAATTTACAGCTTCGAGACAAACTGCCAATATAGAAAATTAAAACGGATATTTGTGTTAATATGTACATTTTTCAATCATATAAAAGGACTTACAATTTTAAGGCTTTTAAACCTTAATAAATAAATAAGTAAAGTTAGTACTCTTTAAATCTTATCATCTTTGCTATCACCATTAAAACGAGATAGATGTAGGCCATTGAATCTGTTTAAGTTAGGACAATGAAATAAACTTTCCCACATTTCTTGATATAATCGGTCTATGAGATGATGAAATGACTTTTATGGATGACTCTTGTGTTGTTTCAATAAACTCTTATGTTCTTTTTTTTATTTTTTTATTTAGTTAGCGACGTTAGTTAGTTATTGGTGAGAACTCGCATCGCGTGATCGCGCGATATCGTTCATTGCCAAGCTGAAAATTGGAATTTCGTGTGGTGGCCAAATTTTTTTTTTTTTATTTAGTTAGCGACGTCCATGCGATAACGCGTGATCGGCCGTTTGGTGAGAACTCGCATCGCGTGATATCGCGTGATTGGCAATGAACATGTTAAATATGAATAACAATAAACTCATTATTAGTAGTAATAATAAAAGGTACTAAAAAGTTTCTAGAAATATTAGTAACTTACATTTTATATTGTAAAATATTTTATACCAAAAATAACATACCCTTGTTACAACTGAAATATTTCCTATATTAAAATTTCACTTTGACCGAACAAAATAATAACAAAATAAAATCGTAAAAATGAACTTCTTGACATGAGATAATTATCAATGAGATATCATTACTTACAATTATATTCTGTTTCGTTATAGTCATTCTGGTTACATATTATTTAAATTATATAAAACATAAAAAAAGGTGAAGTACACGTCTAGTACTTCTGCCATACATAGCAACCAGCATAAGATAACTGTTATCAACTAAACTGATTGCCAACATTCTTTGACTTATCTTTTTTTCTACGTTTTTCCAACGTAAGTTCTATCAATACGTTTATTAATAGTTTCATAGATAATATTTTGCTGACTCATTTAGTGACCTTGGTACTTAGAAAGTCACTAATAATACGTTAGTATTTTTTCCCCAAAGTAGAGGACCACAAGGAATAGTCTAAAAATTAAATCTCATAATAATGTAATGTTCATTAATTTCCAAACAGAAAACAAAGTTTTTGCAATTAGAAATTAATCTATAATGTAAAGAAATCTATAAAGTAAAAATTAATCTATAAAATTAAAACTATATATATAACTACATTTTTATTCAGAAAAAGGGCTAATAAACAGATATTAATCATTATGATTACACCAAATCGAAGTTATAATAGAATTCTGATTAATTTTAGTAAAAAACTGCAGTGCCCTCTGTAATCCCGTGTAGTGGCCGGGAATAGCGTCGCCATAGCCCATGCATGTCGTAATAGGCGACTAAAATGGGACGCAGAGTTTCGTTCTCTTAGGTTTCTTCCGGAATTTTGCTCCAGGTGTGGGGCGGGGGACTTAGATTCCAGGGGGTTTGCCCTGAGAGAGCATTTTGAGTCTCTGGGAAGAGTGTTCTCCGGAGGGGCCTTGTCGGTGGATGCTTTTCACTGGAATATGAGCGGTTCTGCTCAGTGTTGGGGTGACGCGTCACTAAGTGCAACCACGCTGAGTTGGATAGTCTTTCGGCCACTCGTAGGGAGTGGTCTGGGGGATCGTCTTAATTTTTAGAGAGGGCTTTATTTACATACCAGTCCATGTATATCGTACAAGGCGACCAAAATTGGTACCCAAGGAGAGTAATGGATGGCAATGCTGTAACCAATGACATTTTAACTGAGGCTGGCTATTGCTGTTACCCTCCTGCCATGATCAGAGCTTATAGCGCTATATTACCCCATCCATACATTTTCTTCCATAGATAGTAAAATGTATTGCCAAAAAGCAGATGAAATATTTGTTTGCGATCCTGCAAAAGCTTTTCGTGTACTTGTACTAGTAGGTAGCCAGAATTTTAGTGTATGATCACGATGAGCGTGATCTGTAAGGATTTCATAGTGCACACTGTTTGTTGATTGATGAATCAAGTTAGCATATCTGGCATATTAAACCCACCTTTTTGGGACTATATCTTGTTTCGTGAGACAAATCTGAATCCACCTTTCCATACGTAGGAATATCAACGCTTCGCAGTTTTTTAAATCCTTATTAATATATGCATCAGAACTTATTACTCTACCTCTTCTCTTGCTATGAAATTGGTGCACACATTATAGCAGTAAAGTAATAAATGTTTCAACCTTCTTACAGTCGCTACTCAAAAGAATGGCTGAAATTTTCATTGGCGGTTCTGTGTTTAAAACATTTTCCCGCCACAAAAAGCCAGATTATCTTTTTATCTTCATTTATAGAATCTGAACGGTATGAAAAAAACAAAAGAAAAAACACTATTGGTATGTGAGATAATGACCTTCCAGACGTCATTGTCTGTATTAATAGTATCGTAATGGGTTACCTCTTCTTTCAGAAGACATTTGACAGAAAACAAAATAGCCTCAACAGATCCATGGCGTTGTAAAAATTAATTGAATTCATCCTGGACTCGAAGGAAAGCTTTACGTTAGTTCAAACATACACCTAATTGTTGTAATATTATCAAGATCACTGTGCAGTACTCCCAAATGTTTGATTTGAAATGTTTGATTTGAATGCATGATTCAAATCAAACATTTTTATGTTTAGCAGGCGATTCCTATTCAAGAGTGGATATAGCTGTGCTATGGTCTGGTTGGCTTTAGTGGAGACATTATTATTTGTGTGTCTTGAAGTTTAGGCATTTATCATTGAAGTTTAGGCATTTAGATATTTGACTGATTTGTGCCAAGTGATGATTTTTCCGAAACATTCGTATGGTTATATTCGATTCTGCTTTACGTCTGGTGAATAATAATGCTGAGCTTTTTTCTGGGTTGATTGCGTCATTTGCTGTACCAATTCTCTAATTCGTCGATTACTATCGTCAGCTTGTTAATGGCCAGTTGTGGTCGGAGGAATGTGGCTTAGATGATCGCGTCATCGGCATAGAGGGCCGTAATGGATGGCGACAACTTGGGGAGATCTGCTATGTATATGGAGAAGAGAAAGGGAAATAGTAAAGAGTCTTGAGGGACTCTAGCCGTGATTTTTCTTTTTGTGGATCTGATTCATTTATTTTTATCCGAAATTTTCTGTTGTTCAGATATCACTTGATTATATCTAAACAACAGAAATGGCATTATGGATTAATTTTCAAGTTACACCAACTAGTGGTAATGGGATTCCTACTTGGTGTAGCTTGAAAATTAATCCATAATGCCAGATTATGTCGAATGCCTGAGCTATGTCCAGGAAGATTGCACCAGAGTGCTGGTGCCATTGATACCATTGGGTAATGTATTCAACGACTCCGTACATTTATTGAGTTGTGGAGTGTGGTTTTCTAAAGTTGAATTGCTCATCTGCTATGACGTGGTTGTTTTGTTCTGTCTCTTCGATACATGCAAGTATAAGTTTCTACCATTCTGTATAGTGATTTAGCTGTTGGATGGCTTTGGTGACGGCCACTAGATGCATAATGTACTTGCGTTGGAGAAGCTTGAGCGCCTTGTTCGTGATTCCGTCCGGGCTCCTTCTTGCTATTGAGGTTTTTTATGATTTGGTATATTTCTGCTGGTGATATGAGTTTTGTTGTAGGATTAGGGATTGGCATTCTGAGTTATTTTGCACACTTGGGTGTGGACTTTTCTTATGAAGTTTAAGTCTACTTGGGCATAATTGGTGCTGCATTGTCTTTTCAATCTATCTGTAAATTCTTCTGCTTTTTCTTCATCTTTATAGGCTATTGCATATTCACTTTGGATTGGAGGGAGTGTGCTGTGCTTTGAGCGAAGCAACCTCATGACTTTTCATATTGACTGGTCTTCTGTGCTTAGGTGATGTATCTTGTTGTTCTAAAGTTAGTTTCGGTGGTTTTTTAATGCATACCGAACCTGGTTCGTTGCTGTATTAACTGCCTTATCCGTTGTTCTATGATATTGTCTTCGTAGCCTGTTCTTTGCTCGGATAAGTTGTTTTATATCCTCTGGGAGTCTGTTTGGGAGGGACGCGAGGTTGTGTTTGTCACATGTGATATTGCTGTCAAAATTTGTTTTTCAAATGTTGCCACTGCCTTTTCTATTTCTTCAGTAGATGTTATATCTGGTACTTCCCTAGGTTTTCCTGAAAGCTAAGTGGAGTTGGTTCCAGTTGATAAAAGTGGTGTTGTCTTCAGTGAAATCATGTATGGTGCCTCATTGCAATATGATGGGCTTGTGGTCCGAACTCATGTCGCTAATCGCCTGTAATGTGGCTATGTCGCTATTTTTTTCAGTATTGCTATATCAAATACGTCTTGACGGCCGGTTGCTCCATAGTAAGCGGACTCTGTGGTCCTATTACTGTCATGTTTCTTGTAGTTGAGTTGAGTTGAGTGTTTGGCATTAAGATCTCAGGCTATAATCACGGCTCTACCTGCGTTCAATAGTGTTTTCAAGTCTGATTCTAAAAAGGTTTGTTTTTATTGTATATTGGGGATGGTAGGCTGCAAATATCTTGAGACTGTTTGTGTTTTCTATGTATACTTCGATTCCTGTTGTTTCAATTTGTTCAGTTTGGGACTTAACGAATTCATTGTGTTTTATTCCTTTTTTTTGATGAAGATGGCTGTGCCTTCACGTCTTGCGTAGAATCTGTCCGTGCGGTAGGCGATATAGTTGATTTTTGGTTTGTTGCTTGGGCACACACGTGTTTTGTTGATGAGGATAATATCGGCTTGTGTCTCTGCTGCGAATTCCTGTATTCCGAGGATCTTGTTTGTCATTCCATTTGCGTTCCAGTTGACAATCTGTAGTGAGGGGTTTTCTATTGTGTTTACCCATTGAGGATTTCTGAGAGAAGTAATTGGAGTATACCTAAGGATGTTGTCATTGACTTCTTGTGAGAGATTGGTTTGTCGAAGTTCTGACAGCAGTTTTCCAATGCAGCTTGTCAAATTTGACAGGTCAAGTTTACTGGAAATTTGGGGGAAAATTGATGGTGATTTGTGGTCTTGGTGTAGCTGTCTCTGTGCTAAAATTTCTGCTTGTAGTGGAGGTCGTGGCTTGTATGGTAATTCTATGTTCCTGTTGAGGTTTACTGATTTGGGGTTGAGTCTTTTGGTTCTCTGGAAATGCTGTACAGCTCCTGTAATTTCGGGGTGTGGGCCTCCGCAGTTTGCACACTTTACTGGTTGCGTGCGTCGGTTTTGGCATTCAGTCGTTGCATGTTTGCTACCATATTTAACGCATCGGTAATCTTCTTTGCAACAGCGTTGCGAGTGGCCAAACTTTTGCAGTAGATGACATTGCGTCGTTATTGACGTGTTTTAATGATTCAGTCTTTATGGCTAAATCACAGATAGTTTGATATCGTAGATGTGATTCTGGTCTTTGCTGATTTCTACCTGTAATATGGGAGGGGATGTGGTGTTTTATTGGCTCTGTGCATGCGGCTGATTTTAGCTGGTCTGAATCTGCCGTTTTGGAGGTCTGATGAGGTTTCATTTATTATAATTGTTTCGGTTACCCCTCTGAGCACAACTTTAAGGTTCTTCTCGCTGATGAGTGCAAATATGTGGTACGGTAGTTCGTTATTATCTAGTAATTTGGTTAGTTTTCTGTAATCGGTGGAGATTTTTGGTTAGATGAGTATTCCTTCTTCAGTGTTGGTGACTTTCGTAAATGTTAGTTGTAATGTTCGGAGTGTAGTGACAATGGATGTCCAGTTTTTTTTTTTTTTTTTTTATCCATTTCGGTATCCGTTTCCACTGTTTGGTGTGACTTTGGTAACTGAGAATCGGAAATGTGTTGCGAGCTGTGTGTGTGTGTGTGTGTGTGTGTGTGTGTGTGTGTGTGTGTGTGTGTGTGTGTGTGTGTGTGTGTGTGTGTGTGTGTGTGTGTGTGTGTGTGTGTGTGTGATGAACTCATATTATCACTGTTATTGTTATTATCTGTCTTACTAATATGTGTTGTTATTACAGCCCCCGCCCCTGTTTACAGGCTTGTATCAATGATTAAAGATACATGCATATGTCCTTTACACGAAATTGATTCATGTTGCCAACATGGTAAGTATATTTTTAGTAATGCAGTATAGAATAAACTTAAGTAACTTAATGACATCATTAACATTAAGTTAATGATGTCATTAACACAACTAGATAGATTTTAAAATTTTATAGATTTGTTTATAAAATTAGTTTTGCAAAATAATTTTATATTAAACAATTAGAAATATTTAAATTATTTTAAGATATTTTAAAACATCATTCAATTGTTTTAATACACCTATAATAAAATAGAAAATGCTTCTTATATATGAATGCCCCTCGGCATTTCGTTGGGCTTCCAGAATAGTTGCTTTTCCTCTACTTCTCTACTGGTCAAAATTTGGAGAGTGAGCATATCATTTCGTTGATGACGGTTGTGGATTTTCTTCACGGTAGAACGTGTTAATCAAATATGAGAAACATTGGTTTTCTAGTGTAGCAGCTAGATTAACTAGCAGAGACGTGTTTAAAGTCATTAAATTGCGGATTATACTGTATTTAAGAACATCAGCAAAGGTAAGTGGACTGTAATTGCAACGAAGGCGATTCGTTAGGCCTAACAGCCGCTAGAATCGCCGTTGTTAGCACATCTATTTCAGATCCATTTACTTGCGTTTATACGCAAACTGTCAGTGATGAATGTGTTAGATTTGGACGCCCTCACAGATTCTCTGGATGAAGAGCCAGCACTTATTCTTGTAAATAAACTTCAAAGAAAGTCTAAGCTCAACTGGCCATCAAACATATAGATCCTGATATCATTATAGACTCTCTAGATAAGGGGCTGGCATTTAGCTTCAAAAAGAAACTCCTTAAGAAGTTCGAGCTTGAATGGCCCGGCTTCCTAAATTTTTACTCTTTAACCGAGACTGATGAAGATCAAAATGAAGACGCTCCTCAAATGGAGGAAAATTGAATCCAGTAATCTCTGATTCTACTCATTCAGATCAACGAGAGACGCACGCGCGCAAAAAGGGCAAAACCCTCACCTCAGAGTCAGCAAACGAAAATGGCATGGATGAAGATGCCCCCAACACAGATTCCTCTGCCTCCACCAATGAAAAGGTGCCTCCAGTCATTCTTAGGGAAAAGCAGAGATGGACAGCCTTAAGAACCACCATGGCCAACCTGCAGATAAATTACTCCACTGCCAAGAACACAGAGGAGGGCATCAAAATTCAGCGCGCTACAGTGACTGACTAAAATTTAACCAAGGAGTTGGATGTAAGAGGTACACAATACCATACCTTCACACTTATCTCGGAGAAAAATTTAAAAGTGGTACTCCGAGGAGTATCTGAAGACATTGAAATAGCTGAAATACCTGCTGACTTCAACATGCAAGATCTGCCTCCGATAAAGGTCAGCAGAATGTACAGATCAAACAAGACCCCTATACCTCTGGTATTGGTGGAAATACACAATATCTATAACAATATTTATAACTTGATGACAATCTGTGGGCTTAAGGTCTCACCAGAGCCACTTAGGAAGAGGGCCACTTCTGGGCAGTGCCATAGATGCCAAAAATTTGGTCAGGCCCAGAAATTGTGCAAAGCTCAATATAGATGTCTAAAATGTGGTGACACCCACCACACACATACCTGCTCCAAGCCAAAAACCACCCCGGCTAAGTGCGCTAATTGTGGTGGCCCCCACACTGAAAATTACAGAGAGTGCATTTGCCACCCAAAAAACAGGCAAACTGAGTTAATCAGTCAATCTACCTCACTATCAGAAACGAGAGCCCCAGAAGCTCAAGTTCATCAGGCTCCTATTAGTTTGAACAAGATGACAGGTGTTCACCCACCATCAATTGAGTCCCCCAAGAAAATAAATCTTCAACACCAAACAAGAACATATGCTGACGTGGCCCGCCCCAAAAAAGCAATCCATGACCAGAATATGCCAAATCTACATTCAAATATAACAGCCATCATCACCTCTTCTTTTGTAAATATGTTACAGGATTTCAGTAACGCAAATCCATCACTAAGCATTACAAAAATTTCTTGCAGCAAGCACAGTCCATTTTATCTGCAGTCTCCAATACATAGGAAAATATTTACCCTAGATTCTCTAATGATTATTGCATGGAATGCCAGCGGCCTTAAAAATAAAATACTAGAAGTGTAGGAATTCAATGACAGATATAATCCGGATATATTATTAATTAATGAAACTCACCTGAGACCTGCTCACAATCCTAAAGTTAAAGGATATCAACTTTACAGGAATGACAGGCTGAATTACAGAGGTGGTGGTACAGCCATTCTCATCAAAAATCACATAACCATCACGTTGTGGCAATTCCTACAACCACTAATCTCAAAGTCACAGGTATCAATGTCATTACAAACCCTGTCGGAAACATAAAAATATATGCTGATTATAACCCACCATCAAAAACATTGCTGACCACAGATCTGGATGCTATCCTCGGAGTTAAGCTACCGGTTATTATCGCCAGAGATTTAAACGTAAAACATCGCGCCTGAAGCACTAGGTCTATAAATAGGAATGGCTGCATCCTCTTTAAGTACACAAACTCAAATGCGCAGCTGTGACTGGCCCCTCAGTGCCAACTGACCATAGTCACACTGGCTCAACCGACGTCTTGGATATAGCTGTCCTTCAGAATGTCAACCTACAGTACACCCTGGAATCATTGAATGAATTATCAACAGACCAAAATCCTATTCTTCTCCAACTGGATTATCAGAGGGGACTTCCCCCTTCGCCTCACACCTTCATTCCCTGGGAAAAACTATCCAAAATGCTTCTAAACTACATTGATCCCCTCCCTCATATTAATTCCAAGGAAGAAATTGATTCTGCAGTCAATAAACTTACTGATCAAATTAACACAGTCATAGCATCTATCACCTCAAATTCAATTGATTTCAAGCCTAAACGACTACCAGATGACATAATGAACCTAATCAGAGAAAAAATAAAGCAAGAAAAAGATACCACAACACCAGAGCACCCCAAGACAAAAAATATCTCAACAAAATGAACAGTGCAGTGAGAGATGCACTTAAAGCCCACAGAAACAAACTATGGGAAGATAAATTAGCCTTCATATCACTGGTGATCAAATCGTTTGGAAGTTCCTCCGAAACATCAAAAAACAAAAACAAATCTCTTCCTCCTCTCAAATCTGACCTGAACATTGTTTACACAGATGCAGAAAAAGCCGAAACTATAGCTAAAAATTTAGAAAAACAGTGTAGCCCTTCATACAATAATCTAAATTTCAATCATATTTACAAAGTCCACCGCCATGTCAGATACGTACTGAAATGGTCCGATACCTGTACCAGCCAACTCACACCTACTTCTCCAGCTGCAATTTATGACATTATACAGAATTTAAAGAATAAAAAAGCTCCTGGACCTGACAGCATATCCAACAAAGGTATTAAACTGCTACCCCGAAAGGCCATAGTACATCTTACAACAATAATAAATGCTATGTTCAGGTTTAAGTACTTTCCCTCTGCATGGAAGTTGGCAGACGTAGTTCCTATATACAAGCCGGGCAAGGATCCTCAGCAGCCTCAAAGTTATCGTCCCATAAGTCTGATTTCTAATTTGGGCAAAATAGCAGAAAAAGCTATCCTTTCCAGAATTCAACTTTCAGTAAAAAAATTAAACATCCTTCCTTCAGAACAGTTTGGTTTTCGCCAGTTTCACAGTACCACCCAACAAATTCATAGATTAATCGAATTCATTACCACAAGTTACAATTGGCACCAATACACCGGAGCAGTTTTTCTTGTCTTAGACGTTCAACAAATTATGGCACTTTGGACTATTATGAAAGTTCATTTTAGCTGGCATTCCATTAGATCTAGTCCATATAAAGTCATTTCTTAGTGACAGACGAATGCAAGTCAAATTAAATGATATATTATCTACCTATAGACACATCTTGGCAGGAGTTCCTCAAGGGTCCCTACTGGCACCGATACTTTTCACGATTTACATGGCGGACATTCCGCACAATCCAATAACATCCATCATTGTCCTATACGCAGACGACACAGCTATACTAGCCAGATCTATTAAACCGCACCTTGTCACCAAGAAACTGCAAGAAAACCTGCAGAGATTAGAGCACTGGTTCTCGGAATGGAGATTGCAAGTAAATCCTTAGAAGAGTGTCGCCATGCTCTTCACTAAAAACTCAATATCTCCCAAAGATGACATCTTCCTATTTAATATCAAGATTCCCTGGAAAGCAGAAGCCAAATATCTGGGTGTACTGCTGGACAGAAAACTAACCTTCAGTCCACATATAAAAGCCTCATGTACATAAGCATCAAAAATTGTTGCACAGTTTTACCCTCTTATCAATAGCAATAGCAAGCTGGATACCAAAATAAAACTGCTCCTTTATCAGTTGATGATTCGACCCATAATTACTTATGCGCCCCCAGCCTGGAGCCGCACCTCAAGTACAAATATCCTCAAACTACAGAGAGTGCAAAACAAATGTCTCCGCATGATCTTAAACGCACCATGGTATATCAGAAATGTCCAACTCCACCGGGATACAAATATCCCCTACATCTACTCTTTCCTGCAGTCTTCAGCAGTCAAGTTCCTTTCAGCATCCTCTTCACATCTGAATAAATTAGTGAAACAAGCAGCAAATTATGATGAAACAGACTTCTCCAAATATAGGAGACCCAAGGCCATCCTACTTCCAAATGAAGATCTTTAAATCGCACCCACTCAGGCAGAGCACTTAGATCATAAACGTTTCCTCACACAGCAACTTTATCAGATAGCAGGGATTATAAAAGCATTTTGCCTCATCCTTATAGTCAGCAACGTCTTGTGTCGTGTCTTGCGTTCGTCGGGCTTCCACAGGCTACCGGGTGAGTTTCCCCTCATTTTCCGATAGGTGGTGGATGGTGGGGAAACCCTGTCTACCATACGTTGGATATCAGGGCAGCTCTGAATATGTTGAATAAATAGCCGTGGACCAATGGTTTTGGGACTGGCGATCACGTGTGAAAATATTGTCATTCACCAACTCGCACTGCGCCAGAGTGGTGAATTTATGGCCTAACCTTCTAAGATGAATCAGGTAGAAACAAAATGGCCCTCATTCCCCAGAGACCGGATTGTTAATACCTACGGCAACAGGCAGTTAAACATGAAGGCAAAAGGTACCAAGAATCCTGGGTAACCAGATCATGCTGCCATTGGAAACTAGACCTTGGAACATTAAACTGTAGGACTTTGAGCAGTGAAGCATGGTTAATTGAACTAACTGAAGAGCTAACGAGACTAAAATGAGACATTCTTGTGCAGTTTGAAGTTGGACGTAATGCTGAAGAAATTCTTCAATTAAAAACGGAGACATACTGTATTATAGAGGCCAAGATAAGGAAAGAATCAGTGGAGTTGGATTCATGATTAACAAAAAATTGACGAACAGCATTTCTGATAGAATAGGAAGTATTGTTGTTCAAATCTCAAAAAGATACACTCTTAAGATCATCCAAGTCTATGCACCAACAATACGTCATAGTGATGAGGAAATTGAAGCCTTCTATCATGCTGTATCTCAACTCTACAATAAAGGTAAACATCATTTCAGAAGTGTAATGGGAGACTTTAATGCTGGAATTGGTATTGAACATTCAGATGAAAGCTCAGTGGGAAATTTCAGTGAAATTGACTTTATCCTCAGTAATAAGAAAAACATCTTTCAAGACGGCTCTGTTATAAACACTTTCACATTGGAAGTGACATCGTAAAATCCAATAAACTGCCAAAAAGAAAGAAGAAAAATGTTCCGAAGATCAAAGGAAAACATAGATGTACACAAACTCGACATTAAAAAAGATATACCAACACGAACTAAACAATCGATTTAAACATCTTATTATAGATGACAATGCTGATCTATCAGAAAGTAATGACATTATTACCCAAAACCTTTTACAGGGCTCACTTGAAATAGCTGGTACCACAGAACAGAAACAAGACAAAATTTCGGAAGAAATAAAACAGCTTATGAAGAAACGAAGAGCAATGAAACAATCAATTAACCTACAGAATAAAATTTAATACACTCAATTGTGCAAAACGATCAGAAAAGTATCGCAGAAGAAATAAGAAAATTCAATTGTAAATTCATACAACAAACAATTGAAAACAATCGTAGTCTCAAAAGAGCAAAACAGCAATTGATGAACAGCAAACAGATGGTTGCAGTCAACTACAAGACGGAACCATCACCAGAGATAGATATATGCCATAGAAAAAAGAGTTGAAGAATTTTACTCAATAATATATCAGGATGATTAATTAAATGAAAAAGAAAACGACAACTACAACCAGAAGAAGTTATGTGAAGCATCCAAAGCTTGCAAAATGAGAAGGCTGCAGGTGAGCATGGAGTTATAGCTGAACTTCTAAAAGCAGGTGGAGAAGTAATCTACAAACTCTTAGCAAAAATATTTATTTTATGCCTGAAGAAAAATTATGTACTAAGAGGGCTACCCTAATTCTGATACATAAAAAGGTGAGGTAGAAGACATAATAACGAACTACCAACCTATCAGTCTACTATCAGTGTTTACAAAGTGTTTACAAAAGTCTTAGCTCATAGGCTTTATACGACTTTAGACCTAGCACAACCAAAGGAACAGCAGGCTTTCGAAGAAGCTTTAGTACAATAGACCATATTCAAGTTGTACAGTAGATTATTGAACGGTGTAATGAATATCAATTACCACTATGTCTTGGTTTTATTGATTATGGGAAAGCCTTTGATTCACTAAAAACTTGTGCAATACTTAAAGCATTACGAAACCAACAAGTGGGAGAGCCATACATCAGAACCATCAAATCAGCATACAGCAATGCCACAACAGCAATTCACTTCAATGGAAACATCTCCGCTGTGGAAATACAGAGAGGTATAAGACAGGGTGACACAGTGTCTTCAAAATTATTCACAGCGTGTCTAGAAGAAATATTCACACTTCTTGATTCGGGAAGGGAAAGGTATGAAGATAAATGGAAGATATTTAAGCCATTTACGCTTTGCAGACGACATAGTTATCTTTACTTCAACTGCACATGAATTCCAGATTGCTAGCAAAACAGCTAGCCTAAATAAGATCCAAGTTATGTTCAATCGCTATGTCCAACTAGAAATAATAAAAATCAATAATGAGGAAATTAAACAAGTAGATCATTACATATACTTAGGGCAACAGATATCAATGGAACAAAATATCATGGACAAAATTAAAAGATGTACGATGCTTGGGTGGAAAGCATTTGGAAAACTACATTAAATATTCAAAAACCAGCTACCATTATGCCTGAAGAAAAAAGTTTTTAACCAGTGTATTCTTCCTATACTGACATATGGCTGTGAAACATGGACACTGAATGCAAAGGAAATTGCATTCAGTGTCCAAAAATTAAGAATAACATAATTTACTATGGAAAGAAGTATGCTTGTTATCACAAGATTGGATCACAAAGGGAATACATGGATAAGAAATCAAACCAGTCTCTAACACCATAGGAAGAGTGAAACATCTGAAGTGGTAATGGGCTGGGCATATTGCCTGAAGACAAGCTCAGCGATGGACAAAAGAAGTACTGGATTGGATTCCACGAGAGGAAAAACGGCCCCGACGCCAACTTAAATCACGGTGGATTGATGATATCATCAGATTTGCTGGAGTGACATGGGAAAAGAGAGCCATAGATGAAGATGAAATTACTCCAAATGAGTGGTTCCTAAACTTATCTGGCTTACCCCCACGTTTCCAAAAAAAAAAAAAAATAATAATAATAATAATTCAGCACTTCCCTGGAAACTGCTCTACCTGATCCATATAAAAGAAATTCGATCTCCAATTCTAGAGTTTTAAGCGAACAAACAGATAGATACAGAAACAAATTTGTGTTTTACTATGCATCTAGTAGAGATTTTTGAAGTTTGGAAATTAGACACCTTGGAACTGAAATTTTAAAACTATTTATTGAAATCAACAAAAAAAATATAAATTTCATGTAAACATAGGACAAGTTGGAGCTGTAAATTTAATAACACTATTAAAATTAAGAAAACAAACATAAATTGCACATATGTAAAAATCGCGTATAAAATAGTAAATAACGATCAGTAATATTAAAAACAATCCTAATGAGAAGGGTGAGCCTAGTGTACTGCTACCAATTTATTGATATTTGGCTCCATATTTGTCAGTATAATTCTTAAATAACCGCGATCAGCTATTTGCAGTCGGTTTCTTTTTTTAGTTAAAAGATTTGTGACCGCACTGAACCCACGTTCCACTAAATATGATGATGGAAATACGATTAAAAACTTTTTTTACTACAGTCCACAATCCAGGATAAAGTATGGGTATGTGCTTTTGCAACCAGAATTGTTGGTATCCATTTTTGAATATTAATTTCAATTCCTCATTTGATATTTATATCAGTTCTTGTAATTGGAAAGATCCTTCTGTGTTTGTACTTCAAAACGGATACAAAACCCAGTTGGATATTTTCATTTCAAGAATATCTTTAAATCTCTGGTCAAAATCACAATGGAGAGCCTCCAAGTGCTGTCAATAGCTGAGCCCGTCTTCATCACATTTTCCCACTGTTGACAGGTTTGGAAACTGGTTGAATTCTTCTCGTCCTAAGTTTCGTTTATACGGAACAAGTGTTGACACAAACTCAGAAATAACAGCTTTTGTTTTTATTAAATTCAGTTCATCTCCTTGAAGCTGTAGATTGCTTTCATTAAATTTGTTAAACAATTCGGTCAAATAAGTTATGTCACTTTCGAAATTAATCAAGTTGGATCGTAAAGAATCGTCTCTGTTTTCTAAAACCTGTAGTCAAAGAGTTTATATAATCGATTCAAACAGGCACCCTTTGACAGCCTAACATGCGGAAGAATTAAGCCAAGAAAAGAATTTTAATCGGTGTCTTCTAGTTATGTAAATTTCAACAAAAAACATTTCAATTTCAAGAAGGTGGAGACTTGTGATGTGACCCACTTCCACCAAAGGTATCCTAGTAACTTGAGGCCCAAGTGGAACACTACCGCCTTCCTTATTGACGTCCTTGTAGTGTCGGGCATACTGGGGATACCAAGAACTTCCATTTGAAGATGCAGCAGTAGCCAAGACTGAAGAACTCGTTATCCTTACGGATGGGTACTCTAGCAGACGTTCTAATGGATGTCCCGTTCCACAGGCTGTCTGCCTGCAAATTCGAATTTCATCATTGTGATCACGTAATCCATCTACCAAAGAGGTTTCCATTCTTCCACCATAATTCAATTTTTACTCTTCCTTTTAATTCTACAATGAGAAGTCACTTTTCCTCTACAACATAATCTTTTGTTCTTTTATTCTCCAATATTCATTCTTTCACGGTACGAATATATAATCTGATCAAATCACAAAAATTCTCTCTGCTGGAACGAAGACCCCCCATTCTACGATTCAAATCCAAATTTCTGCATTTGACGTTTGAGTTCTATTCTCAAGCCACTTGAGTATAGAACTCTCCCTTGATTCTCACCCCACACGAAATCCCTAAGCAATTGTAAAATTACAGTCCGTCAAATCCAAATCCAACCATATAAAGAACAAATATATATATATATATATATAAACACTCTCCTGTACAAACACTCTCCAGTATTGCCATTGGTTCCTTGTACGGCTATTGTATACAACTTCCGCTCATCTCTCTCTCGCTGATGACCAACAGGAGCCAATCTTTTCCTATAACTCCTTCATAGATGACAAAGGCACATTACCTACAAACATTGCCACATTACCTGCCAGTAAAACGTCTCCGGAGACGTTTCTAGAATTACTCTTCACAGTTCCAGTGCTTTTGATCGAATGTAGCGTAGGAGACTTTATAGACAAGTCTTGTCTATAGGGTCAAAGCACCTTATAGACAAGTTACTATAAGGTGCTTTGACCTTATTAAATAAAAATCTCAGGACGAGAGATAGATGTAGAAACATATATTATACCCAAGGTAAAAAAACTTTCTACATCTATCTCTCATCCTGAGATTTGATTTTGTTTAGTAAGGTCAAAGCACCTTATGGTAATTTGTTTTGATTTAAAATACTTATAAGCTCTGTATTACTTAACCTTGGTATTTCTAAGCCTGGCTCCCACTGATGAGACCTCAATAAAGTTCGAAACCGGTCTGGGTAGTGGCCCCTTGCCTTTAATGCATAGCATCACACATCTCCTCAAGGAGATGGGCTTTGTATTAAGGGTAAATATTAAGAATAGTGATCAGAGCTTATTCCACTTTTACCACGAGTTGCCTAGACTTGTACTACTTTACGGGTCACCTAGACTTGCAATACATGCAGGCGCAAAACTGACTTATTTGTCAGTTTGCTTACTTGGGAAATGGAGTAAAACCAGGTTTAAAATAGCTTGACATCTTTAACTTATATATATAGTGATCAGAGCTTATTCCACCTTTACCACGAGTTGCCTAGACTTGTACCATATATATATATATATATATATATATAATATCTAAGGAAATTATTATGGACCCTCATCAGATAAATAATAACCTCAGCTATAATCTACCGGACTCTTTCAGGTCTGCTATCCGATATTGGCACACTCGTGAAGTCACACGCACGCAGATGCCTAACAATGGAACTTCAACACGAACTGTAGCTACAGTTCGAAGCTAACTGAATTTTATAATAGTCGTTTTTATAGTGATACAATGTTTCTTATAGTGGTTTTTATTTGTTTTCTGTGTTTTCACGCCTGAAGAAATCGGACAATCCGATGAAACATGTTACGTTTTGAATAAATGCAATTGCTTTTTCTCGGTAACTGAATACGTTCTTGAGTAATAATGTTTAATAAATTTATAATTTATGTGTTTTGAAATTTGGTTTCATGGCTAAAAATCCTTTGACGAATTCATTGAAATGCATTCGGCTAACCTTCTTCGAAAATCATATTTTTGCAACGACTAAATTTTAGGAAATATCATTTCAATAAATAATGGGTGTGTTGCAAATATTTAAAGATTCTTATAAAAATTTTAATTAAATTTAATTTTTCTTTTAAAATATAATATTAAAATAAAGTTTCAAAAATTGGATATTCTTATTTTTATATTAGAGATCAAAAAAAGAGTATTTTAAACATTTATTTGTTTTAAATGCGGTTACAAAATGTATACGCAACTTCATATGTAGAGTTACTTTCTGCCAATGAAAAATTTAATTCAATTTAATATTTATCTGTAATTTATCTATTCATGATAATAATATTAATTTTTTTACCACAACAAATATATCATATAGTATTCTAAACAAATATATAATATTCTAATATTAAAAGACAATATTAGAATTATGATTCAAATTTACATAGAAATCTACAATGAGTATTACAACTCTAAAGTCCTGAAAAATAATTAATGATAATAATAAATATTATTATTATTCAGGACTCATGTTTCGAGATGGAAAGACTGAGATGGCTTCAATAGTTCCATTTATTTCTTGTAAGAAATTCGGGTTACTGATTCTCTAATTTTTCATTACTAATCATTACAAATTTATTCATTTCTGTCTAAACCACACAAGACTTTCCAAGTATAATAAAAGATTGATATTTACTTTATTCAAAATTCAACAGGAAAATGTACGTAGTCAAGAATTAAATAGGCGAATCATGTTTAGCTGCAAAAATGTTTGTTAGTTGAAAAAATTTAGAGTTAAAACATTTAACTTGAGTTTACGTATAGCTGACATAATACACGACAGTACTAAGATTTAGTAATCTGAATTTATACGATATTAATTAGTCTTCTCTTTCATTAAATCCACAGTATTATCGTTTTCATCGAAGGCATCATAACTAATTTTGTTTACTATATAACTAAAAGCTGATATAGAATGTGAAACTGTACCAAGAGTTTCATTGCTGCTTTTCAAGATATAAAAAGGTGCACATTACACTCTCTTTTGAGCTTCTCAAATAAATAAAGCAAAAGGACACAATTTGAGTGTTGAGTAATCTCTGGCAGGCCAAATATCAGTAATTAGAAAAGCTATAAAAAAAATGCTAACGTTAGCCTTTGATTCTCTTACAGGAAATAGACGAAGCCCTTTTAGGCCTAACATTTTGAGTGTACAAAAATGTTAGGCCTAACCTTTTGAACACGTTGGTGGTAGTTCAGTCTTCACCGGAAGCCAATTAGAGATAACTGGCACAAGACTATCGCTAACAATATCCGGCATCCAGTGAAGAGAGGCAGCTGGAAAGTGCCGCCATCTCGTGATCCTTAATCCTAGCACTATATACTCATGTAAGATAGCATGGGTTCTACGGTTTTACGTGACGAAAAACCCAAGTTGCTGAAGGAAAAAAAAACTGTTTGCCCCGTTAGACATCTACTACCGCGGGAACCAGCTAAGAAAGGCTAAAAATATGGCGCCTAGATTTGAACCGACGTTTTCTTTCGGGTAGTGAAGCGTCGTGGAGTGCAAATCTCACTTCCACTGAGCAGGGGCGCGCCAGTAGTGTCCGGCGCCTGTGTGCAAAACTTTAATTGGCGCACCTATCCCCTCCTCCAATAAAAAAATCACTTTAAAAAAAACGTTTTTTTTAAAAGTATTTCCTGCTCTTTGTGGCCTTTACTATCCTGGCGCTTATGTGCGTCACACACATTGCACATATGGCCGGCTCCCCCCTGTGCGTGTATTTAAGTATATTTCGTTATATGGCACATAATTTAATGCAGAATTGTTAAAGAACACAGCAATACATAGTATAGTGAATTATACAGTGTTTCCACATTGTGTTGTTAGAGGGCGCTGAGATCGAACTAATGTTGCATTTTTTATTAATTTGCATATCACCCGATTAAATTCTTATTTGCACAGTCTGATAGTTAGCACTGCCATGTAGCTAGAAAAATGTACGTAGCGATATATAAGCATTTCCCAGTGAATAACAGCCGATGTGTACTGTAATGCAACCAGGTGTGTGAAAATCAAGCTTTTTTTGAAGGGAAAACACGAAAAAATGCAATTTTTGGAAAAGTGCGCAAAAGCGTTATTTTTGTTTTTGACACACAAACGCTATCAATCGAAGCTATATGCGTGCAGGTGCGCGCCAGTAGTGTCCGACGCCTGTGTGCAAAACTTTAGTTGGCGTCCCTTTCCCACCCCATTCCAATAAAAAAATCAATTTAAGAAAATCAATTTTTTTTTTTTTTAAAGTATTTCTTGCTCTTTGGCGCCTTTACCATCCTGGTGCCTGTGTGCGTCTCACACATTACACATATGGCCGGCGCTCCCCTGCCACTGAGTCTAGTTTATTAAACCAATAAAAAATAAATACACACTTGTAAAAAAACGACATCATAAATAGATACATCGTATATTTACATATGCTTTAACCTCCTTAAGGGTCATTAGTCATTAACAGTGAAATAGTTACATGATAATAATTACATTAATAGTTACATTCAGGTTTTAACTATTAATACGAAGATAGGAAGAGAATTAATGACTCTTCTTGAAGATGAATTAGCTGGCTTCACATGGATGTGGAATAGTGGTGTAAATCATGCCTCCTCATCAAACCTTTTGACTTCAAGTTTGCTCTCGAAAATGGGTGTTTGGTGTGATTAAAATGCGTTCTATTTGAATTTACTTCGGCCAGAAATATTTTTTTATATTTCTCATCTTTATTATCATAAGAAGAATGAAACTGACTTTATTAAGCCGTTGCAAGACAGCTACCTCAAGTAGTATGTGACAGAAGCAACTCGAGGTCAAGGATTGTTAGATCTGATTATAGTGTCAGCGGGGTTTCAGTTAAACACGAGGCTATTTTACCTCCGAGATGGTGACAGTAATCAATCGGTACTTACTTGGGAATTGGCTAAGTTTATGAACGGTTCTTTCAGAAAAGATTGCTGAACTACAAAGCAGGAAATTAGGTCCAACTGAGAAGAATGCTTGGTTCTGTGTCATGATATCGATTGTTGGTTGGGAAAGATATCGACAGTGGATATGGTAAGCTTTTAGAAATACTTAACTAATGTAATGTCGGAATGGGTCACTACAGTTAGAAGAATAAAAAGGGTAGGAGAGAAATTTTGGGGCAATCTTATTAAGCAATGGATTCATTTGAAAAATATGATATGGAAGGAATACCGTGCGTACAAGGATGATGTCCTTGTACACACCGTACAATACTCCAATTCAACATTGAATTGGAGTCTTGGACTTTTTTTTTCAAATTATTGTGTGCAACATTGAATTCAACGTTACCTCTTCACTATGAGGAAATTCATGTGTGTGAGGAGGAAGGACTAGAGCTGTTGCCCAAACAGAGCTGTTGCCCAAACTAGAGCTGTTGCCCAAACCAGTCCCTCTTGCTGAATAAGAATTCAGCAAGAGGGACTGATAGGATCTCAGCACGGATGCTAAAAGAGTGTTCAGATGAACTAGCTATTCCTTTGACCAGGCTATTTAATTTGAGTCTCTTAACAGGAAAGATTCCACAGGAGTGGAAAGAATGGATGGTAATCCCATTGATAAGGATGAGACAAAGTCTGATGTTTTCAGCATGTTGATCTATCAGTATCTATGGAGTGGGTGGGTGTGAAGATTTTGAAAATTGGCTAGGGCATTAAAATTGGTTTAGAGAGAATCTACACGGTGATGTGCATCGCAAAGTATAGATTCCCTGTTCATTTCAAAATATTGACAGAGAATCTACATTTTGCAAGCAACAGCATGTGGTTACTAAGGGAAGGAGAATTTTAGCAACTTGCTCACATTCTGTACAATTGAACTTTACAAAGGGAATGGATACACCATGATACTTTTGGATTATGCTAAGGCTTTTGAGAGAATACAGCATGGTAGACTGTTGCATAAATTGGAGAATATGAGTTGAGATTATACAATATTAGCTTGGATAAGACGATAGCTGAGTGACAGATATCAAAAAAAGCGATATATGTGGAATGTGAGTCTGCAAGGTTTAAGGTAACAAATGGTGTACCACAAGGATCAGTGCTTGGTGCACTGTTATTCAGTCTGTACATTAATGAAATCTGGAAGGATTTGACAAGCGACATTCAGCTATTTGCTGAGGATAAGATAGGTAAGGTAATCAGGAATGCTGCTGATATGCAGTGCTTTCAGAATGATTTGAATAGGCTAGAATTGTGAGCATGGGAAAATGGGTATCAGTTCAATGTCAGTAAATGTAAAGCCATACTTTGGAGTGATTAGATATCCAATGTCATATTATATTGGTGGGATTAGGCTAGAAGAAACAGATGAAGCTAGGGATCTTGGGGTGTTGGTAGATAGGAAGTTGAAGTTCAGGCCATGTGGCAAAGATAGCAAATGCAACTGAAATGATAATTGCAATGCTGAAAGGAACACTCACATGTAAAGATAAGGATGTTATTTTCCCTCTTTACAAGGCCATGATAAGACCTCACCCGGACTATTGTACGCAGGTCAGGTCTCCTAGTTTCCGTTGTGATTCTGATGTATTGGAGAGAGTACAAAGGAGAGTGTTAAAAATGATATCAGGATTGTAGAATACCTGATTATGAAAACAGATTGAGAAATTGTAGACTGAAGACACTATCGAACAGGAGAAAGATGGGTGATATAATTGAGATTTACAAACTTCCGAAAGGTCATACAGGATATCAGCCCTCAACTTCCTCTTGAATGCTGTCAAAAGGGGTTGAGGGCTAAATATTTCTTTTATAGTGTAGTGTAGTTATAACTAAAAGCTATGTACAAGTTGTGTGAATGATTTCATGAATACATCCTCTGTCCAAAATGTTTCGAAACCGAACTTTTCGAAAATAGAAGAAACTAGTGGCGCCACCTGTTGTATCTTTTTGTTGTCGAAAGCGGCAACCTTCGTTAGTGTTGCGTTCAACTGCTTATGACATTTGTTTCATTAGAACCCGAGTTATAGTGCCAAGAGTGACAGTGTGTTTTGACGAACGGTTGGAAAATGAGTTTCGAACAGAGAACTGCAGTCGACTTTTGTGTTAAACTTGATAAACGTTTTACCGAAACGCATCAAATGCTTCAAATAGCATACGGTGATGAATGCTTATCACGTACTCAAGTTTACGAGTCGTGGTTTAAGCCAGCGCTTCCCAAACTGTGGGCCGCGGCCCCCTCGGGGGCCGTAGGTTTTGTTGAGGGGAGCCGTGAAATAATGAAAACAAATTTAAAATGTTTTAAGACTAAGTAGATTTTTTTATTTTAAAAGAGTTGGTTCACAAACTTTGCTTCCTGCGTATTTCGGCGCTTAATGAATATTAGTAAATATTGTTTATTTATATGTTTAATTTCAAAGCAGTGGTTAATTGTATTTACTTCGAATGCTCTCCAGGGAAGCTCCGAATCTTCCTTTCCTTTTCATCACGCGTTCGTAATCAGGGACTGTTGATATTGACTTTATATACATAGCAAAACTCGTTTTATATTATCACTGTCATCCGAGTTAGTTTTCTGTTACCAATAAAAGTTTCGCATATACTTCACACATGAAAAAAGCTTAAAACAAGTTCATGTAGGGAGATAGTAACTCGCTTGCAGTGGTAAACAACATCCCCCCGCCCTAACAACCACTTTACTGCAGAGGCAATAAAAACAAGTACTTTTATTATGCCAGTGAATAAGGTATGAGGAGTCTGTGTAATATATTTCTCAACAAATAGTGCAATTAGAGATAACCGGGATAAAAACACACTAATTAATGAATCGCATGTCCCCTCATACAGAAACTATGTTGTATAGACTGAAACAAAACCATATGTTGCATGGGCAAACACAGTATCTAACTAAAAACTATTGTTAATAATTAGATGTGTGCGATTTCGATTTCCCAAGGCAGCAATAAAATTCAACCGAAGGTGTTAAAATTCGTAAAAGTGTTAAAACTAAGTAATATACTGTATATATATAAATGTTATGGCAGGCAGTTTCACAAATGGAATTCGGTTGAAGGGAGTTAGCATTTCAACTCAATTGTCAGCTATGCTTTTATCTTTCGTTTGCGCGATCTTTTGTTAATACCGCACCAATCATATGCATGTTTTAATAACCTGCCTTTACTGTCTGTTTCGCGTTAGTCTTAATTACCTTAAAGGGAGAAAAGTCACAAAAGAGAAAAATGTTCCTGGTCCGGGGATTCCCTTATTCAGGTAATATTCACTAATTTCAGGTTATCAGTCTGTGGTGTGCCAGTATCGATGAGTGGTGATATTATTTGATCTATTCTACGTTAAAAAAAAAATTAACCCTGAGATGGATAAGTGGTTGATAAAAAATAAAAAAAAATTCCCGCGAACAATCAGAAGCAGAAACAGACTCAAAAAAAAAAAAAAAAAAAGGACAGTATTTCATACTTTACCAGTACAGCCCGCATCGTCCTCAGAACCAAACGGTAAGAGGCAAAAAATGTAATACATGCATTTGATTTTTGCAATATTCGCTGTGTATGTTTGTATTGAATATAAATACAATAATATTATAATAATATATCTCTCTATTACGATTTTTTTTCGAGGGGGGGGGGCCGTGAAATATTTTAATTTCTGTAAAGGGGGCCCTGACATCCAGAAGTTTGGGAAGCACTGGTTTAAACGATTTCAAAGTGGTCGTGAGACGCTTGAGGACGACGAAAAGCCAGGCCGTCCAAAAACTCGACTGAGCAATGTTAACATCCAAAATGTGCGTGATTTTATCAAAGAAAACCCAAAATCGTCCTTGAGATTGATTGAAGATGAATTGCGGATTCCAAAATCAAATCGTGCACAACATTTTGACCGAGAGTTTGGGCCTTCTTAAATTGAATTCGCGATTTGTTCCACACAAGTTGACCGACGACCAAAAAATGTATCAAATTGAACACTGCAAGGACCTCATTAAAAACCGCTCGTATTAAGCTTCCTTGAAACTATAGTTACTGGTGACGAAACGTGTTTTTAATATGAGCCCAAAACAAAGCGCCAGATTGCTGAGCGGAGACCACCAGAAGAGGGGCATCCGAAAAAAGTCGCTTGGAGAAGTCAAAAGTAAAGAAAATGCTGATTTGTTTCTACGATTCCAAGGGCATGATACACAAAGAATTCGTTCTGCCTTACAAAACGGTCAATGGTGAGTTTTATCTTGAAGTTTTGAAGCGACTGATAATGAGAATTCGTCGCGTGCGGCATGAGTATCGTGATGACCCATGGTTGGTGAAAACACACTGTCACTCTTGGCACTATAACTCGGCTTCTAATGAAACAGTTGACACAACACTAATGAAGGTTGTCGTTTTCGACAACAAAAACTTACAACAGGTGGCGCCACTAGTTTCTTCTATTTTCGTAAAGTTCGGTTTCTTTTTGGACAGAGGATGCATATAGTACAAACGGGTGAAAGTGCACAGCAAAATGTTCAATATATTTCTATTGTTTTTTATGTATTCTCTATTTAATAAGATTGAATTTAATTCTAATATCTTCTTTCTGATTTTAAACTACCACTTACCATTGAATTAAAAGGGATCATTATACTCGACGTTAAGTAGCTTCGTCAAAAGACTAAACAATATTGCAAACGTAGACTCATGTGAATGTAAAATAATCACGTGATCTTTCTCAAGGAAACACGTTTTGCAGTTACAAAGATGCAAAACTCCTCAAGTCCTACCCATTGATTGATCTGAGATTTAGAAATCGTAGCAACCCTGAAGTATATCCACTTGTAAAGGAAGCTTATTAGCTGTTAACTGGGGCAAAGATAACTATTTTGATTACGGATAAAACAAGAAATCCCCTAGCCAGGAAGCCGTTTCTGAATAATGTTGGCATCGCTGTTTTAAGGAAAAGGTGTACTCTTTTCCACACCACCTCAGGGGTAGAGTATTAGGCGCGCTTTTTTTAACGTGGTATCCCCAGTAGGCCTAATCCACGATTTCGTAGTAGGAGTAGTAGTAGTGGATGAATTTTTAAATATATTAATTTATTTTGTGTCAAAAGTGGTGAATATCATTTTTGATATTCACCACTTGATATTATTACAAAATGATATTATTTAGCAATGGACCAAGGATTGATCTCAGGAGTACACCGCTAGTCGCCTTAAATCTTGTAGACTCACATCCCCTACAACTCTTGTTTTGATATCTGTCACTCAGCCATCTTATGACTGATTGACATAAGATGGCTTATAATTATTGTATCAGGAAACCGCCTCTTGTTTTTAGCGTTCATAGCAACGTAATTTCTTTTGTGGCATCTATAAAGCCCATCTTATCACCTCATTCGACATTAAAAAATAAGAAAAGGCTATAAATTATACCCTTGCTTTAATCCTTCTCTCTATTGAGATCATATTCCCAAAATAGGCAGACTCCTCCCCTTAAAGTCTTTTTCTACCTAATAAATTAATAAAAACGTTTTTCCTAATTTATTACAGAGAGATTTCCTAATCTCTGTGTAATAATAATCGCTACTGGACGACTTAAACGCACGTAACCGCAGCTTCCTATTGAAATATTTTCTCCACGTTGATGTTGCCTTCTAAAATTCTTCATTGGAGGAGAACGAATTTCAAAATAATTCATTGGCTAATTCAATAACAAATGAAAGAACTGCTCATCCGTATAGATCTCTGATTTATGAAGAATTTAGATCGGTTTGTTTAATTCTAAAAAAACGTTGAAAAGCACATTTCACTTTACTGATAAGAAATATTTGGCAAACTTTACCACAAGAAGAAAGACTAATTAAGAAATTCGAAATACAATCACAACTGTAGTTCAGTGTAATAACGTTTATGGTTTATATTTGGTTTAGAAGGTACATCATAATAGTAATAAACACTACAGAGTCGACATGAGTGAGAAGAAAACTACACCAACCTTATTTGTATTAAAAATGGCCGACATGATATTCAATACAAAATTCGAAACACAAATTAATATAGGAATAAAGGAATATAATATTTACAAAATTTTCTTTAAATTTTTATAAAACTCTTATTAAATTATTTATAGGATTGAAATTTATTAAGTATTTAGAATTTTCTTTAAATTATTTCATAAAAGAAATCATATCAAATCTTACTAATTGCGTTTTTTTTTTCATATATTTCCGTAAAGAATGGAGTAGAACGATCAGTCATCGTGTACCCCGTCTGGTTTCCTGGATAAGAATAGCCCCACTGTAGCCCATGCATGTCGTATGAGGCGACTAAAATGGGTATCCAGGGAGGGTAATGGATGGCAATGCTGTAGCCAATGAAGTTTTAACTGAGGCTCGGCTATTGCTGTTACCCTCCTGCCATGATCAGAGCTAATAGCATTATATTACCCTATCCATACATTTTCTTTACAGATAACAGGGAATATGAAAAGCATTTTTGCTTCACCCATCTAGACAAAAAAAAGTCATCGTGTTTTATTCCTTTTGAAATGTATCAAGTGATCTGAGCAATTCTTGCTCGGATTATATTTTCAACTAGATAAGTGGAGTCGACCTTATTCTAAAACTCATGTGGGTATTCAGGATAATATGTTCGAAAATGGGTATCGTATATTATATATAAAGGTTATAATCCACTAAGTAGACTGGTACTATTGATAGGCTAAGGAAATTTACAAGATTAAATTTTAAATATTTTGTAGTTTTTTTAATTGCTATATAAAATAAGATTCAATCTTAGCGATTGTTGATTTCCATATATTTTCTCAAAATATTTGGTGTTAAAAGCTATATGAGTAAGAATGAAACGGTGGAGAATGACCAGATGGTAGATGCGTGATAGCCCACTTACATGGAGTTCTCCATTGAATCAAAGTTGAGGAGATTGAGGGTTAGAGAAACACCTGGCGTATGGTATAACACAGAAGTAAAAGGAGGGGAAATCGGATTTGTATGGCGATTCATTAATAAGAGGAGTGTTTTGAAAAGAGTGTGACGAAATCGTATTTTCAAAGATCGCGAATGAGTCACAAGAAGATGTGGAGGAGTAATGGCGTGGACTTTGTAAATGTGTGGAGCGACTTTTATGGCAGGAAGGAGTTACACAAGGGGGATGGCTTGCATTTAAATGGATTTGGGGGTCAAAAATCTTGAGAAAGTGTTCAGTGAGAGTTTGGAAGTGCAGAGTCAGGGACGGTAGAATGTTTAGAGGGGGAAGGGATTCAGGTTAGCAGCGGTCCAGGCAACCTAGAGATTAGTAGTGGGAGAGTGATCACATGACCCCAAGAAGTAATCGAAATAAGGGTGAAGAATTTTGGCATTGCTTAGCCAAACACAACCAAACGTTATAGGCATCAGTGAGACCGAAGATGATATAGTCATGGGAAAACAATGCAAAGGATAGAATATCTTCATAGGATAGGAAGAACAATTTGTGGAAAGGGTGGGTTTACTAATAAGAACGGACGAACTAAAGCTACGTCAGGAGGACAGGAATAGAGGGGAGTTTGTTTGGTGCGAGACAGAGGAAAGCAGGACGAAATATGCAATTGATTGCTGCCATAATCCAGTGGGTATATGGCAGAATGTAAATGACATGCATTGGAATATTAGCATGATGAGTATAGGTCGAGTAATAATTATGAGGATTTCAACTATGGGGACAGAGATTGGGAGAAAGAATGTTCTTAGGGATGCAAGAAGGAATTGATGTATCTGCTGAGAGATAATTACCTGAAGCAGCATGTAAGGGAGGGACACGCAGTTTGATAATGCTGTATCTGATCATAGCATCAGCGACCTCAACAGTCAGCAATCTACCGTATACTTTAATGAGATAAACAAGATTTAATTATTCTAAATAACTCTGTCTATCGTGCTTACTTATTAAACAAAGAAGTTGAGTAAATTAATTAGTATGATTAGTAAACAAATTGTAAACTATGACTTATCTTTCAACAGCGCTACGAACCAATGACGTTCACCAGATATCCTCGACCCCAAAAGAGTAGTTACTTCTTTCTATTTTTAAGTATATACTGCTGCTTTTCCACTATTAAATAATGTCGATTTCTTTGTTAATTCTAAAAAAATTATCCAACTAATATCAATATAATAATAATAATAATATTAATAATAATAATAATAATAGTAATTTAGTAGAAAACGAAGAAGATATATTAATTAAAGAGTAATGATGCATATTATAAGAGACATTTATACCAAAAAACAGATGCCAGACGAATAATGCAACACGAATGACGTAACATGAATTTTTCTCGTCTGGTAGTTGTCAGGGCAACCATAATGACGCAATCACAAACGCAATGCATTGCCAGACTAGTATGTTTTAGGATTGTATTTAATATTTAACGTTATTGACTTGCAGCACTTTAGTTTCCATTTTTCCACGAAACATTGCTTCTCTTACTGAAAGAGAGTTGTTTTTATAATAGAAAGTTATATATTTTTATCACTAAAAACGTTAGCAATGTCTTCAGAATATTTTGATAGCAACTGGTGAGAAATAATTATAATTCAAAATGTTCATCCGATTTGCTTTGACTGATGAAGAAACCAAACACGATAAAGAGCAATCCATAGGAATGAGAATAAACACTTTTCGATACATTTAAAATAAAATCATTAATAAACTTGAAGAAGAATAGTTTATTTGCATTTAAACAGAATGCGATAATTACAGAGGCATTAGCCTCCTCAGTATTCCAAGTAAGGTTTTTACGAAAGTACTCCAAAAACAAATTACGTCATATATGGAACTGGCACTAGGAGAAGAACAAGCAGGTTTCAGACCAGGACGAAGCACAATTGATCAACTATTCACCTTAAGACAGCTAATAGAAAAGACACTAGAGTACAATCAAAGTTGCTACATAAATTTCATAGACTTTCGTCAGGCATTTGATTCAATCCGTAGAAGAGAACTATGGAAAACTGTGGAAGAGTTTGGAATTCCCAACAAAACCATAAGAATAATAAAGAATCTGTATGAGAAATCTGAAAGCGCAGTACGAATCGAGGATACCTTAACCAACTGGTTCCACACAGAGAGCGGAGTAAGACAGGGATGCAATCTGTCACCAGATCTGTTCAATCTTACACTGGAAGAAGCAACCAATAAGGCCTTAATATATGGGAAATATATGGGGGAATGTAACAAATTTAAAATTTGCAGAAGACATTCATTACTTGCAAGCACAGAAGAAAATCTACAGCGAATTTCTGATAAAATAAAGGAGTGTATAAAATCTGGATTAAACATAAATATAGATAAAACAAAAATTATGCAAATAGGAAAAAGAAGCACCAATCTGAAAATTGAAATTAAAAAATAAAATCTGAAATGAACTTGAAATAAAAATTGAAAATTGAGAGTAAGAATCTAGGCAAGTACAAAACTTCACCAACCTTGGAGGAGTTATTGAGTACAACGGTGAAATTACAAAAGATATAAACAGATGAATCAATCAAGCATCCCAAACCTTTGGACGACTTAATAAAATATGGAAATCAATAGACAATGGTCCTCCCAATACTCCTCTATGGAAGTGAATGCTGGAATTTCAAAAAGTCTGAAGAGAAAAAATCATTAGTTGGGGTTGGCTAAGAAGATTACTTGGAGTATCTCTGCTGGATCGACTAAGAAACGAAGACATAAGGAAACGACTAAAACAAGAAATAACAATAATAGACAAAATCCAAGAAAGAGGACTGCGATGGTTTGGCCATGTGACCAGAATGGGAACAGAGAGACTACCATCTAAAGCCCTGAATTCAACGATGGAAGGTAAAAGATTCAAAGGACGGTCCAGAATTAGATGGATAGACAAAATAAAAGAGGACCTGAAAACCAAATCACAAGCGACACCAAACTGGACAGAATTGTTCGGACTCTTCCGGACAGACAAAAGTGGAAAGAATTCATTCGGCCTCATCATCATCCATGTAGATGATGGAAGAGAGAAGAAGATAGCAAATTGTTTGTAAACTATTTAAATAAATAAAATTATTAAATAATTTAATAATTATTAAATTAAACTTAATTAAAATTAATTATAAATTCAAAAATATAATAAAACTTTATATATAAAAAATTATAAATATAAATGTTAATAAATATAAAATAAAATATAATATAAAATACGAGTATAATATAATTTTTCAGATTAATATAATAGTTAATTCCCATTTAAAATCGGGGATTATAATAATTTTCTAAAGTTGGAGACGAACGGTACCTTTTTATCAAGATTAGAAAAATTATAGAAAAAAAAATCGAAAATTAAAGAGAGATGCTTTGGGACAGAATACTTGTAAAAGGCAACTCTAATAAGATTATTTGGTAGTGGCGTTGCTCAAACAAAATTCACGTTTCAAATAAAGGAATTTAATCAGAAAAAGAAAATTAAAGTTCTCTTTCATAAAATAAATACAACCTACTAATTCGTAATTAAATTAAATTTAGAAGAAAGAGAAAAATGATATTTACAGTCTTGCCATCTAGCGACGAGAAAACATGGAAGTAGCGGAGTTATTTTGGTTAGCGATGGAAATAGAAATGCTAACTACACACTCTGTCCAAAAAGAAACCGAACTTTTCGAAATTAGAAGAAACTAGTGGCGCCACCTGTTGTATCCTTTTGTTGTCGAAAGCAGCATCCTTCATTAGTGTTGTGTCAACTGTTTATGACATTTGTTTCATTAGAAGCCGAGTTATAGTGCCAAGAATGGCAGTGGTTTTGACAAACGGTGGGTCATCACGATATTCAGGCCATACGCGACGAATTCTCACTATCAATCGCTTCAAAACTTCGAGATAAAACTCACCATTGACCGTATTGACCGTTTTGTCAGGCGGAATTCTTTCTCTATCATGCCCTTGGAATCGTAGAAACAAATAAGCATTGCCATTACTTTTGACTTCTCCGAGCGACTTTTTTTCGGATGCCTCTCTTATGGTGGTCTCCACTCAGCACTCTGGCGCTTTGTTTTAGACTCATACTCAAAACACCACGTTTCGTCACCAGTAACAATCGTTTCAAGGAAGTATGAATCGTTACGAGTGGTTTTAATGAAGTCCTTGCAGTGTTCAATTCGATACAATTTTTGGTCGTCGATCAACTTGTGGGGAACAAATCGCGAATCCAATTTACGAAGGCACAAACTCTCGGTCAAAATGTTGTGCACAGTTGATTTTGGAATCCCCCAATTCATCTTCAATCAATCTCACGGACTATTTCGGTTTTCTTTGATGAAATCACGCACTTTTTCGATCTTAACTTCGCTCAGTCCAGTTTTTGGACGGCTTGGCTTTTCGTCGTCCACAAGCGTCTCACGACCACTTTGAAATCGCTTAAACCACTCGTAAGCTTGTGTACGGGATAAACATTCATCACCGTATGCTTTTTGAAGTATTTGATGGGTTTCGGTAAAACTTTCAACACAAAAGTTGAACACAAAAGTCAATCGCAGCTCTCTATTTGAAACGCATTTTCCGACCGTTCGTCAAAACTGTCACTCTTGACACTATAACTCGGCTTCTAATGAAACAAAGGTCATAAACAGTTCACACAACACTAATGAAGGTTTCTTCTATTTTCGAAAAGTTAGGTTTCTTTTTGGACAGAGGGTGTATGAGTATAATTATTACGGTATAACAATTACAAACATCCTATTATATGTAATTAATTTTGTTAAATCTATCGCAATGTTGACATTATTATGTGAATGAATATTAAATACATAATATAATGAAATATACAATGAATATATTCAGATATATCAAATATATAAAATCACTTAAATCAAAATCATTAAATTTCTCATTTCTGTTCTATCTTTAGATAGACGACAGAACTAATCCAACTGTTTTTCTTTTCTTTTTTTTTTTTAAGATTCACTTTTTACTGCAATATTACATGTGGGCCATTATCTTCCTCTTAATTGTTCCAATTAAATGGTTACATGCATCTTTGCAAAATGAAACGCTTGTTTTTCGCGTAATATCCACAGCAGTAAGCACTCATGCAATATCATCAGATTCTCTAGTCTGAAACTACTAATTCAAATAAATTCGTTATCAGAAAAGAAACACTTTAAAAATAAAATATATAATGCTTAACGTACCAGAGAAGTTAGCTGGAAAGATTTGTTGCTGTGGGTATTTCCTTTCTCTGATCCAGATTAGATATGCGTCGTACACTGTAAGGCAAAAGTGTTTGAATGTCAGTAAAGCGATTGGCAGGCACGAAACAATGAAAGGTGATATTATTGTTCCAACCCGAATAGCAGTCACAAAAGTTGAGTTATCTGTTGATTGATTGTTGAATCGGTTTCGCATCTTTTATTAATAGCAGTTAGAAACACAGTATAGTATTTATTGTCGAAACTTTTCATTTATTTATTTATTTTACGGGAGGGAAAGTAAAACTGACCCAGCGATGCCACAATAATCCCCATATCAGGATGTATGGAAATTAATTCGGCCTATTTCAAATAAACAGTGCAGTGTCGTTGGTCAAAAACAGGCTTTATGTCTGTATCTACAGTTAAGAATCATTGTAGGTACAAAATAAAAAAAGTATTTATATTATATCATTTTATCAGTGTAAATAAATTCGAAAGAATTCAAGTACTAAGCATTCTCTACTGGATGTCAAAAATAAATGAGCAATTGTAAAAAAAATCCTATTTACGGTATTCAATGTCCTTTGTTCGAAATTGAATTCTAACTAAAAAATCAGTTATAAAATAGCTCAATAAAACAATAAAATAAAATTTTAAAAATATGCTTTCCTTAATATGATGATTTAACATGCTTGCTTTTCTTTCACTTTTTTTTTTTTTTTGCTCGACTTTGCAATTTCCCTGTCTACTTCACTGTTTGGTGGTGGGGGGGGGGGGGGAGGCAGGATTCGATGTCAATAATGTTCGTGTTTTACGATCAAGTGCATCCAAATCGACTTGAATCTAGTTAATTATCCCTGATGTATATCTCATTATGGGGATGGTCCATGCATTGATTGTAGTTACGGTGTTGCCTCCATTTAGACTTCAGAACTTTTATTAACAAAAAAAAGCCATTTTGATGTTGTACTCACTGAGACATTTATACTCTGTTTTCTTTTTGAATTTCTAATCTAAATGTCGGCTGCTACAAAAATTCCTAAGTATTTAGACTTATTCTGTGAGAAGATTTTAATTTGTGGGAGCTTTCCGGTACTAAAAACTACATCATAAGGTAAATAAAGAGTTTAATAATTATAAGCATTTTAACCCCGAATTTAAACCCATAGGAGGAATAGGGTATATTGAAGGGGAAAGAGTAGATTATAGAAGAATTATAGTAAGGTTTATAGAGAGGGAATAGTTGTAAGGTCAGAAATGAAAAGACCCCATGGTCGTCGAGTACTCTAATAGCATAAGGGTCATAAAATAAAAAGAGTTGGCTGATAAGGCCTTATAGGAAAGATTAAAATAAGTGGATCTTCCTCAAAGTAGAAGTAGGAGAGGATAGATCCAGCTAGGGATCCATGGGAGTGCCGCTTCCCTTACAATCAAGATGATTGCCCCCTTATGGCCATGTTGGTCCACGAGTCCTTGTTCAGTATATTCGGACCACCCCACCATATATATACACACACGCACGCACGCGCATGCACACACACACACATGGTGGGTTCCCCTATCCGCCACACAGGGACGCGCTCTCTAGGGGGTTACAGGGTCTCCCGAGAGGTGTAATTAACTCTATATTTAAACCAAACGTAGTTCAAAAACAAACCAGGCTAAAAGTATACAATACATTAGCCCTACCGGTCTTAATGTATGGAAGCGAAATCTGGACAATAAAACAAAAAGACAAACGAAGATTAATAACAGCAGAAATGAAGTTTATGAGAAAAACTGCAAAGTAAACCCTATTTGATCACAAAAGAAATGAAGAAATTATGAAAGAATTAAACCAAGAATTAAACCAAAAAAATTAAAAAATATAAACATAAATGGATGGAATACGTTCAAAGAATGAAAACAGAAAGATTACCAAAACAAGACTTAAAGTACAAGCCATTAGGAAAAAGAAAATCAGGACGTCCTCTTAAACGATGACTTCTAAGGCCAGAACAGGCCATGCCAGGCCTAAATCCTTGATACGCATGATGATGATGATGATGATGATGAATTTTAACTCACGCCATTATAAATATAAGTCCGCGCGGTTAGCCTAGTGGCTTTGCGCTTCGCAACCATATGCCTTGGGAAGGAGTGTCCTAGGTTCGATTCCCGTCGGAGACGTGAGGAGCTGAAGGATCTTCCTCAGCCATAGCCAAGTTAGCCGGTCTTGGGCGCGGGCAGTAGGGTTTTTTCCGCCAGTTTATCTGGTGTTTTTCATCCCGCAAGCAGGCAAACCGGCCCCGTGAACACACAGGGATACAGCCAAGAATACCTTGAGGCATAGGAGTGACCATTCTATCCCCGTATTTGGGTTACGAAATCCAAGCATGCTTTGAAGGTTGTGGGCCTTAAAGGCCTGTTAAAGCCATTGGGATAGATTATAAATATACATGTTATCAACATTCTGTTCAAAGTGTTACCTTCAGTACCATGCTATATAATATCTAATAATAGTGTAATATCTAAGAGCCATTTTGATTGTTTCTCCGTGGGTCATTCGGTAGCCAGGATACCTTTTGTGTGAAACGTCCAATCCCTTTTTCATCAAGCTATTCTCAGACGCAGATAACGGGATTTACCTCTGAATGTCCATTTTTCCCAGCGAAAAATAGGCAGACTAACCAGATAAACACACGAAATTCCAAATTCACCCAAACCAGAGCCAATCTTAACGCTTTAAGGTCACCTTTTGTGTTCGTTAAGGCAACGAGTCTTCAAATTTCTTGTGTACTTTGATTAAATGATTTTCGTAAGGGTCAGAAATAAGCACGTATCAAAAATGGGTTCATTGTCGTCTTTGCACAGTTGGAACAAAGTTCATACTGACGTATAGAAAGGAACACATTTTCTTGAAAAGCAGCTATTTCTGCAGTAGCGAACAAATTAATCTGAACACTCACATTAAAAAAAAAAAATTACAAGAAAACAGTTTTTGCATCCTGAAAGTTTTGTAATCTTCTGAAATTGTTTTCCTTAGTAACGTACAGATAATTTTATATTCTAGAAATTTTCCTTGGGATTTCTTTAGTTCTTTTCTCTTTTTTAGTAGTCCTATGGTTTGAGATGTGAGTCGTTCGATTTTCTTTTGTTTCACATGAATTTTTTATTTCTTTCTTGCATTCGTTGAATTTATTAATAAATTCAGTATATAGTCGTCGTCTTTGTAGCAGTTCTTAATAGTTCATTATGTCTCTTCTACATACTTTCTTAACTTGAGATAGTCTATTTGTTTGGGTTGGCTTTTGTGGTTTGATGTTTCCCTGATATGTTCTTCTTTTTCATTGTCTATATATATATATATATATATATATATTCCAGATTCGATTGGCAAGATTCAACCTAGTCTATATTTTCGGTTCATAACAAATATTCTTTTGAAAAATCCCAGTTTTATGTCATTTGCCATTCGGATGAAGAGATCTAGGTCTTTCCACTTGAACTCGTTCCAAATTTAGCTTTTTTTTAAATACTTTTATGGAAGCATGAGGTTTTTCATTTCAGAAACAGGCAAACTAGGCAAAGAACACACACATTAATGAAAAAGCACAATGTCCCAATATGTTTAGTTGCATCGAGGTAATTGGAGTAAAAGGTGAAAAGTGAAAAATGAAAAACCAGCAAGCTGACCTTATATATAGTCCTTATAAGGACTGACTTAAAGGGGCGAAGCAAGAATGCTTTTCATCTTCCCCGTTATCTGTAGAGGACAGTGTAGGGATAAGGTGTTATTGAGCAATTAAAGCTCTGATCATGGCAGGAGGGTAACAGCAATAGCCGAGCCTCAGTTAGAACTTCATTGGCTACAGAATTGCCATCCCTTACCCTCCAAGGGTATTGGATTGAATGAATCAATCACCGACTATGCAAGTAAAGGTGAAATCTCAAAAATACGGACGATCTCTAGGCCACTCCATAGTGGGCGAAAGACCGTCCTAATCTCAGCGTTGGTTCCACTCAGTGACGGGCTCCCCGACCACTGAGCAGAACCGCTCATATTCCGAGGAAAATAATTCACCGGCAAGTACCCCTCAGCGGGCCGTGCCGGAGAACACTTTCCCCGGAGATTCAAAGTGCTCCCTTAGGGCAAAACCTAAGAGAGCGAACTCATTAACCCAGGATAACAGCAACAGCCGACCTCAGTTAAACTTCATTAGTTCAGCATTGCCATCCGTTACCCTATATGGGCATCTCATATAAAATCAATCACCGCATCTCACTGTCGATTGATTCTTCCCCTCTACCAGCAAGCTGACAGAAACATAATACCATATTGCAAATATTGTCATATAGAAATATTACTGGTGTACTTCGAATTTGTAATTTTTTAATGATAAATAATTTAATACTTTATATATTTATACAAATTAAAAAGTATTATAAAAGTTGCAGTATAAAGCTTTTTAAACTTATGAGAATTTAGTGTAATATGCCAAGAAAAAGATTCGTTTCAAAATTGAACTACTACTAGATTTAAAAAAAAAAATATCAATTCTTTGCATACCTAGAGCATATCAGTGACGTGCTTCATCATGGACAAGTGGCAAAGAAGAAAATAAAATCCAGTTCACATTTCTTCACTTGCATGAGGTCTTCCGGAAGGAAACATGTTACAAAACAGACAGGTATAAGGAACATTGACTAACTGTTGCTTAATTATGTGTTCTTAATTGTATTATATAATTAAGAACATATAATTATTATATAATGGATATTATATGAAGGATAGAGTGCTGTATGGAGACTCGTTAGTACGAGGTGTGTTAGTAGAGGATTTGACAAAATCGTACCAACCTGGTGCGACCATAAAGGACGTAACTGAGTCTATTAGAGAGCAAAAGGAAAGGGTGAAAGAAATGATTGTTGTGGCAGGTACGAATGATTTGAAAGGAGATAAAATGGAAATGATAGAAGACCTGAATGAATTGTTTGAGGTAGCAAAAGAAAAGAGTGAGAGAGTTAGGATGATTAGTCTTTTGCCACGGTATGACAGTGAAATGTTTAAAAGGAGGGCCATAATTGCGAATGACTTTATGCGTGGGTTATGTATGACGAGTGGTGTGGAATTTGTGGACGTGTGGAGTGAGTTTGATGGGTGAAAGGATCTATATAAGATGGATGGCTTGCATTTGAATGGTTATGGTGTAAGAAGACTTGAGAAAGTGTTGCTGAATGTAGTGGATGTGCAAATTCAGGGAAACTAGATTTGTTAAGGGGGGAGGAGTAGATATACTGTCCTTAGGGAGGCAGTTGAATGTAAGAATGAATATAATACGCTAGAGCAAATAAGGACAACAAACCAGAGTGGGACAGTTAATATAAGGCATCAAGGTAGGGTTGGGGATAATGGGGGTCTTAAATTCATGTACACTAATACTAGGAGTATTAGGAACAAAGGAGGAAGAGTTTTTGGCCATGGTTGGCACTTCCAGACCACAGGTTATTGGTATTAGTGAAACATGGCTGACTGTAGATGATATAGCTAGTGGGATTGAATGTGATGGCTATAGTGTGTTCAGGAATGACAGAGAGAATAAAATGGAGGGAGGAGTATTGTTCATGATAGCTGATGAGCTACAGCCAAGGAGAGTAGAAGTTGAATTGCAGGATAGAGAAAAGAGCACATTTGAGGCCATTTGGTGTGAGATTGTGGCTAGGCAGAACTAAATATACAATTGGGTGCTGCTATAGACCAGGTGATGGAAAAGATGGTGGTGACAGTATGCACAAGCAAATAGAAGAAATGGGTGGAAGGAGGGTGATTATTATGAGAGATTTCAACTATGGTCGCATTGATTGGAGTGAGGAGAGGACACACGGGAGGAAGGAATTGGATTTTATGCGGTTATTAAGGGATAACTATCTGCGACAGCATGTAATGGAAAATACTAGGGGTCAGAGAGTGCTTGACCTAGTAATTACATTTGAGGATTTGGCTGTAACAAATATGACCACATTGCCACAAATTGGTGAGAGTGATCATAGGGTCTTGACTTGGGAGGTGGCTAAAGGTGTAGAATTTTCAATTAAGACAGGGTACATGTGGAATTATCGGGCTGGAAAGTATGACAAGCTTAGGAGTTTGATTGGCTCAGTGCCATGGCATGTACAACTGCAAGGACTAGAAGTCGATACTGCATGGGAGGTAGTTAAGAAGTGCTTGCATGAAGCAATGGCTGAATGTATACCTAGAGTCCGAATAATAAATCAAGTAGGGGTTAAATGGATGAATAACACCATTAAGCTTGAGCTGCAAAAAAAGAAACAACTATGGAGGGAATTTAAGGAGAAAGGTGACCTGCAGGCACATGAACGGTATAAAGCGCAGGCCAGAAGGGTGACGAGTGTGGTAAGAAAAGCAAAAAAGGATTACGAAAGAACATTGGTCATGCAGGCTAAAGAGAATCCTAAACAGTTTTTTAGATATGTAACAAGTAAAAGGAAAAATGTACATGGCAGAATGATTTTAAAGAATGCCGATGGTAGGGAGGTAACTGAATCAGTTGAGATAGCTGAGTTACTGAGTGAGCACTTTGCAAGAATATATCATCCAGGTGGTGACATTGCAGAAACGAATAAACCAGTAGATTATACGGGAATTGTGGTGAATGACGTGGAGGTGAGTAGTCTATTGCATAACCTCAATGTCAATACATCTGTGGGATTGGATGGTATACCAGCTCGTGTAGTACGAGAAGCAGCTAAAGAATTGTCAGTACCTTTGACCATTTTGTTTAATTTGAGTCTCGGGTCTGAGTTAGTCATGAGGGGGTGGAAAGAGGGGAAAATAGTTCCACTGCATAAAGGTGGTTCCAAGACTGCTGTTGTAAATTACCGACCGATTAGCATATCAGGAATCATTGTCAAGGTCTTAGAGAAATTAGTCAAGAAAAGAGTACAGGATTGGATAGATGAAAATGGGATATTGTATGGGGGACAACGTGGTTTTGTGAAGGGTAGATCATGCCTCAGTAACTTGCTCACGTTTTATAACACAGTGACGGCTGAACTGGATAGGGGTAATGGGTTTACAGTGATATTACTGGACCTTGCCAAGGCCTTTGACAGGATACCACATGGAACCCTAATCAGTAAACTGGAGCAGATGGGGATAGATATAGGGTTGGTAAGATGGATAGGAGGGTGGTTGAAGGAGAGATACCAGAGAGTGGTTTATTCAGGAGTGGAGTCAAAAAGACGGCTTGTGACTAGTGGAGTGCCGCAAAGCTCTGTTCTTAGACCACTGCTTTTCAATTTGTTCATCAATGATATTGGAAAGGATTTGAGAGGAAGTGTTCACTTGTTTGCTGATGATGCAAAGTTGGGTAGAGTAATTGTCAGGGCACAGGATATCAAAATTTTACAGGATGATTTGGATAGTTTGGAGGACTGGCTAGGAAAAATGGATGTCAGTTTAATGTGGCAAAGTGTAAGGTTACGCACTTTGGGGTGAAAAGAACAGCAGCAGTATATCGCATTGGTGGAACCATACTCCAGGAGATTGATGAGGCCAGGGATTTGGGAGTGTTGGTGGATAGGGAGTTGAAGTTTAGGGGGCACATTGCAAAAGTAACTAGAACAGCTCACCAAATCACTTGGCTTATGAAAAATACTTTAACATGCAGAGACAAACAAGTTATTGTTCCTCTGTATCGAGCCTTGATAAGACCCCATCTGGATTTCTGTGCCCAGTTATGGGCACCAGGGTTTCTTCGTGATGGGGAGGAAGTGGAGAGGGTCCAGAGACGAGTGACCAAGATGATAGCAGGTCTGTGGAATGAACCTTATGAGAATAGGTTGAGGATTTGTGGGTTGCAGAAATTGGACGATAGGCGAAGGAGGGGTGATATGATTGAGACATTCAAATTACTGAAGGGTTTTTATAAGATTGATCCAGAAGATATTTTTGAAAATATGACTGGTAGTGGGAGGACTAGGGGCCATGCATGGAAGCTGGGCAAGAGCGTGGTTGACAAGGATTTTAGAGCTAGGTTTTTTACTTGGAGAGTGGTGAATGAGTGGAATAAGCTTCCAGAGTCTGTTGTGGGTGCTACGACCGTGAATGAGTTCAAGGCAAGATATGATAGATACTGTGTGAATGCTGAATAGTTGTTCCAGACATGATGTTAGGGCCTCCCTCGATGAGTCTGTCGACTCCTTGGAGTTTCCCGGAACAATAATAATAATAATAATAATTGCGTGTTCTTAATTATATTATTACAGTTAGCATCACGCAATTTTGAAGATAATTGCGTGATACAAATATATATATATATTGTATTGTTTAGTCTATTATGACATCATACCCTCCACTAACTGCATAAACGTTTGCAACCAGCAAAGAAAAAAAACATATTACCATATTACAAATATTATCATACAGAAACTTTGAAGGTGTACTTCGAATTTGTAAATTTTTGATTAAATATTGTTTATTAATTTATATATTTATAAAAATTAAAAAGCATTATAAAAGTTGCAGTATTATTTTAGATCTAAAGTAACAAAATGCTATTATAAAATTCAGTTAGATTATTATAAATGCCATTTATCTATTATTAAACAATGAAAATTTTGCGAAATCTAAAACTGAATCTAAGGGAAAATTATTCATAATTACTATTGTAAAATTATTATTATTACTAGGTAAAGATTGCATACACATTATCTAAAGCAACGTTAATTAGATCAATGGCAATGTATCAGAGAATCTGAGTCAGATTATAAGGAAACAGCGAATGAATTATTTTACATTATATTGTATTGCAGCCAAAATTACGTTTTAGACAACTTCGAGCGAAACGCAACACAATTCTACGTTTCTCTATTTTGCTTTCAATCGTCTTCATTATTTTTTAATTTTAATGTAACAAAACAGGTAAAGGTGAGATTACATTTGACAACTTTTGGTGTTTTGTCCGTTACAGTTTGAACTATAACCTGAACTCATTGTCGCTTTTATATTGTGATAACTTATCTTTCTCCAGAGATACTGATTGGACACACCGACCAGGCTCGAAATCCACAATGAACTGTGGATTAAAGTCATAATTAAAATAATAGTATAGCGTCAGAGGGAGGGACAATGGAAAAACGAATAGCGGAAGAATCACTCAGCAGCAATTAAAGATGAGAATAATTTTTTCATATTTGATTACATAAAATCAGTTCAGGTTAAATTTATAAAGTGAGTTTGACGTAAAACTTCAATGAAAGGGTTAACTTATATTAAGAGAGGGAATAACAAACTGTTTGCTATTTTTATAAATGGACTTATAAGCGTCGGGTATTGTGGTTTCTGTAATTTATGTGAATAAAACTCGGACTTGTGATGAGTGGTAAAGTTGGTGAAAGTCTTGATCATTATGCAGAATGAATACTCGCCGAAATTAAGTCATAGCTCTTTTAGCAATGCCGATGACCTGGTATACTAGAGTACATGATCTAACTAGAAAATTATATTTGCTTTCAAACACTAATGTTGTACTTATTCTTTCAGTTCGGGCACATTTTAAAATGGATACCACACAGCGGAAACTTTTCTAATAAAGTCCTAAGCGTCGTCTGCTTTCGTTGTTACGACTGCCGCGCCTCCTCTCCACCAGTACACAGTTTAAAGAGAATTCGGAAGTCTTCGTGACAAAACTCCTTACAATGTGTTAAAATTGATTTAAAAAAAAAAAAAAACGGTAGTTGGAGATATCCTTTAGATGGAAGAGAAATATCTACAATACCAAACTTTTCTAGATAATTTATCAGGTACTCTCCGACAGCAAGTGGGAGCCCCTCGACACTTCTGCGCATGGCAGAAGGTTGAAGAATGATGAGTGTTTATTATTATTCCTTTCTCCCCTTCAACATGAATTGACTCCTCTTGGCACTGTGCCAATCAAGGTTCTCGCATCTGTGGTTAGGCAGTATGTTGGCATTTCGTCTTTCATTTCTAATTTTTTCCCTTTCTCTATTAAGGATAACGAACTTATTGGAACTTGAACGGAAAGAATGTAAAAGCAGTGTATCAGTGTTTGCTTCTGTATCTTTTACGGGAAAATTAAGAAATTAATTCTGCAATGACGCATGTAATTAACTAGAACAGTTAAGAAGAATATATCAGGATTCATATTTGAATGCTGATACACTTTTAATACACTTAAAAAAGCATCACTGATACAGTAATGAATTAATAGTAAAACATATAACTTCATATGAATTGAGTTATTTTGGCTTAATTCAGCTGCTAATATGTCAATTTTAAAATGAATTCGAGAAGCTGAAAAGTTCGTTTTTTTTTCGTCGTTAGATGACGTGATTGCAAATAATAACAGAAAGTTGTGATTTGCCACTGACATAAACAGCTATATATATATTCATAAACAGATTTATGAATTTGGTTACTGTAATATATTGTGTAATGTTGGTTCACATCGTACACTTTCATCTGTGATTACTGGTGTTACCTGAGACTTTTGTATGGTTTGTGTATATTTCTTATCAGGTTTATTGTACACCATCTGTCCAAAAAGAAACCGAACTTTTCGAAAATAGAAGAAACTAGTGGCGCCACCTGTTGCATCTTTTTGTTGTCGAAAGCAGCAACCTTCGTTAGTGTTGTGTTCAACTGTTTATGACATTTGTTTCATTAGAAGCCGAGTTATAGTGCCAAGAGTGACAGTGTGTTTTGACGAACGGTCGGAAAATGAGTTTCAAACAGAGAGCTGCGATTGACTTTTGTGTTAAAAAGTTTTACCGAAACGCTTCTAAAAGCATATGGTGATGAATTCTTATCCCGTACTCAAGTTTACGAGTGGTTTAAATGATTTCAAAGTGGTCGTGAAACGCTTGAGGACGACGAAAAGCCAGGCCATCCAAAAAGTGCGTGATTTCATCAAAGAAAACTGGAAATAGTCCGTGAGATTGATTGAGGATGAATTGCGATTCCAAAATCAACTGTGCACAATATTTTGACCCAGTGTTTGGGCCTTCTTAAATTGAATTCGCGATTTGTTCCCCCACAAGTTGACCGACGACCAAAAAATGTATCGAATTGAACACTGCAAGGACCTCATTAAAACCGCTCGTAAGGACTCAAACTTCCTTGAAACGATCGTTACTGGTGACGAAACGTGGTATTTTGAATATGAGCCCGAAACAAAACGCCAGAGTGCTTAGTGGAAACCACCAGAAGAGGGGTATCCGAAAACAATTCGCCAGGAGAAATCAAAAATAAAGACAATGCTGATTTGTTTCTACGATTCCAAAGGCATTTTCCACAAAGAATTCGTTCCGGTTGGCCAAACAGTCAGTGGTGAGTTTTATCTCGAAGTTTTGAAGCGATTGATAGCGAGAATTCGTCGAGTACGGCATGAATAACGTGACGACTGACAGTTCGTCAAAACACACTGTCACTCTCGGCACTATAACTCGACTTCTAATGAAACAAATATTATAAACAGTTGACACAATACTAATGAAAGTTGCCGCTTTCGACAACAAAAAGATACAACAGGTGGCGCCACTAGTTTCTTCTATTTACGAAACGTTCGGTTTATTTTTGGACAGATGGTGTATTTCCTGATATTCTATTGCTGTGATTTGGATTTATTATTTTTCTCGTGATTCCTCCCAAAGCAACTCGAGTGGATTTTGCTAGAATTTTATTATCTTGTTTGAAATGTTAGCTGATATCCAATTTGAGAACTAATTCCTCCCCCATTTAGATATTAGAAGCTTAATCCAAATGTTCAGTTTACGTCACTCTTTCAATAATTATACCAGAGAGAGAAGTTTAACTAAAAATCCAAAATTTTTCCCCCTTATAAGGACTGGCTTAAAGGGGCGAAGCAAGAATGCTTTTCATCTTCCCCGTTATCTGTAGAGGACAGTGTAGGGATAAGGTGTTATGGAGCAATTAAAGCTCTGATCATGGCAGGAGGGTAACGGCAATAGCCGAGCCTCAGTTAGAACTTTATTGGCTACAGCATTGCCATCCATTACCCTCCAAGTTAAGGCTCTGATCATGGCAGGAGGGTAACGGCAATAGCCGAGTCTCAGTTAGAACTTCATTGGCTACAGCATTGCCATCCACTACCGTCCAAGGGTATTAATCACCGCATCTCACGGTCGATTCCCAGGACTGGCAATGAAACCTGGTTGAATTCTTAATATATATTTTTTCATTAATTAATTAAGTGTAAGAAATATATTTACAAAAAAAAATGAAAAGTTTCCTATTTATTAAGTAGATTAATTTAATTTAAATTAAATTTTTAATAAATTAATATAAAATTAAAAGTGTCATACAAAATTAGCTAAATATTAATTACCAGAAAAAATATTCCTTGACTATTTTATTATTTTTTTCTCTGCAGTTTCGTAATCTGCGTGAGGGTGAAGAATGACTGGAGGACAAAGTACAGATCGTTAAGGATACACAAGTGACTTCCGACAGATTTAGAAGAATTAAAAACAAATTAATTATTAAATAAATATATTATATTATTATTATTATTATACTTAGCTAATAGCTGTCATATCTCACCTTAAATTGATTGAATGTCTGTGCACTATTCATCTGGCAAAGCATTCCCTCTGGCCATGAAAAAACTCATGCCTCATTCTCTAAGACGTCACGCCTTTATACAGTTTCCAAGAAAAGTGCCCTTGTCCCTATCCTTTTACCTCCATCAACTGTTTGGAAATTATCTTGGATATTTATGCAGTAAGCTTCTCTTAGCAATTCAAGTGTCTCGATTATATTACCCCTCCCCGGCCTATTTATCAAATTCTACAAATTACATTCCGTAAGCTTGTTTATCACTTTTACAATTTTTCCTTTTAACTTCAGCTCGCAATCCACCAATATCCCAAGATCCTACTCTTTCTCCAAGTCGAGTAATACAACTCCTCCAGTGATATACATTTCAATGTTCCAAGGTATAAAACCTTACATTTATTGGTGCTTAATTGATGTGTACATTTAGCCAGTCTATTCAAATCGTTCTGAAGTATTAGTATATCAACGTCATTAACAATTTTGCACAACTATGCATAATCTGAAAACAGTTGAATATCACTTGCAAACCACTTACAATATAATTTACAAACTGATTAAACAGCAGTTGTTCCTCAGTCCCGTGGAACCCCTCAGAGACAGCTTCTCTATACACAATCGTTTGATATTCATTAGAGAGCCAGTTTCCTATCCAATCAACTAAACCACCATCCAAACACATTTACAATACTCTGTCCAAAAGGAAACCGAACTTTTCGAAAATAGAAGAAACTAGTGGCGCCACCTTTTATGTCTTTTTTGTTATCGAAAGCGGCAACTTTCATTAGTGTTGTGTCAACTGTTTATAATATTTGTTTCATTAGAAGCCGAGTTATAGTGTCAAGAGTGACAGTGTGTTTTGACCAACGGTCGGTCGTCACGATATTCTTGCGAAACGCGACGAATACTCGCTATCAATTGCTTCAAAACTTCGACATAAAACTTGCCATTGACCGTTAGGTCAGGCGGAATGAATTCTTTGTGGATAATGCCCTTGGAATCGTAGAAACAATTCAGCATTGTCTTTACTTTTGACTTCTCCAAGCGACTGTTTATCGGATGTCCCTCTTCTGATGGTCTGCACTCAGCACTCTGGAGCTTGTTTCGGGCTCATACTCAAAACACTACGTTTCCTCACCTGTAACGACGATCGTTTCAAGTCTTTACGAGCGGTTTTAATGAGGTCCTTGCAGTATTCAATTCGATACATTTTTTTGGTCGTCGGTCAACTTGTGGGGAACAAATCGCGAATTCAATTTACAAAGGCCCAAACACTCGGTCAAAATGTTGTGCACAGTTGATTTTGGAATCTCCAATTCATCTTCAATCAATCTCACGGACGATTTCGAGTTTTCTTTGATGAAATCATGCACTTTTTTGGATGTTAACTTCGCACAGTCCAGTTTTTGGATAGCCCGGCTGTTAGTCGTCTTCAAGCGTCTTACGACCCTTTGAAATCGTTTAAACCACTCGTAAACTTGAGTACGAGATAAGAATTCATCACCATATGCTTTCTGAAGCGTTTCGGTAAAACCTTTTAACACAAAAGTCAATCGTAGCTCTCTGTTTGAAACTCATTTTCCGACCGTTCGTCAAAACACACTGTCACTCTTGGCGCTACTGTTACTCGGCTTCTAATGAAACAAATATCATAAACAGTTGACACAACACTAATGAACACTAATGAAGGTTGCCGCTTTCGACAACAAAAACATACAACAGGTCTAGCCACTGGTTTCTTCTATTTTCGAAAAGTTCGATTTCATTTTGGACAGAGGGTGTAAATTATACGCCAATTTGTTACACGATAATCTCTCAAATGCCTTTGAAAAATTCAGAAATTTATGGTAATGACCTCATCCACTACTGTAGTCCTTACTATAAAACAAAGTACGTGTAAATTATTACTAAATATGACGCAAGATATCCTTTTAACAAATCTAGGATGACTTTTATACAGAATCGTCTCCTTATCTACCCAATCCTGTATCCAGTTCCTGACCAATCTCTCCAAAATCGTGCGAGTTATTTCAGAAATGCAAACAGGTCTGTAATTTGAAACAATAGAACGATTTTGCCCTCTTTTCCCTCACTAGGAATCGTTTCAGATCCAGAACTCTCATTAAACTACCGAATCAATGTAGATGTAACATTCTTTCACACGTGGCGAAATACCATTTAGCCCAACAACCTTATTTGCATTTCTAAACTTAAAACCTTCCACCTCATTCACGTTCAATGGACTGGGACCAGGTATTACATCTTCACCTTGTTTCTTCCTTATAACCTTTTAGTTAGACTATTTATTATTTGATTAGTTACTCTACGACCACAGATGCGAGAACCCCGGCTGGCAGATTGCCAAGAAGAGTCAATTCATTTTGAAGGGGAGAAAGGAATAAGGCGATGAGTGAATTCATCACCAATACACGAAATCACGTGCTTTATACGTAAAATTTTCCAACTGTTGTTAAGCAAAATAGTTACTATTTTTAAAACTAGAATTTTCATAAAAGAAAAATCTACTTTTCCGACGTATAATAATAAACACTCATCCCATAAAACGCATTCATTACCCTATTATCAGAATGGATTCGCCTTCTGTCATGCGCAGAAGTGTCGAGGGGTCTCGCATCTCTAGGCGTACAGCAATTACCCACACTGATCTCTGAAGAGAAATTTCTTTGTTTGAAGTTTCTTCCTATCTCAACAGTAGCATTCATTACAGTATAATCTAAACTTTTTCCCCATGTTTTTATTTTTATTTGAAATTGTAAACAAAGTAAAAAAGTTCTCATATGCTATTGACAGAATTTAACTCTATTCCTTTTTTAACACAAAAGTCGCAAATCTTCAAGCTACAAAAACTGTATGCTTGTGACTTTCGTGAGGTCCCGAACTTTGTAGCTCACTGAATAAAAATACCTAAGCAGCCTTGGAACAACAAAAACAAGGTTACTAATATGATGGGTGAAGCGAACCGTTTTTCATATTCACCTTTATCTGAGTAAGAAATCATGATGGTAGGAATAGTTTGCGAGCTTTAAGCTCGCCCTTTGAGAGTTGTTAGATTACACATACTCGGTGCACTGTAGAATTACGCTCAGTGAACCATGGGGGATCTGATATCATCCGTAAGCATTTGTTTTGTATTCGTTGTTGTCTCAGTAAGTTAGATTTGGAAGTATGGCTCCATGTTGGCGAGGCATAGGTCGTATCGCCATCTGATAAAGTAATAGTTCATTTCTTGTATTTAGTTTTCTACGACAGTTAATCATGTGGTAAAGTTGAGCGATTGCTTTGGATACCTTCGTACAGATGATCTTGGTGTGACTGTTGAATCGTAGTCTTTAATCTAATTGTATCCCGAGATATTCAGCTTCTGTTTGCCATGGGATTTTAGTATGAAACAAACTGGATTTCTCCTTTCTTGGTTGTTAGCCTTCTGTTGAAGAGAATGGCTGTGCTTCTTTTGAGGCTTTACTTCATGTCTCCAATCAGAGAACTATTTCTCCAAAGTGGAGCCTTTTAGTTATCAGACAAGGACAAAGAAATCTTGTTAATATTGCACTATTTTCTGCATATAGAGATGAAATGGTAGATGTAGGGTCTTGTGGAATGTCTGCCATGTAGATTGAGAATAAAAGCGGAGCCCATAAGGAGCCTTGTGGAACTCCAGCCAAACTTTTGCATTGGGTAGAATTTGTGCCACTAATCTTGACCTGTATTTTACTATCTCTAAGGTACGATTTAATTTGACGTATCACATTTATTGGTATATTTGCTCTGATGAGTTTTTATAATAGATCTTGGTGCCAGATTTTATTAAAAGCCTTTAGAATGTCCATGGGGATAGATGAAGCAGTTCCTAATTCGATGGTAGATTCTGTCCTGCTCAGTGAAGAGATGTTTTTTACGTATTTTCCATGTGTGATATTTTATAACATCACGAGAAAAATTAAGTGCTTTTTTTCTGTTTTGTTTTTCTCACCGATGGAGGGAACTGCAATAGTACCACTTCAGAGAATACAACGGGATCCTGCGCACTTCAGCCAGCCTTCGCTTGATAAAGTTTCAAGATAGAGGTGCCTTACAGTTTCAGTTGCATGGCATACATCGCAAAAGAGGTTACAAAGTCGGGGGAAATATTTTGTGATTTCACTCGTTTCACCGGGACTTGGTCGTAAGCGATTCTCCAAGATAAATCCCGGTGAAAAGGTTGTCCCCAGCTGTTTTTGATGTTCATAAAGAGCACTTCTTCATTCTTGCCCAGATCAGCGTTTCAAAACAAAGAAATCGAAAAGTTTCCAGTACACTGCTTTGGGCTAAGGAAACATCCAATAAAGTATTTAATTAGATTGCCAGATGGGTGATTTGATGCCGATGCTTTTACTGTATCCTGTGGCTCCAGAAGAAGTCGATGAGCTGCCTGTAGATGAGCTGTAGATGAAGTTAATGAGCTGTGTCCGCTCACAAAATAAATAACTTTATCTTGTGAGCTGATCCACTCTCCAACCAAGAGGGTGCGGATTCGAATCCAGCCTAGGCATGGATGTTTGTGATTGTCTTCCATTGCGTCTGCGATGTTTGTTAAGTTGATTGTGTGTAACCGCATTGGTATTATGATGGTTTTGATGATTGTCGCTTTACCGTTGAACGACATATAATTTGGTTTAAAGAGAGTGAGTTTATCACGACAGGAATTCAGCAGCTTATGCGTTGGCAACAAAGAGCTTACAAGGAATGGAATTTCTAATATTGTTACTAGCCCGGTAAATGGTGTCATAACGTACGGATGATTGGCAGGACCGAATTTCCCTAAGGTTTTGATTTTCGTTTTTTCTGAGTTTGCGCGAAGATGACTGAGCACGCTAAACTGTTGCAGTATGCTGAATAAAATGGAACTCGAATCGGAAGAAGGGTTCCAACAGTATCATCAGCATACACGGAAGTCTTGCTTTGTTTGAAGCCTATGGGCAGCGGTATTCCTCTCACTGCGTGAGAGTCGTCAATTTTAGTCAATTAGTACTAAAGAGAAAAGACGGGGGCTCAGGGGGAAGCCTTGCTGAACACAGCAAGGCTTCCCCCTGAGTATTTCTACACAGCCGACCTGGTTGGCCGAGTTGTTAGCGTATCCGCTCTCCAGCCAAGAGACTGAGGGTTCGAATCCCGTCTAGGCATGGATGTTTGTGATTGTCTTCCACCATCACCTTGTAGTGGGTGGCAAAATAGGCTGATCATCATCATCCCTTACACAAGAAGCCACACCCATTTTCTCTAGGATATAGTGCAGGAAGTTATGCTTTGCTCTATCGAACGCTTTTTCCAAATCCACTGACACGAGTGGTAGTTCCTTGTTCGTCACGGGGTGAATAAGATCTCTTTTCAGAAATAGGTTGAGTCCCATTGACCTACCAGAAACTCTGTACATTTGAGTGCTGGTAAGCGCAATTCGCATGCCCAATTTCAGACGCTTACACACCTCTTTTGTGAATAGCTTGCAATCCGTACTGGTCAAGGAAATGGGCCTCGAGCTACCCACAGTATTTAGATTTCTCCCCTTTTTGGTAAATAAAAATCGTATATCCACTTACAAAATCAGCAGACTCGTGTTCTACAACATTAATGTGTTTTACAACCACAACAACAACCTTACTGGCTAGATGGGTAAAGCAGTTATGCTTTTCATATTCCCCTTTATCTGTGCAAGGAAATCTGGGGATGTGGGGATTGTGAGCTTTACGCTCACTCTTTGGGCGATGTGGAGTTAGCTGTGTTCAGAATTGTCTTAGGTCTTTTGTGTTTGCAGTATTCTGCTTCATTGTAGTTGGCAGCTTCTCTGATCAGCGTGTTTGGGTGCGTGCTTTTCTTTGAGAACTTTTCCGCTAGGTCATGAAGGAGTGGAAAGATGTATGAGATTCTAGTCTCGCAGTGGATCTGGATGTTTATAATAAACCAAGGGACGTCCAGTATCGTCCGCAGGCACTTATTCTGTATTCGTTTTCACTGACCAGCACGGAAAGTCAGCTTTTTGTATAAAGAAAAATAAAATGGTGCTTTAATGTTATTTTAATTAACTCATTAATTTTTAGAATATAATTTACTTTTTATTAGTAATATTTTTTAACATATAACTTGAGATTATAGAACAAATTATCCTTTTATTAGTATCTTTTATTTGCATTTTATTTTTGCATAGCGTGTATAGACGTAATCAATGGTCTTATAGCCGATCTTAAACCAAAAGCAAAAAAATGAGTGGTGTTATAAAAATCTTGAAGTTTCTACAATGTTTTGTTTTCCATCTATTTCATTTTGGTGCATGAAAACACGATACTTTTTAGAACTGTAAGAATATTGACTAATAAATTTCCCTTTCATACCAAGCACATGCCAGTGGTTCATTTTGTGAATAAATACACAGCATATTGTTAAAAGTATTTCATCAAAGCATTTCATGAAGCTAATCAATGTCCGTTTATACTGTACAACTAAAGCTGGTTAAATTCTCCACTAAGTGTGGATAAACAGCTCTTATCTCAGCCAAATGTACAACCAAAATAGTGAAGAAATTACCTATATCAAAAAATAATTGTTCAAACTACTGCACACCAAAAAAACTCGGGTTTTTAATCCCAAAAAACAGCAAGCCGAACAGAAAAACACACAAATAAAGACAAACATACTGTGTATTATTTTTGTGAATGGTGTAGTGCAAAACTGTAGTATTATGTAATATAGAACTGCCTTCCTGTGCGTCTTAGGACTCCATGATGTTGTTGTCTAATAATAATAATAAAAAAATCTGGTGAATAACATTCCACCACCTGCTTTAATAAGCTCATCTAATTGCAAGTGTAATATAACTATTCGCTTCATACCAGATTTCGATCGGCCTGATGTCAAATTAGGATGATTGAACTATACTCCACATACGACTCTGTGTGGAGCATAACTCTAATCATGAAGTCTTTAATTTTCCACAACGATGATGGAAGTTCATCATAGTTGTAGAGGAAAAACACGACAATAAAGAAAGAAAATTAAAAACGTAGTAAAAAAACAACGCTTGCATTTTATATCAATATAAAACCATGTACACTATACTGCTCTCGGCAAAATAACAGACACGGATCTTGTGCTTTTGATACAAAATGTTCAAAAAACATTTTCCAGTTTTGATAATAGAAGCAGAGGAAGTAATAATTATGATACTGTATAATGTTTTCCACTAGAAGTAATAAAAAAACGGATAGAATTCTTTCAGTTGGTTTCTGCAAGGAAAGAACAAGTACTGTTCCCACAAACTCTGATCTGCTAAAACTAGACGTTTCTATCTCAAGACAGGCTTGGTTATTCCATAGATAGCTCAAGAAATGTGGTTGACACCGCTTACAGTGATTATTACAATTAGATCTCTAGGAAGCTGTGAGAAGGTTACTAATACGAGTACATTGGTCACGCGAGAGAAAATAAAATACATTTCAAGAATGGACAATAATCATAGATATCTTATAGTTAACATTTTTACCAATTTTGGTTTATTCTACTGAAATGTTTGCATAGATCATCTTAAAAAAGTCTCTAAAAAGGATTTAAAGACATACCAATCTTGTAAATGTATTGATTAAAGAACGTTTATCACCAATATATTTTTTTTTTAAAAATGAATAATTGTTTATTTATTTATATTCTTGCAAAACTTCCCTCAGTGAACTACTTCATACAAATATCAGATAAAAAATTATTTTGCAAGAAAAAAGTTTGTCTGAAAAAACTTAGAAATCGATATGTATTTCACAAGAATGCAGTTGCTTTAAATTCATAACCATACTAACCAAAATATTTCACAATTCATAAGAAATTACTTGTTACCTTTCACAAGAATGGACTTAATAACTGTGTTAACACACCTTTCCTGGTAAACAGAAACGTATCATTTTCCAGACACTTTTCGCTATTTTCCAGACTCTTTCGTAGAAAACAGAAAAACGTATAATCAACTTCCTCACCAGGTAAGCATATCAAAAACATCATAATAAACTTGGAACTTCTTTGGGAGATGGACCCAGTCCTTGACTCTTCATCCCTTCATCTGATTTTAGCTTGTATGAGGGGGATTCTTTGTTATATTCCCACGATTTCTCAATTATTTGTCATAAAGTGAAAATGTGATCCTGACAACCTCTATTTGGCCTGAATCCAGCTTGTTCTTCACTAAGCTTCCTTCTACAATCCTTTTCAACTGTTTTTCAAGTATACTTGCATATATCATACCAGGAACACTCAATAGAGAAATACCTCTGTAATTCTACTCCAATCATCTGGAAATCGTCCCTCTGTCCAGGATGTCTTCTCTCTTTTGAACTATGCAGTGCAGTCAATGCAAGACTTTTATACCATCATACTTGAGCATTTCTGGTCGAATATTATCTACTTCTACTGCCTTTCCTCATTTCAGGCTTTTGATTACTTTTTCTATTTCGTGTATATGTATTCCTGATTTCATGTCTGTTGAGTGGTTTTTATCACTATCACTGTGATAAAACTTGTTTTATTTCGCAATTTTTCGAAGTAATTACTCCATACTTTTACAAGTAACTTTAGATTTGCTTTCTTCTTTTTTTTCTTCCCGCAAATTGTGAGCATAAGCTATATTAGCTTTCTCTTGCGATGGCGGATTTCGAGTTTTTATATTTGAATCGATCGGAGGGTTTGTCGTCCGCTGCCTGTCGAATTCGTTCATTTGGGTGATTATCATTGATTGTAAATAATTTTTTTGCAGTGCTTATCATGTAGTTCTTGATATCTGGGAAGTTGGCTTCTGGGTGAACTGGAGGTTTCTGATGAACCAAGGGGCATTAAATGCCATTCTTAGGCATTTGTTCTGGATCGTCTGTAATCTGTTGATGTTTCTTTTAGTTCTGTGTCCCCAGGTTTGAGAGGCGTAAGTTATCTGAGGTCTTATCGCTGTTTGTAGATGAGAATTTTGTTGTTTATGTTTAGCCTATGCAAAAGTGGATCCAGCTGTGCAATAGTCTGACTTACTTTGGTGTAGACACTATTTATGTGTGTCTTGAAATTTAGGCGCTTATCCAGATGAATTATTAGATACTTGGTAGAGTTGTGCCAAGGGATGGCTTTTCCAAACACAAACATTTGCATGCTTGTGTTCGGTTCTGCTTTACTTCTGGTGAAAAGTACTGCAGAGCTTTTTCCTGGGTTGATTTCGATGCGCCATTTTGTGTACCAATCTTCCAATTCATTGACTGCTCTCTGTAGCGTGTTTGAAGCTAGATGTGGAAGGAGGGATCTGGCTATGATAATTGTGTCGTCGGCATGATGGATTGGGACAACTTGAGGAGATTTGCGATGTATATGGAAAAGAGTACGGGAGACAGCAGAGAGCCTTGAGGAACTTCAGCCGTGACTCTCCTCTCTATGGATCTGATTCCGTTGAGTTTTATTTTAAATTTTCTGTTATTCAGATATGATTTGATAAATATAACTAGTGTTAATGGGATTCCAACTTGGTGTAGTTTAAAAAGACATAATGCCATATTCTATCAAATGCTTTTTTGTTATGTCCAGAAAGACTGCGCCAGAACGTTAGTGCCATTCGAATCCTTGTGTAAACTTTAAATCTGAAGCGTTGTGGAGTGATATTTTCTATAGCAGAATTGCTCGTCTTGTATGTGGTTGTTATCTGTTGCCTCTTGAATCCGTGTGAGCATAGCGCGTTCGGCTATCTTGCCTGCACATGAAAGAAGGCTGATCGGTCTATAATTCTGAGGAAATTGTGTATTTTTTCAAGGTTTTGGAATTAGGAAGATATCCGCAATTTTCCATCGCTCTGGGAAATAATTTAGTCGAAGGATAGCATTAGTGATGGCAACCAGATGCATAACCCCTTCACGGGAGAGTAGTTTGAGCGCCTTGTTCGTTATTCCATCCGGACCCGGTGCCTTTTTTGTTGTTTAGTTTTCTGATGATCTCATATATTTCTGTTGGTGACACGGATTTGTTGTTTGATTGGAATGATGAGTTTTGAGTAATTTTACGCACTTGTGTGTGGATTTTTCTTATGAAGTTTATATCTATATTATTGGGGTTTTATCGTCTTTCTAAGCTGTCTGCAAATGCTTCTACTTTTTCCTCAACATTGTAGGCGACTCTATATATATTCACCTTCGATTGTATATATATATTCACTTTGGATTGTATATTTATTTATTTATTTATTCACCTTGGATTAAAGTGTAACGAAGTTCTTAAAAGAACTGGGTGATGGACTGAGCCCTTGACTCTTTATCCCATCATCTGAATGAAGAATATCTGTGTGGATGGAGTGTTATTGAGCTAAAAAGCTCTAGTCATGGCTGGGTAATAGCCGAGTCTCAGTTAAAATTTCATTGGCTACAGCATTGCCATAACTTATCCTTATAGTCCTTATAAGGACTGGCTTAAAGGGGCGAAGCAAGAATGCTTTTCATCTTCCCCGTTATCTGTAGAGGACAGTGTAGGGATAAGGTGTTATTGAGCTATTAAAGCTCTGATCATGGCAGGAGGGTAACAGCAATAGCCGAGCCTCAGTTAGAACTTCATTGGCTACAGCATTGCCAGCCATTACCCTCCAAGGGTATTGGATGACTCCTATTGGTTCACCCATCATCCTAAAACCATTGTCATAACTTGACCTGATCATTAAACTTTAGAATTCTTAAATACAAAAAACAAAATGGTGTTTAATTATATTATAATTTAACTCTCAAAGTTTAAAGAAAGAAAGAAATATCTTATTTTATTAACTAGACTACAAAAATTATTTTATTATTTATGTCTACATTTTATGTAAAAAGTAAAAAATTCATAATAAATTTAATTTAAATTTCATATTGTAGTACAGAATTATGTATAAAAAATCGAAATAAGAAATTTGATTGATTCATGATTATTTGTTATCAACATTTGTGAATGACAGTTAAGAATCATGGAATGTAACTGTAAGGGTTATCTACCAAACTTACATATATAAATAATAAACAAAACAGTGTCGATACACACAGCAGTGTTTTATTTCTTCTTCTTCTTTTCGTTTGAATAAGTGAAACGTACACCATTAAGAAGAATAAATGTAAGAATTTCTAGCAATTTCTGCCTTTGTCGTATTTTGTTTAGTTTCATGAATGCACACAGTTTCAAAGAGCGAGTTCTATAATGCCTTCTTTATTCCTGCATGTTATTTATAAGTAAGCCTGTTGATTTTCAGTAACCAGACTGCTAGGCTTTTGTCTGGTGTCCCTCAAAACGTCTAACTGAATTAGCCGTTTTGTGAAAACGGCTAATTTCACCACATTTGGAGAAAATGTTATAATATTTTCTGTTTCGAACAATTGTGTTTAATGATAAAAATTACTTCGTTTTCGAGTCATGTCTGATATCGAGTCTGATAATTTGAGTATAATCGACCAGTGAAACCTGAACAGAACTCAACCAAAACTTATAAATGATGTAATGATGTACTCAATATTTTGCAAATGCAGCAAAAATAAATAATAAATAAAAATAAGTGATATAACATTGTAACAATATAAGATGCTAAAAAAGAAATTAATCATATTTTCTGAAGTTGTACTGTGTTATATCAGATACACCTTTTACTTTTTTTAATGAATTTACATTTTATTTATAACTGAAAACTATGACTGGCCAGATTGGAATCAATCGACCGTTAGATGCGGTGATTGATTCATTCAATCCAAAACACTTGGAGGGTAATGGCAATGCTGTAGCCAATGAAGTTCTAACTGAGGCTCGGCTATTGCTGGTACCCTCCTGCCATGATCAGAGCTTTAATAGCTCAATAACACCTTATCCCTACACTGTCCTCTATAGATAACGGGGAAGATGAAAAGCATTCTTGCTTCGCCCCTTTAAGCCAGTCCTTATAAGGATATAAGGATGACTGGCCATTCTGTCCCCAATACTTTTCACAACTTACATGGCAGATATTCCTCTCAACCCCAAAACAACTACTACGGCTCTTTATGCCGACGACACCGCTATTCTAGCTAGATCGCTCAGCCCTCACCTAGCAATCACCAGACTCCAAGGAAGTATCAATGAGCTAGCAAACTGGTTCACCAACTGGAGAATTCAAGTAAACCCCTCAAAAGCTCGGCGATGATGTTTTCAAGAAGAAAGATCTGCAACAAAGAAGACATCCTGCTCTCTGGTCAAAAGATCCCATGGCATTCAGAGACCAAATATCTTGGGGTATTGATGGATAAGAAACTCCTTTTCAACAAACACATCAATCTCATTTGCTCCAAATCTTCCAAAGTCATAGCTCAGCTCTACCCACTGATCAACCGCAAGAGCAAATTGAACCTACATAATAAATTGCTTCTTTACCGGATGGTAATACGTCCAGTCATTACCTACGCCTCACCAGCATGGAGTCACACTTCAAGATCAAACATTTCAAAATTACAGAGAATCCAAAAAATGCCTTAGGATGATCCTGGATGCACCGTGGTTCATCAGAAATTCACAAATTCACCGAGAAACCGGCACTCCATACATCTCCTCCCTTCTTCGTGATCTTGCATAAAAATTCTTCGTGAAGTCAAGTTCACATTCAAACCCACTAATCGTGCAAGCTGTCAATTACAATGAGACTGATTACTACAAACACAAAAGACCGAAGGCTATTCTTCTCTCAACCGATCATAGCTTAATTGCTCACAAATCTCCCATTCCCAAATAGCTCTCATTACAGATAAAGGGGAATATGAAAATCACTTGTGCTTCACCCATCCTGTCAGTAACGTCAATGATCAATGGTCAATGACTGGCCAAAAAAAACGTGGGTTTCGAATGGATCAATCGACCGTGAGATGCGGTGATTGATTCATTCAATCCAATACCCTTGGAGGGTAATGGATGGCAATGCTGTAGCCAATGAAGTTCTAACTGAGGCTCGGCTATTGCTGTTACCCTCCTGCCATGATCAGAGCTTTAATAGCTTAATAACACCTTATTCCTACACTGTCCTCTACAGATAACGGAGAAGATTAAAAAAAGCATTCTTGATTCGCTCCTTTAAGCCAGTCCTTATAAGGATAACTGGCCAAATCCCCAGGGCGAGCTCAGAGATCATAAATCTTTCCTCTTCAATTCGTCCCTATCAGACAACGCGGAATAAAAAAGCATCTTGCTTCACCTTTCTGGCCAATGATGTTATGATTATGGTATGACTCGCCAACTAGAACTACAAGGGATACATTCAGCACCCGAAAAATAGACGGATGGAAAGAGCCAAACAGTCCTCTTCCTCTAGAACAAGAACACCAGAGGCCCCTACACTACAACTGGAGACTCGGCATCCACAGTCAGAGACCTTCAAAGATAGAGTGAACCAAAAGCAAACAAGAAGTTATGCTGATGTGGCCCGTACAAACAAATCACCACTTACAAATCTAACAGCTGTTATTACTGCTACTCTAGCCACCATGCTACAAGACTTCAGCTTGGCAAACCCTTCAGCAACCTCCACCAAAAAATTTCTCCGTGAAACAAGATCATCCTCACAGCGCTAATTGATGAGTAGAAACAAACTTATTCCAGTCTCTTTGCAGATCATTGCATGGAATGCAAATCGCCTAAGAAACAAAATTCTGGAGCTTCAAGCCTTCACTAACAGATATCAACCAGATGTTATATTAATCAGCGAATCTCATCTCAGACTCTCAGGTAACCCTAAAATAAGGGGTTACTGCCTATACAGAAATGATAGATTGGTCTACAGAGGTGGTGGCACTGCCATCTTCATTAAAAATTACATCAAGCACAATTCTGTGATCAACCCTCCAACCACTAATCTTGAGATCACGGGCGTGGAGGTGTTCACCAGCTCAGCTGGCAGACTGAAAATCTACTCTACTTACAACCCACCCCTAAAAACTCTATTACACTCTGACCTAAATGCCATCTTATGCGTCAGAGAACCCACCATTATAGCCGGAGATCTGTACTCCAAGCACCCTGCATGGAATTGCAGATCCACCAACAAGAACAGTTGCATCCTTTCCAACTTCATAGGATCACACAATGCTGTTGTGGCAGGCCCCACCGCACCAATTATCTTAGTACGTTTGGAACTGCGGACATCCTGGATATTGCTATCCTGCGGGACATTAATCTTCAATACAGCCTCAGATCATTAAATGAGTTGTCATCTGATCACAACCCAATACTACTTCATATAAGAAGACAAGAATAACTGTTTCCTCCCCCTCACTCCTATATATCGTGGGAAAGATTGTCGGAAGTTCTCAGGGATAGTATTGGCCCTGTTCCTCACATTCGTACAAAAGACGACATAGAATCTGTAGTTACAAGCCTCTCCCAACTAATTAACTCCCCATAACGGTAGCCACATTCTACAATTCTGTCCACACGCCTGGTCGTCTGCCTGAAGACATTATGAACTTTATCAGGGAAAAAACAGAGCCAGGAAAAGATTTCGTAACACTTATGCGCCACAAGATAAAACAAATCTAAATAGACGTACTGGGATTGTGAGAGATGTACTCAAGGCACACAAAGACCATCTATGGGATGAAAAGTTATCTTCTATCTCACCTACTGATCACGCTGTCTATAAATTATTAAGAAACATCAAAACCAAAGGCAAACCTCTTTCCCCAATACTCTCTGACCAGGGCCTTGTACACACTGTTGGGGACAAGGCGGAGGCCATGGCAAGAAATTTGGAAGAGCAGTGCAAACCTGCATATAGAAATCTAGACTTTAATCATATATACCAAATTCACAGCCAGGTCAGACACTCACTCAAACTTCCTGATACCAGTACTGACCACATTGCACCCACATCACCTGGTGAAATTTATAATATTATTAAAAACTTGAAGAACAAAAAAGCTCCTGGACCAGACGACATCTCAAACCGGGTGATCAAGCAGTTGCCTCGAAAAGCTGTAGCGCACCTGACCATTACAATAAATGCAATCTTAAGATTTCACTATTTTCCTTCCACCTGGAAACTGGCTGATGTAATCCCTATACATAAGCCAGGCAAGGACCCAAACCTACCACAAAATTATCGTCCAATCAGTCTTATCTCCAACCTGGATAAAGTTGCAGAGAGGGTAATCCTTTCACGACTCCAAACCTCAGTAAATGACCTAAACATCCTCCCTAAAGAACTGTTTGGTTTTCGGCAACACCATAGTACTACCCAGCAAATCCACAGAATTGTGGAATACATCACCACCAATTACAACAGCCGCCAGTGCACAGGAGCTGTTTTTCTAGACCTATCCAAAGCATTTGACAAAATCTGGCATTTCGAACTCCTGCACAAACTTATCTCAGCCGGTACCTCACTAAAATGGTTCATTTAATCCATTCATATCTTCAGAATAGATCAATACAAGTCAAAATCAATGGTTTTCCTCCTCCCAGCGCCATATCTTGGCTGGAGTGCCGCAGGGATCCCAACTAGCTCAGTAGTATACCAGGCGCTTTAGACAAAATGCATCCGGTGGGCGTGGCTTCCTGACGTCATTGTTAGTGACGTCATGAGTTTGGAATGTTTGCAATTTCCGTGTGGGCAACTGTGTCACTGGCTTCAGTTCTTGTGTTTTGGTTCGCGTATGGGATTATGGGTGATGATAGAGATAAGGATTCGTGTTGTGATTGGTAGGACATTTTGAACCAAATGCTTCCGGTGTGCGTGGCTACATGAGTCAGAAATTTCCCTGGGAGCATATGTGGTCAATGGGTTCAGTTCTTGTGTTTTGGTTTGTTTGTAAATAAATGTCGTCATTTGTAAATAAGTGACGTTTTTGTCACTTATTTACCAAACCATGCACACCAAATGCTTCTGGTGTGCGTGGCTTCATGAGTCAGGAATTTCCGTGGCAGCATATGTGGTCAATGGCTTCAGTTCTTGTGTTTTGGTTTGTTTGTAAATAAATGTCGTCATTTGTAAATAAGTGACGCTGTTGTTTTGAATGGAAAGGATGATATTAGTGGATAAGAAATCGTGTCGTGATTGGTGGACATTTTAAACCAGATCAAGATCTAGATAAGATAAGGAAATGTGACGTGAATATTTGTTGTTAGTTGTAAATAAGTGACGTTATTTTTTTGAATGGGAAGGATGATTTTAGTGGTTAAGTAATCGTGTTGTGATTGATGGGACACTTCTGACAAAATCAAGATCAAGATAACATTAGGATTCGTGACGTGAATATTTGTTGTTATTGAGTTTGGAATGATAATTTAATTTAACTATATTCTATGTCACACAAACAAACAGTTTTTTTTCTATAGATGGTTGTTCTAATTTTCCAATACATTTTGGGTATTTCTTTCCTGTTAAAGTGTGGGAATTCTTAGAGAAAGTCGTGATGGCTCTCGTGTTTCGAGCTTTTCTGAATAATTAATTATATACTTAAAGTACCTGTCCTTAAACACACACACACACACACGCACACATACACATTAGACATAAAAAAATCGCTAATGTGTCCATGTTGATACTCTAATATATACCCTATGATTATTCTTATGGAAAAAAAAAACTATTCGGTATTAGAATTACGCTTACCAAACAACATGCGATCAGTTATGTTTAAGTTAAAAAAATACAGCTTTCCAGATGACTCTTCTAAATACGAATATTCCAAAATAGTTCAATTTTATATCCACAACACAACACAAACACAAAAAACACAAAGAATGAAATTTCTGTAAATACTGTAACCTGAACTAGTTACTTCGTATTTTAGATTACAGACCGTAGATGCTGGGATTTCGTCATTTGCAATATCCCCGAGCGAGCGGTTTTCTTCAAAGGGATGACATGAGTCATATCCGAATATCCAAAATCATATCCAAAAGAATACACAGAATGTTTAGTGAGGCATGGTGTCATTTCCAGACTGACACAATATCAAACATATGGAAGTGTGGTTACCATGGTATCTGATTTAAAAATTCTTTTGCGTGACCAACTATTTTGATGTAATGTAACCAAGAAACAGTGAGTAACAAAAATTTTATTCATTGAACTCTTTGGAAAATGTTAAGAGTCTAAACTAAATATTGTGAAATGTTTTTAGGTAATTACATGTTTCGAATTTTTCTCAGTGAATATATACTTGTAAATAGTATTTCAGCAAAATAAAATGTGCATTTGTAAACTTAAATGAACAAAGATGTGTGTTTTTGTTGTTGTGTTTTTCCACAGTGAATTTTTACGCAGTTATTCTGATTAGATCTTGATATTTAAATCCACAACTTTATATCTTAATGCAATTCTGTTTAATTATTTAAAAAAAATCACAACTGTGAAATTAATGCCAGGACAGGAAAAAAAAAGTGTTGAAAACGAAATCCATGTATTGATTATTTTAGAAATTGTCTAATGCTACCTATTGATATTATTTGAGTTATCTGAAAACAAATCGTTCACATAATCGAAAATCCGAACTGTTAGAATTTGGTTATTTTACAGAGAGAGAGAGAAAGAGAGAAGCATCTAATTAAACCAACAAAATGTGACTTTAACACTTCTTTAAAGTTTGGCATAGAGAAAATGTTTGTACTCTACAGATAACAGATATACAAATTTTACCTTTCCCTACACAAAGTAAGATACAAACACACCAACATTATATCCAACAGCATGTGAAAACATGTCGTTGAGTCATTTGTGCAAAAGGTTCATTTAAACAGTACTATAAGAAAATACCAGAGTCGAGTGACGTTGGACGTAAGGTAATCGTTCATCCACTGCAGCTGCTGTTTTGTGATTTGTGTTTGGTAATGCAAAAATAATGGGTGAGCCACAAATTCTTTGAAAGTTTCTTTGTGAAAAGTGCTAATTGTTTAGAATTTTGTAAACGAAAGTTACCATAAAGTATACGATCAGAGCAGATAATCAGTGAAATAATAATAAATAATTATTTATTTGTGGTGCCATATGAAGTAATCTAAGAAGAAGAAGAATGATGGAAAATGATTATGAAAAATCGACAGTGGGTGAAAAATAAGAATTTTGTTATCATTGGGATAATTGATGTACAATTTTGTTGAATAAGAGTTCAAATTTATTTCCTAAAGAAATTTGTATTTCTGATGGAATTAGTGTAAGATATGCAGTGACAAAATCACCTTGTAGTTGGAAAGAATTACCTGAAAGAGTTAAAAAACAGAATTCTTGGTTAATAAAATATAACCATCAGCTGAAGTGGGAAATTGGTTCACTAGCTTTGGACAAACTAAGAGATTGGATGATAGAATCAACATGCAAATATCATATATTACTTGCCAAAGGAAGAGAAAAATCAAAAACATTAACAAAGTTAATAGGGAGACCTGTTCTTGATTTAAATGAAATTGGATGCCCAAAACGTGAAAACATAATGTGTACTTTTAAATGCTTTTGGAAACATAACGAAAGATTCTGTGCTTTTAATAATTCTCTGAAGTATACGTATTGGATTCAAAGAAATAAATACACAACCCTTAATTTTACTACAGTAATAAATTCCCAACGAACACCAAACGAAAAATTAACTTTCAGATGAGAGTCACATTGTCAAAACCATACGATGGCAATTCCACAACCATGGAAGAACCTTTGATGTATTTTTCAATTTATTTATTTTCTGTATTGTTAGATTCAGTAAATACAATTTGTAAATAATATTTTGTTCAATAAAATGTGTAAATTTAAATGAACAAATTGGGTGTCGTATATGTGTTATAAAAATTTAAGAAGGAAGATAACATTTTTTTTTTCCTTGTGAAATTTCATGCCACAAACTAACCAGAGAATTTTTTTTTTGATTCATTGAATTAAAATTCTTATTTGTTCGTTATCTACAAACAAGGTTAATGAATGAAAACTAACGGTGTGGGAAAATAATTCACAAATAAATTCTACTTACAGAAATAGGTTAAGAGCACAAGGAATCGAAGATAAAATTAATAGTTATATTGGTAATTTCCCAACGGAAACCAAGAGTTCGAAACAAAACACACGATTTTTCACCTACGTACAACAAAAGGCGACCGGATAAGATAGATACCTTAAAGGTAAGACTTAATGAGAAATATACAGTGTTGGAAAATAAATTCTCATATACTTTATATATTTATAAATTGTGCTGAATTATTCTGTTAGAATATGACCTGTAAAAGTAAAATACAGAAAATAACGAATCAATTGAAAAAAAAAATTTCACTTGTCTGAATTCCATACTCTAACAGCAATCGGAATTCGAAACCGGAAATAACACTTACCCTAAACAAAACGGCGCATAGACTTTCCCACCAAATTTGGACAACAGTGGGAAAGAATTAATATAGACAACCAATTGGATAGTATTCTAAATTAAAATTAAATGTATAAGCATTAATTTACAACACCAATGAATTCCGACGGTAACGAAGAATGAATAATTTTAGGATATGTGTTATTCAAACATCTTGATACTAAGTCCTTAGCCATATGTAATTATTTGAAAATATCCAAACTTGAGGAAATGCTACCTTTTGAACAATACCCCAATTTACGGATATGACTAATGTCATCCCTTTGAAGAAAACAGCTCGCTCGGGGATATTGCAAATGACGAAATCCCAGCATCTACGGTCTATAATTTAAAGGACGAAGTAACTAGTTCAGGTTACATTATTTACAGAAATTTCATTCTTTGTGTTTTTTGTGTTTGTGTTGTGTTGTGGATATAAAATTGAACTATTTTGGAATATTCGTATTTAGAAGCGTCATCTGGAAAGCTGCAAGTATTTTTTTAACTTAAACATAACTGATCGCATGTTGTTTGGTAAGCGTAATTCTAATACTGAATAGTTTTTTTTTCCATAAGAATAATCATAGGGTATATATTAGAGTATCAACATGGACACATTAGCGATTTTTTATGTCTAATGTGTATGTGTGTGTGTGTGTGTGTGTTTAAGGACAGGTACTTTAAGTATATAATTAATTATTCAGAAAAGCTCGAAACACGAGAGCCATCACGACTTTCTCTAAGAATTCTCACACTTTAACAGGAAAGAAATACCCAAAATGTATTGGAAAATTAGTACAACCAAACATTTAAATTAAATTATCATTCCAAACTCAATAACAACAAACATTCACGTCACGAATCCTAACGTTATCTTGATCTTGATCTTGTCAGAAGTGTCCCACCAATCACGAGATGATTACTTAACCACTAAAATCATCCTTCCCATTCAAAACAATAACGTCACTTATTTACAACTAACAACAAATATTCATGTCACATTTCCTTATCTTATCTAGATCTTGATCTGGTTTAAAATGTCCACCAATCACTACACGATTCCTTATCCACTAATATCATCCTTTCCATTCAAAAGAACAGCGTCACTTATTTACAAATGACGACATTTATTTACAAACAAACCAAAACACAAGAACTGAAGCCATTGACCACATATGCTCCCAGGGAAATTCCTGACTCATGAAGCCATGCACACCGGAAGCATTTGGTTCAAAATGTCCCACCAATCACAACACGAACCCTTATCTCTATCATCACCCATAATCCCATATGCGAACCAAAACAAAAGAACTGAAGCCAGTGACACAATTGCCCACATGGAAATTCCAAACATTCCAAACTCATGACGTCACTCACAATGACGTCAGGAAGCCACGCCCACCGGATGCATTTTGTCTAAAGCGCCTGGTATACTACTTAGCTCCATTGCTGTTTTCTATCTACATGTCTGATATCCTGCACAATCCGATGTCTTCCATCATGGCCCTGTATGCAAACGGTACGGCAATACTAACCAGATCTCTCTGTCCACATTTCATTACCAGAAAGCTTCAAGAAAACATTCTAAAGGTGGAGGGTTGGTTCTACAAATGGAGATTGGAAGTCAACCCCCAAAAAAGCTCAGCCGTTCTTTTCTCGAAAATGCCAATATCTCCTGCAGGAGATGTGTTACTATTCAATACTAAAATTCCCTGGCAGAGAGACACAAAATACCTGGTTGTAATTCTCGACAAAAAGCTGTCTTTCGACCAACACATCAAGTCCACGTGCGCAAAGGCATCTAAAGCCATCGCTCAGATCTATCCACTAATTAATAGAAATAGCAAGCTCAGCAACAGAATCAATTTGCAACTATTCCAGATGACAATTCGTCCTATAATCACCTATGCCTCTCCGGCCTGGAGCCACACCTCTAATACTAACATTATCAAGATACAACGAGTGCAGAACAAATGCTTGAGAATGATTATGAACGCCTCGTAGTATGTTAGAAACAATCACCTTCACAGAGATACAAATATTCCCTATATTTTCTCTTTCCTACAATCCTTAGCATTTAAGTTCTTCTTAAAGTCGTCCATACACCCAAGCGATTTGGTTCAGCAAGCTGCAGCATACGAGGCAACGGACATATTCAAACATAGAAGACCAAAAGCTATATTAACCTTCTACAGCGATGCATAATCTCCATGCCGAATCAGGGCGAACAAACTACTCATAAATTTTACCTTCACTGTAACCACAACAGTTAGTGGGAAATATGAAAAGCATCTTGCTTCACCCCTAAATTTTCAAGAATAATATAAGATGCTAAAAAGGAAATTAATCATATTTTCTGAAGTTGTACTGTGTTATATCAGATACACCTTTTGCTTTCTTAATGAATTTACATTTTATTTACAACGGAAAACTATGACTAAGAATATCAGCCATGCATCCAAGCCCTATAATGCCTACCTCACCTACCGAAATAATCGGCATCATCAACCACTTCAAGATCGAAAAAGCCCCAGGTCCAGACGGCATCACTAACCTAGTCATCAAGGCACTACTACGCAAAGCCATAGCACATCTGGCAAACATCATAAACTCCATCCTCAAATGGCAGCACTTCCCCCAGTCATGGAAAATAGATGACATCATCGCAATTCACAAACCAGGCAAAGACCCACATCTACTTGAAAATTATCGTCCCATCAGCCTGCTATCCAATTTAGGGAAAATAGCAGAGAAAATCATCCTCCAAGATCATGTCAACCAACTAAATATCATTCTACACGAACAACTTGGCTTCCGTCAAAATCACAGCACCACCCAAAAGCTCCATAGACTGGTAGAATACATCACCACAGGATTCAATTGGAATCAACACACTGGAGCTGTCTTCCTAGACATCTCAAAGGACTTCGATAAGATCTTGCACCAAGGCCTCCTCTACAAACTTATTATCGCTAACCTCCCACTAAACATGATACACCTGATCAAATCATATCTCCAACAGGAGGATGCAAGTCAAAATCAATGAAACAGTCTCAAGCCAATGGAAAATCCTCGCGGGAGTTCCTTAAGGATCACTGCTAGCCCCGATCCTTTTCAACATCTAAATGGCAGATATCCCTCAAAATCCTCTCACATCCACCATCGCCCTTTATGCAGATGACACTGCTATAGTAGCCAGATCCTGCCAACCACAACTACAAGACATCATCCTGAATCTAGAAAAATGGTTTACAAACTGGCGACTTCAATTAAACCCCCAGAAAACCACATCGACACTTTTCACAAGATGACGAGCATCCCCCAAAGGTGACGTCACCCTGTTCAACTCTAAAATTCCCTGGAAAACTGAAGCGAATACCTCGGAATATTTCTCGACAAACGATTATGCTCGGACAGTCACATCAAGAGCATATGCACCAAAGTTTCAAAAGTTATCGCCCAGCTGTACCCCTTGATCAAGACACAGCAAACTAAGCTCAAGAAACAAAATTCTACTCTACAAGACAGTGATCCGTCCCACAATTATATACGCCTCCCCAGCCTGGAGCCATACCTCCAAGACAAACATCCTCAAGCGACAAAGACTACAGAACAAGTGCCTGCAATGATACTGGAACGCCCCGTGGTTCATCAGTAACGCCCAGATCCACCGGGACATAAATATCCCCCTACATCTCTCCACTACTACGCTCCCTAGCAGAGAAATTCTTTATGAAGACATCTATGCATCCAAACCAACTAATACAGCAAGCCGGAAACGATGACGATAATGACCACTGGAAACATAGAAGATCGAAAGCCATCCTAACACTGAACGACGTGTAACCACTTCTGCCCACTCAGGGCGAGCTAAAATAGCTCACAAATCCACCCCCCCCCATCACTGCTCCCGAAACAGACAACAGGGAATATAAAAAACTTCAAGCTTCACCCTCTGCGCCATATCCTGCGTCCATGACTAAGAATATTATGACGTCATCGATTAAGTTGCGTTCCATGTGTGTAATCTTATGTACGTATGTATGAAGTAATATTATTTGCAGTATTAGAAGTTGTGGGACAACAATAAATTGGCTAACACGAAATTTACAGATTTGGAGAAAATGTTATAATATTTTCTCTCTCAAACAATTGTGTTTAATGATAAAAATTACTTCGTTATCGAGTCTGTTTGATAATTTTAGTCTAATCGACCAGTGAAACCTGAACAGAACTCAACCAAAACTTATAAATGCTTTCAAAGGAAAGATTAAGTGGAAAGCTGATCATATAAACAGGCGAGTAAAACACCAAATAGCTTTTCTATCAAAGTAAATGGGAACAATATCGTTCGTATACCGGTCTTAGAGATAATGGTTATCTCCTAAGTGGATTGTTAACTCTCTTTTACTTATCTGTTTTCTATCTAATCTATTTTTGTCACAGTTTCTAGCAACATTTTGATTAATAGTTTCCGAGATAATATTTTGCTGACACATCTAATGCCCTTGGCGCTTAAAAAGATACCTATAATACTTGAGTAAAATTTTTTCTCAAAAGAAAATGGCCTCAAATGAAAGTGTCAAAGAATCTTCTGGTAAATGAAACTCCCAACTCGATTAGGATTCCCAAAAATTAAATCTTGTATCAATAGAACAATTTCATTAATTTTAGAAAAGGTAAAGGAATGTCGAAAACCTGTTGAAAATCTACATACCATAATAACATGGTATGTAGAATAAAGTAAATTAAAGCATATAGAGAAATATTCCAAATTAAAAACAATATTAGAATAATATTTCTTTTTTCAGAACAAGTGCAATATTTTTGCATTCATGTATTAATTTTTTATTTCTTCATTTAAATTCAAAACAGACGCAAACGCATTTAAATTTCTTTTGCTAACACTGATTCACTTACATCAACAGTAGTGAATTTTGCTAAGACAGAAAGTTTAGCAAGTGTGATATTATTCCCTGTAATATATATCCTATTTTCTGAGAAAACACCATCGACACTGTTAAGCATTTTTGTAGTTCTGAATATTCTCGTAAGAGGGCGCCATTCCATGGTTTGCACATTGATACTACGGAAACAAAACAAAATTGACCGTTTCTAATTCAAAAATACAAAATATTTTTTTAATGAAAACTATAATCACGGATTTTAAATGAAAATTAACTTTTTGTAAATAAACATCAAAAAGGCAGATCAGCTTCAGTGTAAGAATTGGATTTCATTTTTATCAGAATAGTGTCTGCTGCATTCTTACCATAAACTGTGCTTAAACCTTTCGATCTGAGGTCAGAGTACAAAGTACAAGAAACGATCTACCAGTGCTGGCCTCATGGGATCATCATCATGATTAATCTCGTTATCAGGAGCGTGCTGATTAGCTAAATAGATGAGAATGTCAAAAGAGATATATAAAATGTAAAAATAACTAAAACTATATACAAGTTTTTTTTTTTTTTAAAGAGTAATATATCTAAAAATGAAGCCTTTTCATTTTTAGATATATTACATTTATATATATGTATATTACAAAACAGGTTTATATATATTTATATTATTTATATATATTACAAAACAGATTTAAATCTTACACTGAAGTTATACATATGATATGCAAATATCTGTTAATAGCAAATATTTCTGTTTTAGATAAAATTCTCCGCAAAACACCTTTTCGTAATTTAAATATAAAAATTACAAGATGCAAGTAGTTAGTAGCCATATGCTATATGCTATATGAGAAATGGAAAAAAGTCCTTTTTAGGACTTCCAGGGTAACAAATAGCAATGCTGAACCGAGGAAGTAAACTGAGGTTCGGCTGTTGCTGTTATCCTGGGTGTGAGTTTTTGAGTTAGCTCCCTTGGGGTTTTTGCCTTAAGGGAGCACCTTGAGTCTCCGGGGAAGGTGTTCTCCGGCACGGCCCGCTTAGGGGTTCTTGTCGGTGAATTATTTTCCTCGGAATTTGAGCGGTTCTGCTCAGTGGTCCGGGAGCCCGTCACTGAGTGGAACCAACGCTGAGATATGGACGGTCTTTCGCCCACTATGGAGTGGCCTAGAGATCGTTCGATTTTTTGAGATTTTACCCTTTACTTACTAATCAGGGTAACAAATAGCAATGCTGAACCAAGGAAGTAAACTGAGGTTCGGCTGTTGCTGTTATCCTGGGTGTGAGTTTTTGAGTTTGCTCCCTTAGGGTTTTTGCCTTAAGAGAGCACTTTGAGTCTCTGGGGAAGGTGTTCTCCGGCACGGCCCGCTGAGGGGTTCTTGTCGGTGAATTATTTTCCTCGGAATTTGAGCGGTTCTGCTCAGTAGTCGGGGTGCTAGGACGGGGCGGCCGACACTGAGTGGAACCAACGCTGAGCGGTTCTGCTTAAACGGGGTGCTAGGACGGGGCGGCCGTCAATGAGTGGAACCAACGCTGAGACATGGACGGTCTTTCGCCCACTATGGAGTGGCCTAGAGATCGTCCGATTTTTTGAGATTTTACCCTTTACTTACTAATCAGGGTAACAGATGGCAATGCTGTAGCCAATGAAGTTTTAACTGAGGCTCGGCTATTGCCGTTACCCAGCCATGACTAGAGCTTTTTAGATCAACAACACTCCATCCACACAGATTTTTTTTCATTCAGATGACGGGATAAAGAGTCAAGGACTCAGTACATCGCCCAGTTCTTATATAAGAACTATAAGAACCATATAGCATATGGTATAAGACTAGATTGATTAATTCATTAAGACTAGATTGGATATCATTTGATTCTTAATTTCTGCTAAAATAATTGATTCCATTTAAAATTTTGAAAGCATGCTTATTTGAATGTGAGCAATATATAGATTTATTTATTTATATATATTCATTTTATTTATTTATATTTAGAAGATTTTAAACAACTGTATACGTTTAGAAGTATTTTTGTATATGACGATATATAAGAAGATATATTAAGCATCAGTATCAACATATTTTTTGTGTGACAATGAGTATCAACATATTTTTTGTGTGACAATGAGTATCTCCTTATTTTGTGCAACTGATTACAAGTACTCTCAGTTCAAGCGTCTCAAACGTCGGAAACATTTTGATAAACAACAAATTTAAAGTATTGCAATTATAAATACTCAATACAGTTTATTGGCTAAATAAGTTATACTGACAACATTATTATTTGAAATTGGTAAGCTAATACTGATTAAAATTCTTAATTTTTTTTCCATTATTAATTTAATCACAGATTATGTTTTTTTATATATTTTTATTTGCAGGTTTGTTTTGCAATTACTTACATCTATCTGCTTTGCTTTCGTTTGTCTGTATGAGTCATTATTACGCATCATTGATTGGATGAATTTTGGTAAAAATTCGGATCTCTACAAGAAAAAAAAAAGTTTACATCGGACCATTAAGAAAAAATAATTCAAATTATATACCACAGTGTTAATTAAATGTTATCAGTAATGCTACAGTATTAATTTCTGTAGAATGTGAAAAGGTTATTTAAAGCTTTTGACTTTTTTATATAAAAAAAAGAGAAAATCACTCAGGAAAAAAATAATTTTATGAATGTTTAGACAAACTTCGTATAATATCGTCAATATTGTCTATCCATCATCATCAATGGCTGGAATACAATAGCAAGGGTTTATCTGAAAATTATAATGAAAGTAAGGAGGATTAAGAACAAAGAAATTGAAGAAAAGGAATGGGTGGAATTTAATATAATATAATATAATATAATATAATATAATATAATATAATATAATATAATATAATATAATATAATATAATATAATATAATATATTTTTTATATTAGAAACTCTTATTATTATTACTATTACTATATTCCAACTCCATAAAATATCTGATAATAAAATATAATATAAAAAATATTAGATTATTGCTATTTTAGATTATTGCTATTTTATGGGAGGGTGAACAATCGACCGTGAGATGCGGTGATTGATTCATTCAATCCAATATCCTTGGAGGGTAATGGATAGCAATGCTGTAGCCAATGAAGTTCTAACTGAGGCTTGGCTATTGCTGTTACCCTCCTGCCATGATCAGAGCCTTAATAGCTCAATAACCTTATCCCTACACTGTCCTCTACAGATAACGGGGAATATGAAAAGCATTGTTGCTTCGCCCCTTTAAGCCAGTCCTTATAAGGATAAGGACTATTTTATGGGAATTGATTGGATCAGTCGACCGTGAGATGCGGTGATTGATTCATTCAATCCAATACCCTTGGAGGGTAATGGATGGCAGTGCTGTAGCTAATGAAGTTCTAACTGAGGTCGGCTATTGCTGTTACCCTCCTGCCATGATCAGAGCTTTAATAGCTCATTAACACCTTATCCATACACTGTCCTCTACAGATAACGGGGAATATGAAAAGCATTCTTGCTTCGCCCCTTTAAGCCAGTCCTTATAAGGACTATAAGGCTATTTTATGGGATAATCTAATATTTTTTATATTATATTTTATTATCAGATATTCTATGGTGTTGGAATAAAATAGCAATATTAAATTATTGCTATTTTACGGGGGTGAGGGAGGGCGCTGGTGCGTAATGGCGGTTGCCAAGTGTTTATATATGTGATCAGTGATTTAAATAGTTGTTATGAATAATTCGGAGTGTTGATTCAGATTTTTGATATAAATGGAAAGCGAAGGTAATCAAGTAGCTGATTATTGTGTTGTTAATTAGTGATTGCGGTCTCGCGATAGTCCTTTAGTGTGTTATATTTTGTGTTTATACGCTATACGGAAATCCTTGAGATCCAGCTCAGATAAGTCATTTGAAATTACTAGCGCGATTCGCTAGGCCTACATTACTAGTGGACTAACTCAGTCTATAGGACATTTGCTGGCAGGCTTCAAGCCCTGCGGGATCATATATTGCTAGTAGTCCATTTAGGTCTACAGGACACTTTGCTGGCAGGCCCCCGGCCCTGCGGGATTATTATACTGCTTTTAACCCATCTCTGCTGGCAGGAAATAGCTACTTGGAGATGGACAACATTAAAGATCATATCCAGTTCCTTAACAAGGAGCAGTCTCTAGAAGTGCTCAAACGTATAATAAGCAAATTAGAAACTGACTGACCAGGATTCATAAAAGAGTACATTCACTCTAATGATGGAGAGGAGGAGGAGAATGAGATCTCTCAAGAGGATCTCATTGCTGCTCTGTCACCAAAACCCCCCTGTCAAAACATCTCTCAAGGGGAGCACGCTTACAAAAGAAGAAGAATCACAGAAGACCAGATGGATGAAGACTCAAGTACATTAGAAGTCCCAAAGAACACCGAAAAGGTACCACCAGTAATACTTTGGGACAAGGACAAATGGACCACTGTCACCACAGCCCTTAGAGAACACAAAATTGCATATTCCTGGGCCAAAAATCAAGATGAAGGTGTCAAAATCCAACCAGCCTCAGTCACTGACTACAGAGAGCTAACAAGACTAATGGATAACAAAAGTCTCCCATATCATACTTTTGCTTTACCCAGCGAGAAAACTCTCAAGGTTGTGCTTCGCGGAGTGACCGAGGGGGTTACCTGTGAAGAAGTCACCACTGATCTCATGAGTCTGAACCTAACACCAGTGAAAGTGAGCAGGATGCTCAGGGCAGATAAAAGACCAATGCCACTAATACTCGTAGAAATTGATAAGACACAGAAAGAGATATATGAATTAACAACGATATGTGGCCTCAGAATTTCAACTGAGCCACTGAGGAGGAAGTCGATGGCTGGGCAGTGCCATAGGTGTCAAAGATTTGGCCACGCCTAAAAACTCTGCAAAGCAAATTACAGATGTTTAAAATGTGGCGAGGGCCACCAGACAGTCATGTGCACAAAACCAAGATCCGCTCCAGCTAAATGCGCAATTTGTGGAGGACCTCACCCTGCAAACTACAAGGGATGCATTACACACTTAAATAACCGAGGGTTACAAAAACCTACCCCTCCAACACAATTCAGCGATGCTCAAGCCAGCCATGCTAGTTATACCCCAGCTCAAATTATCGGTAACCCAACAACTCAAGAAAGGAAAGAAATGCCTAAAACTTATGCAGAGGCAGCACGAACAAAGACTACTCCAACTCATGACCATGTAGGCTCAAATCTTACTTCAGTACTAACTGCCTCACTAGCTACCATGTTACAAGAATTCAGTTTGACGAATCCTTCACCTTCCTCCACGAAAAGATTCCTACAAGGTACCCATTCAATTCTGACAGCCCTTAGCAATGAATAGAAGAAAATTCCATCCCAACTCTCTCATGATCACGGCATGGAATGCCAACGGACTCAGCAATAAAATCCTAGAACTACAAGAGTTCACTCACAGGCATAATCCTGACATAATACTGGTAAACGAAACACATCTTAGGCCAGCTAACAATCCCAAATTACGGAACTATACCATGTATAAAACAAATAGACTAACTGGAAGTGGAAGAGGAACTACTATATACATTAAAAACTATCTAAGCCACAATGTTCTGACCAATCCCCAAACCAAGAACCTAGAGATAACTGGCATAGAAATTAATACCAACAACGCTAGAAATATCAAAATCTATGCTATATATAATCCACCCAGCATTCCATTGCTGGTATCCGATTTGGACCCCATTCTCGGCTTCTCCGATTCCATCATCATGGCTGGTGACTTTAAAGCCAAACATACAGCCTGGCATAGCTCCATAATTAATGACAAAGGTCGAATTCTAAACCATTACGCAACACAAAATTCTATTGTTGTAACCGGACCTACAGAGCCCACCTATTATAGCCCAACTGGAAGTTCAGATGTACTTGATATAGTTGTCCTCAAAAACATCAGATACCAATACCAGCTGGAAGCAATAAATGAATTTTCATCAGATCACAACCCTATTCTGCTTAAACTTGGCACACAAGAACAATTCTCCACTCCCCACTCTTTCATATCTTGGGACAAACTCACCAGAATCTTGCCTGATCACATTGGCCCAGTTCCTACTATTCACACTAAAGAGGAGATAGAAATGGCTGTAAACAACTTTACCATCCAAATCAAAAATGCAATAAAGGCAGTTACCCAAACCACAGTTTCTCACCCTAGTGGACGGATCCCCGAAGAAATTATGGATTTAATTAGACTGAAAAACAAAGCCAGAAAGCGGTATCACAAGACAAGAGCCCCTCAAGATAAAGCAAACTTGAACAAATTAAACAGACAAGTACGGAAAGCCCTCCAGACACATCGAAACCAACAATGGGAATCTAAGCTAACAAAAGAAGTTTATGAGAACCTTCCGCGCCAAAAGGCAACTTTTACCCCCAATTCAAACCTCGAAAGGAATAGCTCACAATGATGGGGAAAAAGCAGAGGCTCCAGCCGACAGCTTTGAAAGTCAATGCAACCCCTCATATGAAAATTTGAACATCAATCTCATCTACAAGATTCACCGCCGAGTCAGGCAGGCCATAATAGAACAAAAAGATGATCTAGAATCTCTCACACCCACTTCTCCAACAGAAGTTATAAACATTATAACCCACCTGAACAACAATAAAGCTCCAGGCCCAGATGGAATTACGAACAGAATAATCAATCTGCTCCCCAGAAAAGCCATTGTACATCTAGTCAACATAATTAATGCCATCCTCAGACTCCAGTATTTCCCTTTAACATGGAAGGTAGCAGATGTCACACCAATTAAAAAGAGTGGAAAAAACACTCAACTCCCTGAAAACTACAGACCTATCAATCTTTTGTCTAACCTTGGAAAGATAGCAGAAAAAGTAGTCTTTACTAGACTTCAATCACAAACGGACCAACTACATATAATCCCAAATGAGCAATTTGGATTCAGAAAAAACCATTCCACCGTTCAGCAGATTCACATGTTGATCGAGTACATTTCCGAAGGCTTCAATCGGAATCTCCATACAGCTGCAGTCTTTTTAGATGCTGCAAGGGCTTTTGATAAGGTGTGGCACCAAGGTCTTCTCTACAAGCTTATCGCATTCAATATACCTATTCAGCTAGTTAAAATAATTCACTCTTACCTCAGAGACAGATACATGCAAGTCAAAATAAATGAAACTGTATCAACCAGACGCAAGGTTCTGGCAGGAGTACCGCAGGGCTCACTCTTGGCCCCCTTGCTGTTTTCTATCTATATTGCTGATATCCCTCAAAACCCAAGCTCAACAAGCACTGCATTATATGCTGATGACACTGCATTATTAGCAAGATCTCTCAGCCTCAAAGTAGCTATTAAGAGACTCCAAAGCAACATTCACACACTGGAAAGATGGCTAATGGACTGGAGAATTCAAGTCAATCCACAGAAGAGCTCAGCCATACTGTTCACCAGAAAAAAGCCTCAAATCAAGGAAGATATACATTTACTAGGTGTTAAAGTCCCATGGCAGAATACAGTCAAATATCTTGGAGTAATTCTGGATAAAAAAACTACAATTCACCAACCATATAGAACACATAAGTTCAAAGACGTCTAAAGCAATAGCGCAGCTCTACCCCATGATCAACAGAAAAAGTAAACTAGATACTCAGAACAAACTGCTCATATACAAGAATGTAATACGTCCAGTGATAACTTATGCATCTCCTGCGTGGAGTCACACTTCGAAGGCAAATATTCAGAAGCTGCAGAGACTGCAAAACAAATGTCTGAGAATGAGTTTAGATGCTCCGTGGTTTATCAGAAACTCCCAAATTCACAGAGACGTCAACATTCCCTACATCGCAACTCTTCTTCATGACGTAGCTGAAAAGTTCTTCAATAAGACGATTAATCATCCGAACCCACTGATCAAACAAGCATCAGACTACAACGAAGCAGATTTCTACAAATACGAGACCCAAGTCAATTCTATGCTCGGCTGAAAACAGTTAATCTCGCTGCCCTTTCAGGACGAGCTTAAAGCTCAATAATTTTCCACCCAAAGAACTTTCCTTTTCAGATGAAGGGGAATATGAAAAGCATTTATGCTTCACCCATCAAGTCAGTACCGCTATGCGTTATGCTATTTTATGTCTGCTTACGAAGTTTAAATTAATAAACTGTGGCACCATAAATTAAAATTTACAATACATATACAAAAAAAAATGTTGATTCATTGACATATTCATCTAACAGTCTTATTTTGAAGAAGTCGCCAGAAGTTTCGCGATCGCCTAGACATCTGAATAGAATCTAAGAAATGAAGGCGATAAGCTGAGTTAGAATTGTTAATCGAGACCTGTGATGAAATATCAAAATTCAGCTGCCGAGATAATATTGTTTATGTTCCCAACAAACCACATTGGTGGTTTGTTGGGAGTTTTATATACAGGTTAGGATTTGCTGTAACGTTATCTTTCTTTTCATTTTTGTTGGAAGCAAATAATACGTTTTGTAATGTACCGTCAATGATGCAAATTTGTCATTTTATGGCAAAGAATGCATAGTTATTCATTACATCTTGTGAAGAACGTTATGGTTACTTTCCATTTCTCGGTACCCGGTAATTCCATTGCAGAAGGGTGGTGCAAAGACCGATGTATCCTTCTATCGATCAATTAGCAGCTCAGGAGTGGTGGTGAAGATTTTGGAAAAATTGGTTAGTGCTCTCATTTAGAAATGGGTTGACAGTGAATCTTTACTTTGCAATGAACAACATGGGTTTACTAAGGAAAAGTCATGTTTTAGCAACTTGCTCACATTCTATAACAATATTACCATTAAAATAGACGAGGGGAATGGATACATAATGATACTTACTTTTGGATTTTGCTAAGGCTTTTGACAGAATACAGCACAGTAGACTGTTGCATAAATTGGAGAATATGGGCTTGGATTATAAAACATTAGCGTGGATAAGAGGATGGCTAACTGACAGATATCAAAAAGTGGCCTATGGGTTGTGTGTGTGTGTGTGCAAGATTTAAGGTAACTAGTGGTGTAACACAGGGATCAGTGCTTGGTCCACTGTTATTCAATCTCTACATTAATGATATCCGGAAGGATTACAAAGATAAAGTAGGGTAATCAGGAATGCTGTTGATATGCAGTCCTTGCAGAATGATTTGAATAGGCCGGAATGGTGGGCAAAGGAAAATGGATATCAGTAAATGTTAAGTCATTCACTTCGGCATGATTAGATATCCAGTGTCATATTATATTGGTGGGATTATGGAAGAAGAAACTGATGAGGCTAGGGATCTTGGAGTATTAGGAGAGATAGGAAGTTGAAGTTTCTATCTCCTAATACTCCAGGTAGCAAAGATTTCAAATACAACTCAAAAGATAATTGCAATACTGAGACGAGCATTCACGTGTAAAGATAAGGATGTCATTTTGCCTCTTTATAAGGCCTTGATAAGACCTCACTTGGACTATTGTGCGCAGATCTGGTTTCCTAGTTTCCGTTGTGATTCTGATATATTGGAGAGAGTACAAAGGAGAGTTAAAAATGATATCAGGATTGTGGAATACTGATTATGAAGACAGATTGAGAATTTGTAAACTGAAGATACTAGCAAACAAGAGAAAGAGGGGGTGATATGTTTGAGACTTAAAAAAACTTCTAAAAGGGTCATACAGGATTTCAATTGATGGAATTTTTCAATTGATGAAAGGTGGGGAAAGGACGACAGGGCATCCTTGGAAGCTAAGATTGAATACCACTGAGAAGGGTATAAGGATTACAATTTTCTCTCACAGGGTGGCGCGTGATTGGAATGGATTGCCATTGGATGCTGTGATTGTAAGCAGTGTGAATGAATTCAAGAATAAGTATGATAGCTGGTGCGTGTAGTGTATGGCCTCCGTCGATGAGTCCGTGACTCCGTGGAGGGACTCATCAAGTCCCTGATTTTCAAAAATTTATCCTGAAAGAGATTCATTTACTCCCATTGGAGAAAAACGTTTTATGCCCTAACAAAGCACCGACCGGGGAGTTCAATTGCTGGAAATATGTCTTATTTAACAGAAAATATTCTATTAGTGCGGGTAGTGTGCGGTAGTGGCTTATGCTGCGTATGAGTGTGCAGTAGATAGTGTAGCATGGATGATGACTTACCTAGTGTTTATAGATGGTTGTTAAATAGTGTAGGTGGTGAGTTTGGTGTGGTGTTCTTCCGCGGTGTACTTGGAGGTTTGACGTGATAATTAAAATAATAATAATAAAATGACTTATATGAGAAACTTAATGGCGATATCTTTGAATAATAACTGTAATGCAGTTACTGAGAATTTTTTTCTTTTGGTTTCCTGACATCAGAATTTCAATTTAGATTACGTATACCTGAATCCCCTACTGAAATTATAGGGATAATGAAAAACGTTTTGGCAATTCAGTCATTTTTGAAAGAGCTTTGATCGCTCACCAAGAAAAGTGGTTCTAATGCTAAATCTGTTGGAGAAATGAAGAATTTTGTCAGTAGAATAGAAGAGAAATAAAAAAAAACTTGATAGTATTCTGAAATCATCTATATATCATTCTCCTCAAGTCTGCATACTATAAGACTGTTATATTTTTTAACATTGCTTTGGTTAACGTTTATGCTATAATAAATAAATAAATAAGTCTAGTAAACCTCGACTACTCAGCTTATATATTATTAATTATCAGGTTATATATTATTATTAATTATTATTTAATTACTTTTGAAAAGAGCAGATAGACAATCATAAAACATTATTGTTAAATGAATTCAACCCGAGGGACTTCGTTCAATGCGATGTCTGCGAAATGTACGCATTGCCTAAAACGAATGGACTTCGATTTGAAAGTTGTAGTTGGAGAGCGTGTCCAAAAATGCGACAAATGTGAGGGTCAGATGTGCGGAGCAGGTCGAGAAATTGAAGCGTGGAATGAACAGAAAATACGATTGAACATGTCTGCGGCAGTGAAACGGAAGAAATGATTCAAAGAAAGATTAAAAGTGACACAATTGAGAGAGAGAGAGAGAGAGAGAGAGAGTAAAAGTGATGATCAAATTAATAGTAGCATGATGAATGGAAAGAAAGAAGAGTTGGTCAGTGAATGGGGACACCGCATTTACTTGGAGTCATACGTAGGACGAAACGTGATCTGGAGGCGTACACAAACCGAGTGGCTCAGACGAGAGCAGAAAGAAGATAGAAAGAAAGAAAGTGCGAGAAAGAAGAAATGAGTGCTTGAAGTGTTATTGAAGTGTTAATAATGTCAGCGATGCTATTGGACCGCAAAAGGGTAAAGTGAAAGAGTTGACTGTAACGAATGAGTTGAAAGCAGACAAGTATGGTATGAGGGAGAACATGAAAGAGTTATTGAAAGTTGCAAAAGAAAAGAATGAGAGAGTTAAGATAGTGAGTATGTTCGTCCGATAACAGAGTTGTGTTGGGAAAGATGGCCATAATAGCGAAGGAATCGATGTGAAGGTTGTGCAGGAGGAATAATGCGAATTTGTGGGTGTGTGGGGTGAGTTTGAAGCACTAAAAATTGTATGCAAGACTTATATAAAGAACTTATAACAGATAACTTTTACTTTCTCTCTCTCTCTCTCTCTCTCTCTCAATCAGGTCACTTTTAAGGATGGTTTGCATATGAATGGGTTTGGTGTTCAGAGTCTGGAAAAAGTGTTGTTGAATGAAGTTGTTCAAAACTGAAATCTTAGAGCTTTTAGGAGAGGGAAAGGTTACTTAAAACTGAGTGTAAATGAACTAAAGGTGCATAGCTTATTACAGAACCTTGATGTGAATAGAGCTACAGGATTAGATGGTGTGATATATCAGCTGTAGTTTTATGAGAAGGTGATAAGTAATCATCAGTGCCCATGACTATATCGTTTAATGTAAGTCTCGGCTGTGGCTTTGTCTCAAGAGGATGGAAAGAGGGGAAAATTGTTCCACTGCATAAAGGAGGCTCCAAGACTAATAGCAAATTATCTGGCGATCAGCATATCAGGAGTTGTTGAAGAAGTTGGTGAAGAGCAAAATATAGGCATGGGTAAATGAAAATGAATGCTATATGGGGGACAACATGTTTTTTTGAAGGGTAGATCATGCCTCAGTAACTTGGTCATGTTTTAAAATACAGTAACTGCTGAGTTAGATAAAGGTACTGAGTTTAGAGTGACACTGTTGGATTTTGCAAAGGCTTTTGACAGGATACCGTATGGAATTTGCAGCACATGGAAATGGCTATAGGATTGATGAGGTGGACAAGGGTGAAATTGATGGAAGTGTACTCCTGTAAATTGATGAAGGCAGGGATTTGTGAGTTTAGTGGAGAGGGAATTAAAGTTTAGACAGCACATAGCAAAAGTCTCTAAAACGGATTACTTGGTTACTGAAGAATACATTGACAACCAGGTTATTGTTTCTCTTTATCGAGCTTTCATAAGACGCCATCTTGACTAGTGTGCTTTCATAAGACGCCATCTTGACTAGTGTGCGCAGATCTGGGCGCCAGGGTTTCTGGGTGATGAGGAGGAGGTGGGGATGATCCAGACGAGTGACCAAGATGGAGCAGGCTTTGGAATAAGCCGTACGAGAACAGGTTGACGATTTGTGGGTTACAGAAACGGCTTGTTAGGCGAAAAAGATATAATATGATTGAGCCATGCAAATTACTGAGAGGTTTTACAAGATCTGAGCAAATTTTCAGAACAGGTCTGGTGGTGGGAGAACTAGGGGTCATCGTTGGAAACTGAGTAAGAGTGTAGTTAGCAAGGGTATTAGAAATAGTTTTTTTTGCTTGGAGAGTAGTGAATGAGTGGAATAGATTGCCAGAGTCTGTTGTGGGTGCCATGACTGTGAATGAGCTCAAAGCAAAGTATGATATTTTGGAGTGAGGCCCTTAGATGTATCCAGGGAGCCCCATAAACATCATTCCAAGCACTATGCAACATTTGTGCAGTATCTATCATACTTTGCTTTGAGTTCCTTCGCATTATCATATAAATAAAAATTTGACTGGTGATTCAGATTCTACCCAAGAATCTAAGAATAGTCCATCAGGTAGCGTCGTAAAATATGGACTGTTCCAAGTAATGCTGTTTTTTGTAGGTCATATGGGGTCCCTTCATTGGTTTTTAATTGCTGTAAATAGTTGGAGAGCTTCTTTGAAGTTGCACCAAGTGCACCGATAACTATTGAGATGACTTTGGTGTGTTTAAGCCACAGTCGGCCAACTTCGATTGCCAGATCTCGATATTTAGTAATTTTTTCTAGTTCTTTTTGTTAATGTTGTTATCATGGGTACTGCAATATCGATAATCCAAACCTGTCGATGTTCGATAATTGGGATTTCAGGTATATTGTGTTCCAAATGCAGATCAGTTTATATTCTTAAGTCCCAGAGAATTTTTGCTGTTTCGTTTTCCAATACAGTCTCTATTTTATGCTGCCACCAATTATCATATGTAGGAAAGCCATATTTTTTTTCATACATGCCAATTAACTATTTTGGCAACTTGATCATGGCGGTATTATTTATAGTCAGTTTGAGCTATCTTCCTGCAAGCACTGATTAGATGTTCTACAGTCTCATCTTTCTGATCACATAATCTGCATTTGCTGTTATTATTGATGTTGAAAATTTTTGCTTTGATTGCATTAGTTTGTAATGCCTGTTCTTGAGCTGCCAGAATAAATCCTTCTGCTTCTTTTTTTAATGTATCCGTGTTGAAGTCATTGCCATGTCTTGTTCACGTCAATTTTGTCCTCAGTATCTCGAAAAAATTGGCAATGCAAGGGTTTATTTTTCCAGCGCACATATCGGATATTTTGTTGTTCCTTTTTGTGATCGGATTTGTTTCCTGTTGCTTTTAGACGGCCCTCTTGTGTAATTGCTTGAAGCATTGGCTTAGAGCTATTGTCGATGTAACTTCTTAAACCAATTTCTTCTTCTTCCACAGTCTTAATATTAAAAAATGCGACCAATATCAAGTTGCTTTCATTTAAATATGATTTTGCCTTTGGCATTATGGTTCACTCACCTAATTGTTCTCACAACTCTCCTATCTGTACTCTCCAGACTTTGATCAATTGTTTTTATTTCCAGCGCAGCTATCAGTTCCATTAAATTAAAATCTATTTCAGCATCATCCTGCATAATTCTCAGTTTAATGTTTACGTTAATATCTCTGTTACATAAGTTCGGTCAACGTGTCCTTATTTCATTTGAAACCTTCAGTGCAATTATAACTTCTTCTTACTGATCGTATGCCTTTTGCAGATGTACAAAGCTTAGATTCAAAGCTTCTTATATTCTCATGATTTCATGACTATTATGTCTTGAAATAAACGTGTTGATCATATTTTGACTTGATCCATTATCTAGCCGCTAGATTACAGCGGGTCACTTACTGAAAGTATAAGAAAACTAGTCTTACTAGCAATATAACAAGATTATCAAAGTATTAATGTCCAAGTAACGAAGAAATGGTATATATTAAGATTACCAAATTTCCAGATGAGTTGCAAAACATTAGAAAATTAACATGAATGAATGCATAAAAACAAACTATGATTGTCATTTTCTGTGACAAGGGAAAAACTGGAATGTTTTGTAATAGTTATTAACGAAATACGTCATTCATAAATTTTTCCTTCCCGTTTTTCATACGTTCTGTTTTTTAGACATATTTGATAATGTTTCGAAATGCCGATGGCATGAAGTCTTTTTTGCTTTTATAAACGAGTTTCATTTTATTTTTACAAAATAAAAGCTCTGCATATATTAGATATTAAGTACACTAAGACCTCGACGTACGTGGTCAATTCGTTCCGAAGGTGAGCATGGATGTTGGTGATTCACTTTAGGTGGGAATGAATTTCATAGCCCGGTTTGAGACCACTCACCCTTATTGGAGGCCCGAAGTGGCTTGATAAAATTCCATTTTTGGTCCGTGTCCGTCCTTTGTAAAAATAAATTTTAAAATATATGCACTTTCGTCTTCATGGTGTTCATCAGGCACGAAAGAATCGTCCTGCTTTACCACGAGTGTGTTTCTTCAGGACATAACCCGCATACATCTTAGATGAAGTTCAGTCGTGAACATCCTACTGATTTGCTTACGACCTATTTTATGTCACATTGGAGACCTAATGTTTGGTCTTAGTTTTACAATTTTCTTTACAAAATCTGAGAAAATAATTCAAAATGAAAATAAACAACTGTCTGCAGTAGTTAAGTCAAGCCAGCTCAGTTACACTATTAAGATGACGCTCAAGGTACAACGTGTATGATTTGTCTTGAGCTGCTGTCTTGAAAGATTTCCCTAAAGAGAAATAAGATAATCCCACTTTTCTCAGAAATCTGATGTTTTAAAGAAAACAACATCATTTGCTACGACTTCTAGAAAAATCGGAAGGCTTTTTTTTTGTTTTGCTGTTAATAATGGGTTTAAATTTTAAAGGAATTTTCCTTTATTTTAAATCATACTCATTACGAAAAGAATACGCAGTGTACACGACAAATCATTCGTTATTCATTAGCGCTGGCCTTGGTTTTTGTTGGAATGATTGTGCATCGCACATCTCCCAGAAGACTCAGTAAGAAGAGAGACACTTTTGGTCAGCTTTATATATATATATTCTTAACCATAAACTAATGAAGTTAAGTGTTTACCTATTATTACCAAATAGAATGTAACTTAAGAACACATTTCATTCCTGCTTTCTTGAACAAGTTGTAGAAAAGTGGAGTAACAATAATATCAATAATAAGTTCAGTTAGAAACACACTTATCGAATATCCTTATGAAAACAAATGTCTATTTATATTATCGGCATTTGAAAACTGGAAAACCTTTGAGACGGGATCAAAAAAAAAGTGCACAACGGATATGATAGCAAAAACACTGTTCGTAAATGTTGCTGTTGCTTTCTAAATTGAAAGCAAATCGTTGTGCTGCCAAAAATGATCTTAACGACCACACAAATGTCTCATCTTTGGCCTTTTGAGTATTAAAGTGGCGGAGATTCAGTAGAGAAGAGGGAAATAAACGAATAAAAGAGGAGGAGTATGAGACATCAGTTGACCAGTTTCGGTTGTTGATCCACTGGGTACTTCTAAAACGGTCGTTGGATTTTGTGCTCATTAAAGGACACGTTCCAAAAAGGAAAAAAAAAATACACTAAATACCTAACAAGAGTAAACAGATAAAAAGATCATTAAAATACTATGAAAACCAGTATACGAAGAATAAAAACCTTCGAAACCTTACAAACGGATAAAAACAGCAAAAAAGAAAAAACCGGGGTTTGTTCAGACGCCCTCCCGCCTTTCCTTTGGAATAAATGAAATTAGACTAAAATGAAAATAACGATACTAAAATCTTAGTTTAAAACGACATTAAATCAATGATATTACAGATATGTGCAAATTTTAATTCTTCCCTGTGTGTCATATCACACAGGGAAGAATTAATGGCCCGTAATTGGGCGAAGCATGTTCCTTAGGAACGTGCTCCGCCTAAGAGGTATCTTTCCTGCTCCAGAAAGGCGGAGAAGCAGTTCCTAATTCGATGGTAGTTTCTGTCTTCCTCGTTGACGAAATTTCATATTTTCGAGTTGTGATACTTTATGACATTGATAAGAAAAATTATTTTTTTTTACTCACCGCAGGAGGAGAGGCTTCGCAATAATATCACTTCAGAGAACTTTACACTGGGATCCTGATTACTTCAGCCAACCTCTGCCAAATGGGCTGCAAGGGCCGACACTGGTAGAAGAGCAACACCTACTGTTTCGGCACCATGACCTACGCGATAACTCCTGGGAAGATTGTGGGATTTAATATCCCCTTAATTTAAATAATGGATCTTTTAATTTTAAGATTGGCAGGATAACCCCTGCTTGCGTCAGTGGGAGACGGAGAAAATCCCTGCGTATCTCATGTTTCCTGTGGCTCTAGAAATCAATAAGCCGCCTGTAAATAACTCATCCTGTTTTTTAAACCCAAGCAACTACAGCAAGGAGAGCCAGTCTCAAGAAATTCTTATTCTTGTAGTCGTCATAAGGACTGGCTTAAAGGAGCGAAGCAAGAATGCTTTTCATCTTCCCCGTTATCTGTAGCGGACAGTGTAGGGATAAGGTTATTGAGCTATTATTAAAGCTCTGATCATGGCAGGAGGGTAACAGCAATAGCCGAGCCTCAGTTAGAACTTCATTGGCTACAGAACATCATTGGCCATCCATTACCCTCCCAGGGTTTCCATCTCATAACCTATTCAACCCCTTCAAAATCTCAAGAAATTCTTATAGTCCTTATAAGGACTGGCTTAAAGGGGCGAAGCAAGAATGCTTTTCATATTCCCCGTTATCTGTAGAGGACAGTGTAGGGATAAGGTGTTATTGAGCAATTAAAGCTCTGATCATGGCAGGAGGGTAACAGCAATAGCCGAGCCTCAGTTAGAACTTCATTGGCTACAGCATTGCCATCCATTACCCTCCAAGAGTATTGGATTGAAAATCAATCACCGCATCTCACGGTCGATTGATTCCCTCCTCAAGAAATTCTCTCTATTATCATTCTACATAAATGTTTGTTATACTGATTTATAAATGGTGTTTTAATTATATGCGTTAAAATATTAAAAAAATATTTCCTGCAAAAATAATTTTTTTGTAATTTTTATGCTGTATATTAAATAATACATTATAATTTTAGAATATATATATATATATATATATATAAGTAATTTAGAATAAAAAGAAAAATACAAAAATGACATCCTAGTATAATACGAAAAGCTTGGATTTAATAAAGTTATTCAAACAAAGTAGTAAAGGTCTCGTTTCCAAATTAATTAAAAGAAAAGTCCTATTTTCCTTGTCGTAATTATTATAAAAATACATAAAATATTGAAACACGTAGAAATTCCCAAGTGTGTGTAAAAAATCCTCAGGCTATTTCCAGTCAGTTGTTGGTTACTAGTCTATATTTTCTCTCTCTCATAATATAAGCATACCTAACCTACATTTTTAATGATTTCAAGTCTTTCATCAGCGGGTGGTACAAAAGTAGCGTATCAGAGTATGCGAAAGTTTTGAAATTATGGACTCTACAACCGTGTTAAAATAACTCTTTTTATTATCTCGACGTTTCGATCTTCATATCAAGATCATCATCTGGAGCATACATAAATATACAAGACAAGCTGCATTACATTTCAAACCGTAAGCTAGAGAAACAATGATTTGATCACATGCTACTCACTGGCATGACCTCTGGTGAAAAAAAAAAATTACATCAAGCTAGATTTCTTTTATGATTCCATGAATAAACATTCTTGCTTGCAGATGGTTTTCCTTTCAGTAACAGTGATGTCCTATTTCTATTATTGCAATTGTTATTTTTGATTTAAAAAAAATATATATATATATATATTTATAAATAATAAATATTTATAAATATATAAATATTTAAATAAATAAATATATAATATATAATATATATTTAAATAAATAAATATATAATATATAATATATATTTAAATAAATAAATATAAATATATAAATAAATAAATTCACTGTTTACCGGAAACCGACACATACTGGGCAATATATACACACCAACTCCTACCACCACCCAACACCAAAACTACGTGTCATCACTACTCTAAAAAACAGGGTTCTGAAGATCTGCTCCAATGAACAGGCACGGAAAAAGGAATTAAAATGATCAGCAATACTTTTCAAAAAAATGGATACAACCAAAACACTATTAACAAAATTCTCTACAAGACCTCAATAAAAAACAAAGACAAACCAGACTACAGCAAAACTATAACCATTACCTACATTAAAGGGACATCGGACAAAATAAACAGAGTACGACAAAAATACAACCTCAAAGCCACCTTTGAACTTACTGCAAAATTAAAAAGCTTACTCAACTCATTCAAAGACCCACTCCCTCCGCTGGCCCACCCTGGAGTTTACCGTATTTACTGCACCTGCAACATACTATACATAGGAGAAACAGGACGCACAATTCCAATCAGGCAAAAAGAACATAAACGACACATCAAATATAATAATTCTTGTGAGCTTGCCTTTCTGATCATGCCCTGAACACCTTACATAGAATTGACTGGAAAAGCACTAGTTGTCTACATCACACCAAAATATGGTATGAACGCAAAATTAAGGAAGCTTGTGAGATCGTTATCAACCACCCCAAAGTAAACAATAATGATGGTCTAAAAATCCCATACATATGGAAGGTATGTATTCGTCCCACGAATCCTTCCTCTCTAAGAACAACTATAAACAAGACTGTAGAAAATCCAGGATCCTAAATCTAAAATAACAACTTTAATACTGAAAAATAGGACATCACTGTTAAAGAACAAAACTATAAGAAAGAATATTTATTCATGTTGTAATTTATACTTTTTTTTTCGCTAGAGGTCATGCCAGTGAGTAGCATGTGACCAAATCATTGTTTCTCTAGCTTACGGTTTGAAATGTAACGCAGCTTGTTTTGTATATTTATGTATGCTCCAGATGATGATCCTGATGTGAAGATCGAAACGTCGGGATAATAAAAAGAGTTATTTTAACACGGTTGTAGAATCCATAATTTCAAAAATGAATGCTGATCACCGTGTAACCCTAAAAGAAAAGAGTATGCAAAACGGTTATGAAAATCAGTGTTCATAGTTCAACATGTATCCAGATGCCTTTGGATAGAAAACAATGGAGTTTGAATTACTTCTAAAATGAGAAGCAGCATTATTAAGGACTTTTCAAACGAAAGTGATGTTTGCGAGTTTCGTATGGGAAAGGAACCTTTTACCTCCCAAGAATTCCGGGATTTCATTTTCCAAAATAAATAAACCAGCTTGGGGAAGACACGCGAAATAAACAGGCAAAACACACTCAGCTTCACTTTAGTTATTTCGTTTTTAATTCCAAGGAAAACCAAAGCCGTGAATAAGAAAATAGTTTTAGATAAAATAATAAAATCCAGAGTATATTAAAAGGACAAAAAAGAATGTCCAAGTCAATCAGTTGACATTGAAATCCACGTGATTTCAATGTCAGGGAAGGAAATTCATCCAGTTTTAGGTTTCGGATCCCTTAATGCAGTAATTGCTTTATACATGGGCAGATTGTTCAGTTCTGCTTCCATTATCGATGATAATTTAGGGCAATCAAGAAATCATTTATTTAATCTATTCATATACGCGTTGAAGTAGAGGAAGAATGCCATGAGGTGCATCTTGTCGTTGGATGATGTTACAATAGAACCATCGTATGAGAGAAGGTTGGAATATCGATGAGCCGAAGTTGTGCCCATTGGATTTGGAAAAAGGGAATAGAGAGGCTTACTTCCACTTCTATTTGAGCAACAGACAAGATAATTGTACCGAATCCTCTCAAAATGTGAACTGGATTCGCCTGGTTATCTTTTTTGGAGCTGTCGGGCAAAGGCGAATTCTCCATGCTTGCTGCGCAAGCTCATTACTTGAGAAAGAAGTAATATTTATTTGTTAATAAATGCATGCATTTATAAGCATTCCATTTAGGCTTTTATTTTTGTAGACAGAAGACGTCTTAAGCTTGCGCGGCAATAATTGAGCTTGCGTTGTGTATCGAAGGTCGATGCTTGCTCGTCTAGTCAAAGCTACCTTGGCTTGCTTCGTTGTCGGAGCATCCAGGTCCTCGCTATAGCACTGTGATTTCATGCACGCGCTCATAGCCATTTCCGCTCCCTTCACGTCGTCATAAACACAGGCCATACGCAGTCAAAGTCGCTCTAGCCAGTAAGCTTCAGCCAGCCTTTACAAGTGTGCGTGTTGCTTGGGAAAATTAAGTTATAACCAACTTTTTATGACGATGTCATTGACCAGTTCATAAAGAAGAACCGTAGGATAGAATTTGTATTCAAGTAGCTAAATTGAAAAAGATAGAATATCATTTGTAAAATAAATGTTGTATTTGTATGATTAAATGCCCATAAATTTCTAAATATATAGTTTTAAATGGTCAGTAATTCATTATTCCGCTAATCAGACTTCAAACACACCCTTCACTCCCTGAATGATAACAAGAGCAAGCGTGAATTTCTAGACCAGCATTCGCCCCTGCTGCCGAGCTGAGCGTTTTGGGTTAAGTTACATGCTGGAGTTTTGGTTTCGAGCCACTTCGATATGCACAGTTATTTTCTCGGTTTGCCTTATTACACTTATAGGCAGAACCAACGATTGATAGGTGTCTGGGGTTTGGTCAAGAAAAGATGTGTGGGGTAAGGAAATACGAATATTTCATTCGAGCATTATTTTAGTTATGTGGTTGTATCAGATGCTTGTATTGCAACAGCAAATATATGATGTAATGATAATATTTTCTGTAATCTGTCGGTTTTCAATCGTTTTTGTTTTCCGTAAGGATATCGTATTTTTTTTTCACTTAGGTCATCTCTTCTATAATATGGATTTTATTTTAATCATTGCAGGGAAACACTTGTACTGATAAAGAAGAATACAATTCAAAAACGTAATTATTATTTTGTGAGCATAAAATTTCTTACGTATGAGGTTTATTCACAATAATTGGACAGTATTATTATTGCTATATAAGTACCAGCAATTACTACAAAAATGTTTTCATCGTGAATTTGTGATTATTTATTCGATAACAGCGATAATGTTACATGAAACACAAACAGAAATATTTGTATATATTTTTTAATTAAACGCTTTAGTGTAAACAAATCTTATTCAAATATTATTATTCTTTTTGTTGATAATATTATTAACTTTATTTATTATTATTATTATTTGCAGTAATGCACAGGACTAAATCGATAAAATGTTTTCGTCATTACAGTACAAAAAAGGTGTTCTTTTAATATTTTGTATAAATTTAAGTAATCCTATAAAATATGACTTTGTACAATAATATTTACTATCATGAAAAAATAGTAAAATTATTTTTAAAACTATATTTATTTATTTTTTTTTAATTATACACAATGTATTTTATACTTGTGTGAACACTGTACCTCACTGAACAGTACTACGAGAACGTCTTTATTATAAATTACTTTTTGTATCATATTTGGTACATACCTTGAAAATTATAAAATAATTTGTATGCCACTCTATAGATAACAAAATAGCTTCATCTCTTCTTTGCACAGCGATCTCATTTGAGTCCTATTGCTTGTAAAAAAAAGTTCTATACTTGGTCTGAAGACCAGGACGAAACCTTTATTAATGGAGTTGTAATGCAAATATTATATTTCCGTGATGGTTGTTCAAATTTGAAAGTACTTTATATCAAGCATTTTTCAAATAACTTCAAATTCATTTTTTCAAATAAATGTTTTCCAACGATATTTTTAAATATCGTTGGAAATATTTGTAGAGTTATAATTGATGTGATTCTTTATGAAAATAAGAGTGCCTCCGCCTCTGCAGGATAATCTGTCTGTTCTGTACAGCTGGTATCCCCTACTTTTGGGGTTATCCCAAGGTCGCAGATGGGTCTCGTTCAGCAAGAGTACATCAGGCTGGTGCCTTTGGGTGAACTCTTGGAGCTCCAAGATCTTTGTGCTTAGGCCATTCGCATTCCATGCGATGATCTGTAGAGAATCTGGATTTATTTTGTTTTTATTCATGAGTGAGCGCTGAGATAATGGCTTGTGTATCCTTTAGAAATCTAGTAGTAGAACATAGTGAGGGGGGGTGGATCTGCTAAAATCTATAATAGCATATTTGCCAGAGAAGAGGTAATAATAGCTAGCTGTCAGACTTCTATGTGGTGTTGACTGATCCAATGATGTCTGTTTGGGACGAACTACTTCCGCATATGTCCTTGTCTGTGGTTGCTGAGTTTTCCTTTGAGAACCTCTGGCTTCGTCAGATGGGCTTCTAACCCATTTGTTGATCTTTGAGATCCTGTGAGTCAGTAATTTCTGATGCAGATCAGCTGAGGGAGGAAGAGTATGTTTCTACCTCTGATTTTCTATTTCTAGGATTGTGAGTGCATCCTCTGTAGTTGGCAGTGTGAGGACCGATGCAGTTGGCACATTTAGCCGGGGCAGTTTTTGGCTTAGTGCATGTATTTTCGGGTGGCTGTCCCCACATTTTAAACACTTAAATTCAGCCTTGCACATTTTCTGGGCGTGGCCAAACTTCTGACATCTGTGGCACCGCCCTGTTGAAGCCCTTTTCCTTAATGGTTCTAGGATGATTTTCAGTCCACAGATGGACGTCAGGTGTATATTATTATTATTACTATTTCGGGCAACTCCAAGGAGTCGACAGACTCATCGAGGTAGGTCCTGACATCATGTCAAGAACAACTATTCGACATTCACACAGTATCTATCATACCTCGACTTGAACTCATCCACGGTCATAGCACCCATAACACACTCTGGCAGCTCATTCCACTCATTCACTACTCTCCAAGTAAAAAACCTAGCTCTAACACCCCTGCTAACCACATTCTTGCCCACCTTTCATGTACGGCCCCTAGTCCTCCCACCACCAGTCCTATTCTCAAAAATATCTTCTGGATTAATCCTATAGAAACCCTTCAGTAATTTGAATGTCTCAAACATATCACCCCTTTTCCGCGTATCAACCAATTTTTGTAACCCATAAATCTTCAACCTGTTCTCATATGGTTCATTCCACAGACCTGCTATCATCTTGGTCACTCGTCTCTGGATCCTCTCCACCTCCTCCCATCAAGAAGAAACCCTGGCACCCATATCTGGGCACAGTAGTCTAGATGGGGTCTTATCAAGGCTCGATATAGTGGAACAATAACTTGTTTGTCTCTAAAGCATTTTAAAGTAATTTTCAGCAACCAAGTGATTGATGAGCTGATTTAGCCACTTTTGCAATGTGCCCCCTAAACTTCAACTCCCTATCCAGCAATACGCCCAAATCCCTGGCCTCATCAATCTCCTGGACTAAGATTCCACCAATGTGATATACTGCTGCTAATCTTTTCACTCCAAAATGTATAACCTTATACTTTGCCACATTACATTGACATCCATTTTTCCTAGCCCAGTCCTCTAAACTATCCAAATAATCCTGCAAAATTTTGACATCCTGTGCACTCACAATTGCTCTACCCAATTTTGCGTCATCAGCAAACAAGTGATCACTCCCTCTCAAATCCTTTCCTATATCGTTAATTAACAAATTGAAAAGTAGTGGCCCAAGAACAGAACCCTGCGGCACACCACTAGTCACAAGCCGTCTTTTGGACTCCACTGCTGAATAAACCACTCGCTAGTATCTCTCCATCAACCACCCTCCTATCCATCTCACCAACCGTATATCCATCCCCATCTTCTCCAGTTTACTGATTAGAGTTTCATGTGGTATCCTGTCAAAGGCCTTAGCAAGGTCCAGTAGAATCACTGTAAACCCATTACCCTTATCCAGTTCAGCCGTCACTGTGTTATAAAACATGAGCAAAGTTACTAAGGCATGATCTACCCTTCACAAAACCATGTTGTCCCCATGCAGTATCCCATTTTCATCTATCCAATCCTGTATTCTTCTCTTGACCAATTTCTCCAAGACCTTGACAACGATTTCTGATATGCTAATCGGTCTGTAATTTACAACAGCAGTCTTGGAACCTTCTTTATGCAGTGGAACTATTTTCCCCTCTTTTCACCCCCTCGGGACTAACCCAGACCCGAGACTCAAATTAAACAAAATGGTCAAAGGTACTGACAATTCTTTAGCCGCTTAACGTACGACACGTTAAATACTATCCAATAATTGGTATACTATCCAATTCCACAGATGTATTGACATTCAGGTTTTGCAATAGACTACTCACCTCCACTTCATTCACCACAATTGCCGTATAAACTAATGGTTCCTTCGTTCTTTCAAAATCACCACCTCAAAAAATCACCACCTCAGTAACTCAACTATCTCAACTGATTCAGTTACCTCCCTACCATCGGCAATCTTTAAAATCATTCTGCCATATACATTTTTTCTTTTACTTGCAACATATCGAAAAAATTGTTTAGGATTCTCTTTAGGTTGCATGGCCAATGTTGTTTCGTAATCCTTTTTTGCTTTTCTTACCACATTCGTTATCCTTCTGGCCTGCGCTTTATACCATTCATGTGCCTGGAAGTCACCTTTCTCTTTAAATGCATTCCATAGTTGTTTCTATTTTTTGCAGCTCAAGCTTAATGGTGTTATTCATCCATTTAACCCTTACTTGATTTATTATTCGGACTCTAGGTATACAGTCAGCCATTGCTTCATGCCAACACTTCTTAACTACCTTCCATGCACTATCGACTTCTAGTCCTTGCAGTTGTACATGCCATGGCACTGAACCAATCAATTTCCTAAGCTTGTCATACTTACCAGCCCGATAATTCCACATGTACCCGGTCTTAATTGTAAATTCCACACTTTAGCCACCTTCCAAGTCAAGACCCTGTGATCTCTCTCACCAATTGGTGGAAACGTGGTCATATTCGTTACAGCCAAATTCTCAGATGCTATTACCAGGTCAAGCACTCTCTGACCGCTAGTATTTTCCATTACATGCTGTCGCAGATTGTTATCTCTTAATAACTGCATAAAATCCAATTCCTTCCAATCAATGTTACCATAGTTGAAATCTCCCATAATAATTACCCTCCTTCCACTCATTTCTTCTATTTGCTTGTGCATACTATCTCCACTCTTTTCCATAACCTGGTCTATAGCAGCACCTAATTGTATATTTTGTTCTGCTAGCCACAATCTCACACCAAATGGCCTCAGATGTGCTCTTTTCTCTATCCTGCAATTGAACTTCTATTCTCCTTGGCTGCAGCTCATCAGCTATCACAATAACACTACTCCCCCCATTTTATTCTCCCTATCACTCCTGAACACGCCATACCCCTCACATTCAATCCCACTAGCTATGTCATCTTTTGTCAGCCATGTTTCACTAATGCCAATATCCTGTGGTCTGGAAGTGCCAACCAAGGCCAAAAATTCTTCCTTCTTGTTCCTAATAGTTCTGGCATTTGTGTACATGAATTACAGAAGCCGATTTGTCCCATCCCTATTTTGATGCCTTATACTAACTATCCCATTCTGATTCGTGGTCTTTCCTACTCGCTTGGGCATATTACACACATTCACATACTCAACTGTCTCCCTAAATTCTGCATATCCACTCCCCCCCCCCTTAATAACTCTAGTTTCCCTGATTCTGCACATCCACTTCCACTATATTCGACAACACCTTTTCAAGTCTCCGTACACCAAATCCATTCAAATGTAAACCATCCATTTTATATAAATCCTTTCGCCCATCGAACTCATTCCACACTTCCACAAATTCCACACCACTCATCAAACATAATTCCGCATAAAGTCATTAGCAATTAGGGCCCTCCTTCTATACTCTTCACTGTCATACCGCAGTAACAGACTCACCAACCCAACTCTCTCTGGCTGTTCTCTTTTGCTACCTCAAGCAATTCCTTTATATCCTCACTCATAGGTTTTTTGTTTCCTTTCCAATCATTTGTACCTGCCACCAATTCTTTCACCCGCTCCTTTTGCATTCTAATTGACTCGCTTACATTCTTAAAGTTCGCACCGGGTTGGTATGATTTTGTTAAACTCTAAACTAACACACCTCTTACTACGGAATCCCCATACAACATACGCTCTTTCATTTTGTTTACACTCACTATCATACCCTTATTTTTTCTCATACTTTTGCGATTACTAGTCGGTACGCTTGGTAAACATTTTTGCCAACGCTCCAGTTGCCGATTTTCCCCATGTATCGCTCCGCGTAATAAAGCGATCTCACTCATTGCGCAGTGTCATCACTTTTATTCTCCAATGATTCATTCAATCGTTCTGTATGTTTACCTTCATTCTAACTTTCAACGCCACTCTCACAGCTATTAGGCACCACCTCGCAAATATCACCATTCACACCTCGAATATCACTGTTATCTAGATTCTCACTTTCACCAACGATATCACTCACACAACCTGAAGCACTCTTTAAATCCTCACATTCTTTACACACACTTTTTGCACACATTTACTCCACTATCGTTGTTTAACCAGACACCAACCGCTCTCCTCAATGCATACAATTCGCAAACGGTACACTGAACAAATCATTTAAGTTAAGATTTTTAGACAAATATGGCAACCTGGACGCCATCTTTATATTCCTCTTTATGGAAGCCATATGCACAGATAATCGTATCTATCAATTTACTATTAAAATACTCTAAAAACACACAAAAATCACCCAGGTTCGCTAAAATACTAAAAGTAAACAATACTATGCAAATTCATCAATTTTTATTCGAAATATCACTTATCTGTTCAGGATCAATCATCATGGAAGAAAGAACTCCGAACCATCCTTCATACTGTTCTTGCACCTTGCTGCAAAATACAACAGTCTGCAAATGCGACTGTTCCACTTTGCAATACTTGTGTATGGGAAACATATGACATTTTTTTCTGTCTGAAAGCTTTTCAAGCCAATTGAGGCTTGCAGTGAGCGAGGTGATGTAACATTGGACGATGAAATTCATTCACTTGGACTAAATTAATGCCGTCAAATGAGATACGATGGGGTAGTCTGTTTGTTGGAGAACAAATGCCCGAACTACTCAGCCAATTAGGCTGGCTAATTAGACGAAGAAATAATTTATGAAATTAGACGAAGTCAACGTACTATCTCACGAGTATCTGATGTTAAGAATAAATTTTTTGTTTGATTGAGAAGTACACATCAGCACTCGAAGAAAGTGCTCATGTTTTCACTTTAATCTATTACTATGGGCAAGTTTTTTCACAATCGTTTACTTTTAGATTTCTTCTTGTTATTCACATTTCATAAACGTGTCTTGAGATTCCGAAGAGAAGTTGTCCGTCACATTTTTTTCAATTAGATCACATTTGTGAGCAAAATGTGGCAAAATGATTTGATTGGATTTGGACATTAATAATTTCGCACTGGTTGAGTAAAATATAAAGAAAAGTAATATTTGGGATCAGCAGCGCGCCAGTAGTGTCCGGCGCCTGTGTGCAAAGCTTTAGTTGTCGCCCTTAAATATTGCAAAACAACAAAATTTTTAAAATCCAATGTTTTGCACAGAAAAATGCAACTTTAATATTTGTGATAATACTGATAAGTGCATTTATGAAAAAACATTTCACTAGTTTCATTATTTTTAATATGACCAAGAATGTTTCATAAATACATAGTGTAACAAATTAGGAATCATCGAAATTGTTGATACATGGTAAATTCGGTATTTCAAACTTTTTCAATGTATACATCTCACCACCGAGGTGCATAACCTCTCGATTAGCTTAATGCAATGGCATGTTGTAATTCGTTTAAAATAACTCAACGAAATTATTAAACTTTATATAGCACAAATCCATTGAAACATGACACGTGACTAACTGATTAAATCAAAGAATATTTATGATATTCATAAAAGACAGCACCACATGCGCCGAAACATCCACAAACATTATTTTTAATCCAAAAAAAAATTCAAACAATATTTTGCTGACAGATTTCTTAACAAAAAAGATCATTCTTCAGTATGATTTATAAAGTGCTGGATTTGCGATGATCTTAAAGTTTTTTCATATACTTTAAAACAAAAAATATGATTTCGATTATGAATCCTTAAATATGAAGCAAGTAATTATATGTAGAGTTTCACTGCAGTTGTATTTTTGCTGACAGTTCTCCTGATTCTGAAAGACGACGTCATTTTAAAAACTATTCTGAACTTAAAATTCCATTGCACAGAAAGTAAATGTGTGAATATATAAACCTCTTTCTAAAATCTTTCCGAGAATACGTTGAATGTTTTTCTTCAGTTTCACGAGAAGATAATTCTGACAGCATTATTGCAGGAAAATATCAAAATTAGTTCGTTGAAATATTGTTTTTTGGGATTTAAATGATATCAGATAATTTAAAGATGTTATTTCTAAGATGTCAAAAGTGAAGAACCTTCAAAAGTGTGAATTTTTCGATCTCTTAACACAAGAGGTTTCTAATTTTTTTTCACGGATTTCATAATGGGTACCGATTACTATATGGATGAATCTTCAAGTGCTTTTTGAGATTGCCTCTTTGTGTAAATTTCTTTTGGCAGACTTCACAACTGAAAGGTTTCTCCTGAGTATGAACCTTCAAGTGTGTTTTGAGATTAGAACTTTGTGAGAATTTCTTTTCACAGACTTCGCAAATGAAAGGTTTTTCACGAGTATGAACCTTTAAGTGTTCCTTGAGACTTGTTCTTTGTGAAAATTTCTTTTCACACTTCGCAACTGAAGGGTTTCTCACGAGTATGAACCTTTAAGTGCTCTTTCAAACTACTGCAAAGTGAAAATTTCTTTTCACAAACTTCACAACTGTAGGGCTTCTGTTGAGTGTGAACGGTTATGTGGTTTATGAGAGTAGACTTGTGTGAAAATTTCTTGAAACACGTTTCGCAATCGAAAGGTTTCTCTTGATTGTGCGCCCTGAAGTGAGTTTTCAGATTGCCGCTTTGCAAAAATTTCTTTCCACATATTTCACAACAGTAAGATTTTTCTTGGGTATGAATTCTCATGTGAATTGTAAGGGAACGCTTAAGTAAAAATATTTTCTCACAAATTTCACATACGAAGGACATTCCTAAATGTGAATCTCTGCAAAACTCATACGTCACTTTATATTAAAATATCATCAGATAGAATTTGCATTTGAAAATTTCTCCAGAACGTCGAACTCAAAGTTGCCTCTGTTGCCGTACTTTATTAAATTGCTTTCATCAGCTTTCGAACGAATTTTTATGGGAGCCAATGACCTTCAATCTGAGATGGCGTTCTGATGAAATTACTTCAAAGTAGTTTACAAATGAAATGCTCAGAATAATCAGGAAAAAACTGACGGTTTTAAAGTAAAATATCAGAAATTTTACCATGTACCTTGTGTTAGGAATGAAATCCTCTTTTTTGTTTTTTTAATATTCTCAACGATTTACCAAATATCTTATTTATATTCTAGTAAGGACAAAACTGTTTGAAAAACTATCCGGTACTTCTATATATTTTCACCACAGATTTTCCCTTAATCACTAAATTCTGTTTATAATACTGGTCATATTCTCGACAGTTATTCTTCACCACCAGTATCGTTTTTCGGACAGTCTTCCACGTAAATCTCGTGAAGTCTGAAGATGTTTTATTTTTAAAACGAATTCTAACTTCTCACAATTTTCTTTGTCCGTAGATGTCTGCAATAAAAAAAAACAGAAAATAAAATGAAAAATAATTGCTAATTGATGCAAACGGTTAAATAAAAAATAATTTCTAATTTAGTTCATAATGAAAATGAGTTATCTGAATCATTACACAGTTCACTCCTATGGACTTCTCATTACTTTCTTCAGCCCAATTGAGTGGATGTGTCGAGAAATTTACTCTCTTCAATGTAAACATTTCTGATCGAGTCTTATATGGGACGCCAGTAAACGGGAGATTAAAATTAATACTCTCAAAACACGATTTTCGATGAAAATAGTTTACCCGAGAGGTAAAACCTACGTCATCATCATCATCATCATCCTGCCATGTGGCCTCAAGGGTTGTACAGGATAGATAGTACAACATGAAAAATTTACATCATTAATAACTTCCTATCTACAATTTCCCTCCAAATCAGCCTGTTACTTGTCAAGACTCCAACATTATCAGATCTTATATTTTTATCGTGTAAGGCACTTTTTATTGTATAAATCCACCTATATCATGGTCTCCGTTTTCGATCGTTTTCCTGCCAACCTGGCAGAGAACACTTGTTTTGCTAATCTTTCCTCGGCTCACTCTATTTAAGTGACCATACCACCTGAGATTAGCTCTGTTAACGCATTCCTGGATGCTGACAATGTCAAGTTCTTTCCCAATATCCTCGTTTTTAATATGATATTGCCCTCGATGCCATCTGTTCGTGACCCTAATCTTTCTCAGGACTCTCATATCTGAGGTCTATATTCTTTGGTCAAGTGTTTTACGTCTGATCTGCTCTCAGATTCATAAGTTAAAACTGGTTTGAACACTGTCTTGTATACAGCTAATTTACTCTCTTATTCCATATGAAGTTATTCAGTTGACTTCCTACCATAACAGATTTGTTGATTCTGTTGTCTATTTCCATATTTAATTTACCATCTTCACTAAACATCGTGCCTAAGTAGCTGAAATGTTTTACTTGTTCCACACGTAGTCCATTCATAACGCAGTTGACATTTGCAATGTTTCTGCCTATTTTCATTGTCTTTGTCTTGTTATTGCTGACCTTCATACCATATCTATTACAACAGTTATTCAATTTAGTCAGGGAATCTTGCAGACTTGTAGAGGATTTACTTAGAAGTATAACATCGTCCGCATAAAGCAAAGAGCTGACATTCACATCTCTAACTTTGATATCAGGTTGAATACCACTTTCCTTCATAATATGATCCATATGGATAATGAATAACAGAGGGGATAATGTACCTCCTTGTCTGACACCAGATTGTACATTAAACCATATTCCTATACCTCCTTCAACTCTAACTGCTGTCTTACAACTCAAATAAGGACTAAGTATATAATACAATATAATGATATAATGCCCCATTGACACCATATAAATGCAGCGTATTTAATAGCTTCTCTCTTGGTACGCTTCTCACGTTTTCCAGATCTACAAAACTTAAATACGGATCTTTGTTATATTCCCATGATTTCTCAACTATTTGTCTTAAAGTGAAAATCTGATCCTGACAGTCTCTATTTGGCCTGAATCCAGCTTGTTCTTCACCAAGCTTTCCTTTAACAATTCGTCTCAACATTTCTCAAGTATACTTGCATAAATCTTACCAGGAACACTCAGTAGGGAAATACCTCTGTAATTCTCACATTCAGTTTTATTTCTCTTTTTATATATGGGTACCATAAGAGCTCTATTCCAATCATCGGAAATTTGTCCCCCCTGTCCATGACTTTTGAACTATGCAGTGCGGCCACTGTAAGACTTTATACCTCCATACGTCAGCATTTCTGGTCGAATATCATCTACTTCTGCTGCATTTCCACATTTCAGCCCTTTAATGGCTTTTTCTATTTCAAGTATGGATACGTATTCTTGACTGTATGCCTGTTGTGTGTTTTTACCACTGCTTTTTTCATTTAACAATTTTTCGAAGTAGTTACTCCATACTTCATGGATATCTTTTGCTCCAGTTTTCATTCCAGCTTTATCATCGCTAATTCCTTTTACAACACTCTTTCCTCTATTTCGGAGCTTCTTCAACAACCTCCAGAATATCAAAGTCTTCCCATTACGTTTCTTTAGCTAGTTTTACACAGTGTTTAGCTTTCTTACATTTGTCTCTGTATTGGCTAAGACACAAGCTGACTTAGTTGCTAGGAACTTTTGATATGCTTTCTTCTCTTCCTTCACTTGCTTTAACTTCCTGTGTTCATCAAGGAGTTCTGATTTTTCTATCCTTGCAGATATGACAGGTAAAACTACGTAATTTAAGTAATACAAAACATCACACAACAGACGTACAGGTTTATTTGTTTGGAAAATAGTTTAGATTGACTTCAAAGGCAAGTAACCTTTTTGCGATGAATTATTAAGAGAGGCACCTGATTAATAATATTTTTTCAGGTTTATATATGTTACATAATATTTTTATGTACAGTACATATAATTACATACATACAAAGAACGCCTTCAATTGAATTCCTGCATACTGTTTTATTAAACCTACAACGAGTTTTTCCCATTTACGAATAAGAGTCAAAATATTTTTCGAATGTAATCGAATTAAATTCGCAATTAAGAAAGCCTGTTATGAAATTTTCCAAATACAATTACAGAAATATATTAAGAAGCTATAAGAAAAATACAGCTAATATAATGAAGGAAAGTCGATGAGAGATAGTCAATTATAATAATAATAGTAATAATAATTTGTTAACTACATTACATCACTATGTATAAATGCAAATGTCTGAATAAATTCAAATACTTACATAATTTTAGAGCCGCATTGCAAAATGTTTCATTTGTACTTATGACCTGCTACCAATGACATCCTAGTAGCTCTGATGGTATCTTATCATGGGACTGTTCTGAAAAGCGATGGATTCACGATTTGTATTTAATATCCACATGAACAGAAGTATTTACCAACTGCATTTCCACTTTCCGATTGATCATGAGGAAAGAAACAGAAGATAAATTTACACGTGTACGCGCATGCACACACACATAAAATATAAGAGGAAGTAACTTCATTGACCTGTCAATAACAAGGGATGCTATTTTATCCCGGATTTCTGAATGAAGATGCGAGAAAGAGGGAATTGTTCTGATATTCGCATATCAAGTTTCATTATTCGCAAAAAAACCTTAACGGAATACACGATTCAAATCAATGCAGTAATTTCAAGTACATCACGAACAAAACCAACCAAGGTGCATTTGCGAAAGCACTGAAAGGAGAATTTGCAAGCCTAATCCTGGAGCAGCTCTTCAGTTCACTATCACCAGCGAAGAATAGATTAACCTGGACAAGAAATTAGCCATCTGGGCATCAACACAAGCAGACATAGAATTCCTTGTTTCTGCACGTTCATTATGTCTGAAAAAATCCTGCAATCAAACATTAAAACAACCAAGAAGCTAAAGACCGTTGGCAAAATGCCTTGGTGGAATGACGAACTAGCAGTTTTTAAACGTGTTATTGCACTCGGACAACTCTATAAAAGAGTACACAAAACTCAAGATTTAATGCAGATATACGACAAAATTACTATAAAGTAAAATGTACTATCAATCCAAATTACAAACGCGAAATCAGAATCATGGGAAGCATTGCACTGTGTGGAACTCAAGGAATCCTTGTAACTGTATATATAATTTAGCACCAAGCAAAAATAAAGCAACATCCATATTATCAACTATAAGTCCGCTTAACGCGCGACAAACTCCTAAAAATGTTTCTTGAATAACAACCTCATTTATAACAACAGTTTACATCGAATGAGTCAAAAAGGACAATTTACTTTTTAATCAGATAAAATTATCCCCATAATCAAACGAGCAATAGTATCATCCGACAACAATTAGTAAATTTAGGCGAATTAGTCTCAAATGTATACGTAACATACTAGAAAATCATCTAATCATCTAATAAACCGAATAGTGTGCTTTTTCCATTCAAGAGACAGCTATCACTATTCAGTCCGATCTCAGGTAAGTGCAATTGACGCTATTAGAAAGATTAGAATTCATTAAAGACAGCCCAGAACAAAATAATGACATACGATTGATCTAATTCTATGTGCATGGCATCTTAGATGATTTAATAATTAATCAATAAACAGATGTCGCATGTCCAAAAACGACTTTACCCTAAAAAAATTATTTCACACACAAAAGAGCAAACTGACATTGAAATCACAACTGGAATGAAAAAAAGTCATACCAGAATGCCCAAAAGGTTCTTGCTGTGGATCAGCAAATACGACTCATTTTTATTTCATGATTAAGACTACTGAAATAAAAGTGAGAGCTTTGTCGATGAAGTGATGATATTGATTGCGGGAAGCGACAGCATACAATTAGACGTAACGGCCAACGAAGAGCTTTTTAAAATTGCAGAGTGGGCGCACGAGAGTTGCTTTGAAAAGCAGCAAGTCTAAAGTGCCTCCATGTCTCGTAAAAAAATCAAAAGAACAGAACCTCTAACTGTCTTTCTAAACATAGAAGATCAAAAGACAGCCAGTGAGCTAAAATACCTAAAGTAACAATAGACAAAAAATTTAACTTCAGCCAACGCATCTCATTTGTTGCAGGAAATAAGCTTAAAAATTGTAAACCTTGTAGGGAAGTCGGCAAGCATAAACTGGAGTGTAGGTTAATGAGCGCTAAAAACAATATATACCGGAGCTAAACTCCCATTAATATCCTATGTCGAACCACTTGGAAAAAAGCAATAAAAGTAAAAAAAAAAGCGTTAAACAGAATTCAACGCCTTATAGTCATACGAATTATTAAAACATACAGGACAATATCATTCTCTCAGCTTGCTTTATTGCTGGTCTTCCACTGGTCTGCCCGAAGGTGCAAGAGTTCTGCCTAAAACCTTTTCGGAAGATATAACGGAAATGACAACATGGATGCAAACCACTACCAACTTCCACTTCATTTCGATAAGTGGCCTCACCTAGTAAAGGAAACATATCTTAAAGAAAAGGAAAGCGTCGAAAGTGATGAATGCCTTATATACACATTGACGGGAGTAAAACAGAAGGAAACGTCGATTGTTCCCGCATAGTGTATTGCAGATAATCCATTATAAAGAACGCTCTTTTAGGCTACATTCCGTCTGTTCAAACAATCAAGCAGAACAACTTGCTAAGTTCACTCGCATATTTCCGGAAATTAAAACTGATTACCTCTAAAAGCGCCTCCGTAGTGCAATTGGAAAAACGAAGGTACGTTGCGCCCTGTGATTAGAAAAGGCCTAAGTTCGATTTCTTGTCATGACGGGGGAATTATATGGACTTCTTCAATTGAAGGTGAGTTAGACGATCTCATACGGAGTCAGCAGGATTTTTTTCTCTACGAAACTCGGGTTTTCATCCCGTATACAGACAAATCGGCCCTTCAGAACACACGCTATTTTCAGAAAAAACAAAACAAAACACTACTTGTGGTGGTCGTAGTGGGCAGCAGATGGTTTTGATGTAGGTGGTTGGTAGTAGAGTGATTCGGTTGAAGATTGATATAGAAGATTCGGTGTAGTGGTGGAGACGGAGATTATGACCTCCCGCGTTCCCTTCAATTACGTTAAGAACCTTTATCTAGTCTCTTTCGACTAAAGTTAAGTTGTTCGGTCTCATAATGAACAGCAGTCTTTTTTTTTTTTCCCTCCTCGAAAGTCGGGTTTTCGTTGCTCAGAACAGAATGATGTTCACGTGTATCTGCATAAAGTTCTTTAATTCTGTTGGTGCTGTGTGTATTACACGTAAAAAATGATATACAAGATCGATACCTTTTTCTTATAACTTATGTTTATGAACCTCATTATAAATCCATTTGACTACAGATTTATTAAAATACATTAGCATTTATTATTACTGCGAGTAAATATAATAACATGAAGTTATTTTAGGAAATTCATACCGGGGATTACCAGTTCTTTCCTTTTTCCATTCGCTATCTCGTATGCTAAAATCCAACATTAAAATATTTTAATTTTCCTAATCTCTTTACGTAACAAGCACATAATATTATTATGGCTTTCGCCACCATGTTAACATACCCCCACCTCATTTATGCACTGACGGTTATTTCGCTCTCTATTTCAAAAATTCCTGCTTGAAATGATGTTTATTTATTTTACCATATCATCCATCTGAGAAACCAGGTTGTCATTTGGAAACAACGAAGTTCTCTCTTTAATCTTTGCCCATTAATATATAAGAAAGCGATGGCATTCAAGATATATTATAATATAGTTTCTCCCAATCATTAATATGAACACTTTGCGTATTATTATTATTATTATTATTATTATTATTATTCGAAATTCATCTGGATGCAGATGTGAATACTATTTAATTCTAAATCAGCTAATTGCCGTAAAGCATTCAGCTGGATTCATAGGCTACTTAATGCCCTACTTAATCGATTAGAATAGTTAAGAAATAAATTTTCTAAACAGTATTTGAATAGATTTTAGGTGAATTTCGTCGCCTAATGTGACACACCGCTTATTAAGCGGGCTGGTAGTGTCATCTAGAGATCTAACCTTTGATTCTTCGCCATCAGCTCCGTTCATTACACTGGTGAATATGACGTCTTTAATTCTCGAATTGCCAGTATTATAATGCACAGGCTTTTAGGTTTTCTCTGTACAGTAGTTAATGTGTGCTTGGGAAAGGTGGGAAGGTTAGTAGTACCATAAATGCTGGATTAAAAGATTTTTATGCACGTTTTCGGTTGCTAAGTTAGTGAATCATGTAGGTGTTCTTTTGTTTTCTGCAAGGAAGTAAATTTTTTAACTTGGCTGACTGCTGAACAGAGATATCAAAAAATGGTATATTGAGGGGAGAGAATCGAGCCGAAAAAAACGGACTAGTGGTGTGCCGCAAGGTTCAGTCATGGACCACTGCTGTTTAATTTGTATATAACTAACATAGGAAATAGCCTGGAATGAAATATTCATTTTAGGCTATTTAAATGATGATGCAAGTAATAATTAGTCAAAGTAATGCGGAAGGCTTGCAGGATTTTTTAAATTGGATGTCAGTATGGGAAAAGGATAAGGGGGATCAGTTGAATGCCGAGAAATGTAAAGTTGTACATTTAGCGACAAATAGATTTCAAGTTGTGTATCACAATGATGGCATTGTACTCCAGGAAATAGATGAAGCTAGATATTTAAGAGTGGTGGTAGACAGAGAGTTAAAGGTTAGAAGACATATTGCTTAGTTAGCACATAATATTACTTGGTTATTGAAGAAGACAACAACATATACAAATAAAGAAGTTGTTATTCCTCTTTATAAGGCCTTGATAAGTCCACATCGGGCCAACTGTGCTCAAGCCTGTTCCCCTAAGTTTCTTGGGGGATGAGGAAGCAGTGAAGAGGATTCAGAGGTGAGTTCCTTCGTGGAATGTTCCCGGGTAAAACCGCAGTAGAGAGCTAACAGTAACTTCTAGAGTGCATATAAACATAATAATCAGCACGGAAAGGCTACTCATAGCTTATATATCTCATATATGCTAAATAAACTACCATTCTAATACAGGAACCTTACAAATTCCAATAGCTTGAAAAGAGCCTTAAGGATATACTATAAACGAGAAATATGTGCCGTACACACCATACAAACTTAATGACACAAAATATATTAGTTCAGGATTTCCAGTTCAGTGACGCCTCATGACATTTCAAATTATGGTGTGTGTGTGCGTGAAGTTATTCTAGTCTGAATAACTAACCCGACGGCTGTAGTGAATATCACACCTATCGAACATTTCCAAAATTGCAATCAAACCAATAAACAATAACTAACCGGTGTCATCCTCAGATAAGCATCATAAAAAGATTTAAGAATGCAGGCTGAGATGTTACACCTGAACCGAGATCAACGGAAAGAAATACATATAAAGCAAAATCCATTTGCTTTATATATATACATAGCACTTAAATAATACATTTAAGAAAATATGGCACATATACATAAATTATTTTTATTTCATAAATACTATAAAATGTAACCTTATTCAACCACAGCTATATGAAACTATTATTAATTTGAAGGGAAAAAATCAGCTAACGCTTTTTATTCCCTTATAGGAAATTCAGAGACCATTTCAGTGCTATCTAACTTTTGGAGACTGAGTGGGCAATTCAGTCTCCACCGGAAGCTAATCAGAGACAGCTGGCCCAAGCTGTACACCCTACACTCCTTTCCCACCTGTCAACCAATTTATGTAACCCACAAGACTTAAATCTGTCATCATAAGAATTATTCGATAGACCTGCTACCATCTTGGTCACTCGCCTCTGGATCCTTTCCACCTCTTTCTTATCGCTAAGAAACCCAGGTGAGTGATCAGATCTGCGGGCAGTAGGCAGGATGGGGGTCTTATATAGGCTCAATGAATAGGAAGAATAACTTTTTTGTCTCTGCTATTCAAAGTATTCTTCAGTAACCAAGTAATCTGAAGAACTGTTTAAGCCACTAATGCAACAATATGTACTCCAAACTTTAACTTCCTATCCACTGACACCGTCCGTCTACGGCTTCGTCATTTTCCTGGAGTAAAGTTCCATCATTGTGATAGAGTTGGCTATATTTCATCCGTAAAATGCACAACCATACGCTTTACCACATTAAACTGACATTCGTTCTCCTTTACACAGACTGACAGCCTATCGAAATCATCATGCAAAGTTTTAACATCATCTGTATTAACTAATGTTCTACCCAATTCTGCATTATCGGCAAAGAACTGAATACGTCCTCTCAAATCCTTTCGGGTTTCATTAATGTACAAATTAAATAGTAGCGGTCCAAGTGCATTTTATTTTGGTTTCCTCAGCCACTAGTCCCCAGCATTCTACAGGAGTCTACTCCTCAATAATCTACTCTCTGATGTCCCTCAATTAAACATTCTCTTATCCCCTTCATCAACTTTACATTTATCATGTGCTGCAATTTACTGAATAGAATTCCATGCGGTAACCTGTCAAAAGCTTTTGCATAGTCCAGAAATATCACTGTAAACCAATCAACTTATCCAACGCAGCAGTCGCTGTATTATAATACGTTACCAAGTTACTAGGCACGGCCTACCCTTCACAAAACCATATTGCTGTTCACTGAGTATCCCATTTCTATCTATCAACTGCGCTATTTTATTCTTGATTAACTTCTGCAGTACCTTGAAAAAGACTCTTAATATACTGATCGGTAGGCATTGTACATCAATCTTGAAGCTTCCATTATTCAATATAGCAATTTCCACCACCCCCACCTTGGGACCAACACAGAGCTGACACCTCCATTAAATGACGTTGTCAAAAGGTACTTCCAGTATCGTAGCGCGTTGTCGTACTCCTCAACCTGGTATACTATCAAAGTCCATAGCTGAATTCATCTACTACAGGGTGAGGAACGTCCGGCACGGGCCGTATAAGACACACGAAATCATTTGGTCTGACCCTGACAAGGCAACCCCATGAGGGACTCGAAATTCAATAAATCTAGGAGTTTTTTTTTTTTCATAGTAACATAGCTTTATATTAAGTGAATCATAATAATGACGTAAATGTTGAAGGTCAAGCAAGGAACTTCCATTACGGGCCAGTCGGAATACATACCAGTACATGACGGGACAAACACGTAGACTTCTCGGCCGACGAGAACACCTCGAGAGTTAATGGTACGAACGTTGGATATGTTCCAAATCCAAGAAGCACCATTACAACTGCGATCAAAGAAAAATAATCGCGGCTCTGGCGACACAGACACACTGGATAGCTATTAAAAGTGGTGTGACATCTTACAAATGGCGACTACAAAGAAAAGAAAAGTTGATGCAGAATGTCGATCTTTCCAAGAGAAATGGTCGTATGATTAATTTTTTGTTGAAGCCAAAAGTAAACCTGTGTGCCTAGTTTGTGGCGATAAAATAGTGAAAGTAATGAAAAAAGCCAACCTGCAGTATCATCACAGCTAAATATGCTCAAAATATGCTAAACTCATTGACTTGGGAGGCCAAGTGCGTCTGGATAAAATCAATGCGCTTCAGCGGAGTTTGGAATCACAACACGTTGCTTTCATTAGGACTCGTTGTGACAGAGACAACGTTATTCAGACGAGTCATGTAGTGAGCGAGCTAATCACAAAAAAAAAAAAAAAAAGAGCTGAAGACTCATGTAGAAAGAGAATTTGTGAAAGAGTGCATGGTGGATGCTGCGGAGTTATTAGCAGCAGACGAAGACATAACAAATACTGTTCTACGGGCCGTTTTCATTCATGGGATAACTGCATTTTGACACGCGAGAGGAACTGTTGTAACTGGAATTCATGCATGGCACTAGAAGAGGCGAGGACTTGTTTGAGAGATTTGTTTTATCAATGAAAAAAACTTGAACTAACCTTTGAAAAGTTAAGTGCGTTACTACAGATGGAGCTCCAGCAATGGCTGGCTCGCATAAAGAGGTAATTGCATTTGTCAAGAAAGAACTGAATCGTCTCAGTATTGATCCAAATGACTTAATTATATGCCACTGCATCATACACCAAGAAAGTCTGTGCACAGTCGTTGCGGCTCAACAATGTGATGTCAACAGTAGTGTCATGCATAAATTTTGTGAAAAGCAGAGGGCTTAACAGCCGCCAGTTTAAGGAGTTTCTGAATGATCTTGAGTCTGAGTACGGTGATCTTGTTTATCACTGTGAAGTGCGGTGGCTGAGTCGCGGGAACATGCTCATGACGTTTTACGAATGGGGATGAAATCAAGCAGTTCATGGAGATGAAGGGAAAACCTGTCAGGGAATTCAATGATAACAAGTGGCTGTGTGATCTAGCGTTCATGGTGGTCATTACCAGGTACCTCTCAGAGCTGAACGTCAAGCTGCAGGGCCCCAAACCTGCTTCTCAGCTCACTGCTTTCAAACGTGAAATTGAAGCTAAATTAAAGTTCTGGAAAGTGCAACTCGAAAGGAATAACACGATGCATTTCCCCACTCTGGAAGGACAAAAGCTTTCTACGACACTTGAATATGCTGGTGAATGTGTGAAACTAATTAAGGCATTTAATGAACGATACAAGGACGTGAAAAGGAAACAAATGGAATTGAACATCTTTGTTATCCCGTTCAATGTGGAACCCATTGATGTGCCTGATAACCTACAACACGAATTCAATCAGCTGCAAAGCGATGATGAGCTGAAAGCTAGGTACAACAACCTTCCACTGCTTGAAATTAATAAACGTTACATAAGCAAAGATAAATTTCCCACTTCGAGGAGGTATGCATTGAAAAATGCATCTGTGTTCGGAACAACGCACTGCTGCGAGCAGTTCTTTTCCGAAGTGGGAAATTTATCTTTTTTAAAGTCGTTGTGAAAAATAGAACATGTAGCACATCGTGTACAGATTTTTAAGTTGATAATTTTGTATGGTCCGCGAATGATGTTATAAATATCCAAATGGCCCTTGGAAGAAGAAAGGTCCCCACCCTGCCGTAGTACATTCTGTCACATACTGCCTCAGGTAATAATAATAATAATAATAATAATAATAATAATAATAATAATAATAAATTTAATACTTTTAATTATTTATTTACAGCTCAAATAATTACATATGTGCAATGATCATCTTGAGTTGAATTTTCATCTTTTTTTTAATATATATATATATATATAAAATCTGTACACGATGTGCTACATGTTCTATTTTTTACAACGACTTTAATTTTGCATCTCATAATTAAATTGCTTTGTTATTTTTTATTCATTAAACAAATAATTTTTAATAATAACCAAGAAACCTTATTTACTTTATCATAAGATAATTACACACAGCATGTTAAAGATATTTAAACAACAAAGATGAAACTTGTGTGATTTTTTATTTTTTTTTTTTTGAAAGCGATAATGGCATGGTTCATATCAGAGAGAATATTTACATACGTGTATATACAATGAAACATAAATGAAACATTATATTTTTGTACAGTATACAGATTCAGTAGAAAATGAATAGTACGTTAATTTTTTTATAAATATGAATATGCATGTTTTTAACTAGATAAATATTTGCATATGCACGAGCAGAAATGTGCATAACACACGCTATACAATACAGAAATACAACAAAATGCACTACACAATTTAATAATAATAAAAAGAAATAATAATAAAATAATTTCATATAAATATTTTTTTCTGCATTTTGTTATTTTTATTTATATTTTAATAATATTTATATATTATATTATATGTTTAATACGGATATTTTGCAACATATAATTTAATAATAATGATAGTAATAAAAAATCGACATCAATGTCAAAGTTCGTTTGTTAGAATACAAAAAAGTAAACGTTAAAACCCAAATAAAAAAAATATTATTAATTTCAGACCCCAAATGCATTCGCTTTATGTTAAAATATAAACATCTATTCAGAATAATGAGAACATGATCTAAACTATAAAGTAAAAACATTCGAATCCATATTAAAATTTGTATGTCACAAAATACCTCAGGAGTTAAATGAAACACGCTTATAATAATTTATCTTCGAAAATATTCAATGAGTTGCGTAAACATCGTTTGCTCTTAAGACGACATAAGCTGATGAATTTCCGTCTGTACATATTTAGTGCTGATACGAAACGACCCACAAACGAAAGTCTAAACTCCCCGAGAAGGTATAATCATACATTTTGCAATTATGCAAACATTATTGAAATATATAATTTTATTTTTTGTCATTTAAGTTTCTTAGATATTACTTTCATGAGAATAAATTTAATCACAACCCAGCATTTATATTATTAATTATACACGTGCTTGCTAAATCTGATTACGCACTAATCGTAAACATTGGTACAGCGAGTAAAATTTCACTAGGAAATTAATAAGATCTTATACATACCTCCTCTAAGTAACAGACTGCTTTTCTTTTTAAAACGAAATGTCCTGTTTTCCTTCCTTTACTACAGTGTAAAAATGATCAACAAACCTAAAATAAATTTCACTCAATACGAACAGTTAATAATCCGACATGTTGGACACCTCAACTAAAGTTGTCTATAGAGGGCGCTTCTAAAAATAAATGCACTATGAGAAGCGCAATTGTTTCAGAGGAAAACGCCCTCTATAAACCATATTTTAAAAAGAAACGACCGTACATAATCAAATAATAACACAGTATATTTAAGAAAGTCTACATATATATCGTAATTACTTCCCACTTAGTGCTTATATTTCTTGTAATTAAAAAAATGAGTTTTAATTTAACCATTGCAAACAATGGAAAAATGAAATAGTCTGAAGCCTTTTATTGCAAAAGACTTCAGTCAAGATGTACACCAACGGGAACTAGTAGATTCGTTCAACCATGGCTTTACAAACAATATCACACAATTCAGAAAAAATAATGATAATCTACCAACGATCAACAAAGAAATACCAAAACAAAGTCAGTAGCAAAGTATGCGTTTTCCACCTGCAATAAAACAGGAACTGAAGGAAGCTCTCACAGCTAATACCAAAGACCTCTTCAAGAATAGACAAAATAAGACTCATAGACCTTTTAACGCACTTTGATCAAATAAATCCAATACTTTTGGGACTCGTGAATATAACATTCAACATTTACATTATTCCACAGCAACTAAATACTGCGATAATTACGAAACTTTACAAACAAGGTAAAATACACTGAACTACAGACGAACAGCTATCTTACTGGTCTTCTCAAAACTTCTTGAAAAAATGACACACAGTAGACTACAGAACTATTTACAGAAGTACAACATTATCTCACAGCATACAGCAAAAAAAAAAGCACCATCGCTTTATTAGAAGACATCGCCGACGACATAAACGAAGCCCTCGATAAAAACAAGTACGCTGTCCTTATACTTCTTGACAACCAAAACTTTTAATACGCTTGAACATGACATGTTATTATTATTTTGTTTTATTTATTTTTTTTAATAATAATATATTATTTATTGATTTCTAAAATATTTACACATATACAATTTTTTTTCCAAGTTAAAGACATTATTCCACCCAACATAAAAAAACTCCTATATCACGGTAACTGCGAATCCCTACTCAGATACGGAATAACAGTCTATGCAAATACATCAAACAGCCACCTAACAAAATTAGAAACACTACACAGGAAAATCGTGTCAACAGTGATCTGGACACCTTACACGCAACAACCAATATCCGACAAGCACATGGCGATACACAGAATTTTGAACATTAAAAACCTGAAACACTACATGACATTAAGAAGGAATTACTTCAACATCACCTATCGAAACAACAGAGACACATATCGTATAACACGACCTACAACAACTCTCTACATCCCCACACCCTTCAACAACACATACGGGTATTTTGTGAGATCACATCAGATACCCATGCAACTCAACAACCTACCTCTGCAGGTCAGTGTGCTTCTTATTATTGCGGTAATACTCTGGGTTATCTTCACCAACTTTGCAATATGCTCCCTAATTTTCAGTTTTCCACAAGTCATCGGCCTGAATCTCTTGTCTCCCCTACTTCCTCCAGAACAGCTCCTCCAACTGAGTATGCAGCCTCCCATCGATGTATTCCAAATTTCAAGAGTTTACGTTTTGCAGCATTAAACCGACGCCGTCATTCATTTGCCCATCTGTCCAGTTTATTCAAGTCCTCTTGCAGGGCTGACACATCTGCACTATTACTAATAAACCTATCCAGCTCCACAACAGCAAACAACTGAATATCCCCTTGTAATCCATTGACAATGTAATTGATATAAAGATTAAACAATATAAGGTCCAAGTACTGAGCCCTATGGAACCTCACTTGTAACCTGTCTCCTTGATATTGCCCCACCATTGGCTTGAATTTTCAGGATTGGCTGTCTGATAGGTATCTGTGATACCTATCATTCAGCCAATCCTGAATCCTGTTGACGTACCCAATATGTAAATCCATGTGCTGCAACTTAGTATCAGTTTATCATGTGGTACACTATCAAATGCCTTTGCAAAATCCAAAAAAAATAGCAGCATATGCCTTTCCCTTATCAACTTCTCTTTTCACTTAATTATAAAAGGCAATCATATTACTAAAGCGAGAGCGCCCCTTAACAAATCCATGTTGATTGTCGCAAATAACATTGCCCTCATCTGTCCAGCACTGTATATGATCCCTCACTAATTTCTCCAAGAGCGTAGCAGCTACTGATGGCACACAAACTGACCTATAATTAGACACTTCCAGTCTGCTACCAGCCTTATGCAATGGCACTATCTTACCGTCATTCCTTCCATTACCTGGGTACCTTTCTCGTAGTCAGACTTTCATTGAAAAGCCAGGTCAAAACAGTTGTCAGTTCTTTAGCACATTCTCTCAAAACCCGTAGTGAAATGCCATCCATCACCCCAACTTCACTGGCCGGAGTACTCAGTATTTGGAACACACACTCATCTTGCACCTCTAAACCTCGAACATGCCCTATCCCTCTAGTATTAAAACTTATTTCTCGAGGATGAAATACTGCAATAAAGTGTTCATTGAACAATTCCACTATGTCCTCTACATCACTCACTCTATTCCCATTTTAATCCCACAGTGTCATTCTTCCACAATCATTTCTCCTCCTACTTGCTACATAGCTAAAAATTCCTTAAGATTTTCTTTGGATCTTAATGCTAATCTCTTCTCATATTCCAGTTTTGCCTTCCTCACCATACTATTCAGTCTCCTGGCCTGAGTCTATTCTTCATTCATCTGCTCTTCACCCCTCTCCTTATATCTCTTTCATAATTTCTTTTACACCTGCAGTTCTTGCTTGATATTATTTGTAATCGACTTTACACCAAATTGGGTCCGCTTCTACACTCGTGGAATACAGCTTACTATTGCTTATTTATTATTTCGTATGGTGATTCATCAGCCCTGAGGCCCTATTTCGGAGAGGTAAGGCACCATCTCAATCCCTTCCCCTGCTTTTTATCCGGGCTCGACTGGCACAGCTGACAAGTGACCTATTGCTGGAGAGATTGTCTTAGGTATTCCTAACTGTATCCGTGTGTGTTCATAGGGACGGTTTGCCTGTTTGCTGGATGAAAACCCCCACCTAAACTGGGGAGAAAACCCTGCTGTCCAACCCAAGACCGCCTAACTTGGCTATGGATGAAGAAGATCCTTAAGCGCCTATCGTCACCGACGGGAATCGAACCTAGGAGTCTCCTCCTCCAGGCATATGGTTGCGAAGCGCAAAGCCACTAGGCGAGTGTTTCTCAACGTTTTTGGGTCATATCCCACCTCAACGCCTCAAAAGGTTTGATGCTCCACCTCAACTCCTCGAAGAATTTGATGCCCCACCTCAACGTCTCAATGATCCCCCCCCGTAATATAAAATGAATATAAATTTTATATTGCACTTTGTATATTATAAAACATAAATCGAACTGAACTCAGGGAAAATAATATCCATGTTAATGCGATCCTTGAGCTTGATGTCTGCTGCAAAGAGTTTTTATTTAAGGTACTAATTTAGTCATTTTCAATCTCAAATCCCCATGGTTTGTGATATCCAGATGATTTCTTTTTTTCAGTCGCAAGTCATTTACAGCACTGAAACCAATTTCAACCAAATAGTCAGACGGGAAAGAAAACAGTATTTTTTTTTTTTTTGCAAAACTAGTTGAATTTCGTTTCTGTCTCGTCAGAAAGCCATGCCATTGTTCCTTTTATGTTAAATAAATTTCTAATAGACTCATCATTTTGCTTGTCTCAGAGTTCTTCTTGATACTAGTACTAGTGATGTCAGCTTTTTTTTCTTGGGGTTGCATCATCGATAATTTATCGCCGACAATGGTGTGTTTTTTGAGTATATCAGTGATGAGGTAAAGAATGCAACGTCATTTTCTAATGCCCCCCCCCCCAATATTCACATTGCCCACACCTGTGAGACGTACTTGAGAAAAACGGTTAGTCTACTGAGTAGGCTAACCGAAGGACAGGGATATACATATAAAACACGGTGTCCCAGAAGGCGCCATATTATCAGCTAGTCTGTTCAACACATACATTAACGACGTTCATAACCTGGCTACACAAAGTCAAGTATATCAGAAGGCAGATGACACTGCGCTACTAGTAGTCTACACAGACATCAGAACGCCTCTCGCCAAAGCACAACAAGACTTAAATGAAATCACAACTAACTTCTACCGAAACTCAATCGTAATCAACGGCGCCAAGATGCAGAATATATAATAGAATATATACAAAATCCGAGAATCATGCGTCCCGCACCACTATCGCTACACTGTCACACATACAGCTGCATTAACAACAAAGATGCCCTCCAGTGTCCCGTAACCAAACCCGTAAAGCATGCAAAATACCCTGGCCGTTACAAAGATTGCCACATTAAAAGCCACACTCTCTTCATAAATGCTAACCCTTGCTTCGAATTTGATGGGATTAGTCTGTCTCAATCAACTAATCCTCATAATAGACTATAAACTATTGTAATGTATATGTCAGTACAGTGTATAAAAATGACGATACTGATATGAAAAATATCAATATTAATATTTAAAGAAAACTATTAAAAATAATTAAGGTATTCTAAAGTGTGTACAGAATTTTGTACAGATCATAAAATGTAACATGTCTTAATTGTGTACAAAGTCCGTCAAAAAATGTATACATACTTTAACAGTTGTCATCTGTGGACTATTTTCGAAGTTAGATCGAATTACGGTAACAATGTGTAGTATGATGTTCTCTCAAAAGACATCGTTACTCGAATTTCCTACCTGTCACATCAACTCGTGACAGGTAGGACAGTCAAACAAAATGGCCTAGACGCGATTGGCGTTCGACGAACGCAAGACCATTTAAAAGTGGTATTTCAAATTTGGGAATGTTGTTGAAGTTCAACGTCAATGGAGGCTTGAGTTTGCAAGGCATCGTTCTACACTCCTGACAAATGGACCTATTTGCGATAAGTTTGAGACCGACCCATGGTACCATGTGTGATGTGTACCAGGGATGATCCAGGAAGCCTCGCACAGCGACAAGTCATACTTCCTCGGCTACGGTGTTCAATCAATTTACACGCTCGCGATAGAAGTCTACGTAAGCCTATGTAAATGTAAATGTATGATAAGAATAATCAGAATAAATTACTATTATTATACATTATTATATTATTATTAAGGTATTATCATATAGAGTAATTGTATCTTTGTTATTATCTATATGTGCGTGCGTGTGTGTGTGTGTGTGTGTGTGTGTGTGTGTGTGTGTGTGTGTGTGTGTGTGTGTGTGTGTGTGTGTGTGTGTGTGTGTGTGTGTGTGTGTGTGTGTGTGTGTGTGTGTGTGTGTGTGTGTGTGTGTGTGTGTGTGTGTGTAAACTTGATTTTAATCTTTTTTCCTAAGTAAGCAAACAAGCAAGTAAGACAAGTTTGCGCCGGAAATATTTTCAGGTCTGGGCAACTCGTGCTAAAGATGGAATAAGCTCTGATCATTTGCCTTAGTATCTCTCTTATAGTGCAAAGCACATCTCTTTGCAGACATATATGATGCAGTGCATTAAGGGAAGGAACACTACCCAGACCGGTTTCGACTTTTATTGAGCTGCTATTTAAGTATTTAAGTAAAGACCTCTCTAAAAATGAGGCGGTCTCCCAGACCACTCACTACGAGTGATCGTCCAAATCAGAGGTGGCTCCACTCAGTGACAAGCTCACCCCGCAGAGCCATCATCTCAGCGGTGGCCCTACTCCGAGACAGGCAAAAACCTTCCGCTAAGCAGATCCTCTCACATCTCAGGGAAAGCAACCACTTCTGCACAAAAACGGGTGAGGAAGTAAAGAAACCAATCATCGGCCTATTGAAAAATAAAAGGAGTCAGGGCGCCCCCAAAGAGAAGAGAAAGAAGGGCAAAGAATGACAGAGAGGTTAAGGTAGGGTGCTGAGGGGAGAGGAGAAAGGAGAGGAAAAGGAAAGGGATGGGAAGGGCGGGTGGGGAGGTAGGAAGGAGGGAAGAAGAAGAAGAAAAATAGTCCACAGCTCAACGCTATCAGATTATAACTCTTCACACGCAACAGATGTCTTTCTCAAAAGATCAAACGGACCACGGAAGCATCCGGTGCTCAGGTGATCCGCCCTTTCAGGGCAGACTGCCTTGAAGGGACGGATCACTTGAATGGGCTAAGGGCGAAGAACCGAGGCGCTGCCTGCGTTCTTTGTCCGAGTTACCTGTATGGGAAACCATTGAGCTGAGTAGACCAAGTGAAAGTCAAAGGGAAAGCAAAGACAAGAAACATGGCTAGGAGTAGAGAGGCTGCTGCAGATGGAGATGTTAAAGCAGCAGCAAACAGATTTTAATTATATTATTCTCTTAGTTCACTGAATGGGAGGATTACACCACTGGATGTTAAATCTGATGTCACCCAAAACCTCTCTCACAAGATGTAGAAACCTCTTAAAGACCCATAGGACATGTAGAGGACGATACGAGACAGTTCCAGCATACTGGGAGGATTAGGAGTTAGAAGATTTCTTTCTTACCTTCCAGATGTGGTGTTTCAGTTCATTAATTATGAACACTAGTAACTTCTTTCTGTTCTGGTGGAGCGAATTGCAGGTAGATCACTTGTTTTCCTGCAGTGAGAGGGGTGATGCGGAACACTGCGCTTATCCTCCTGCAAAAGATGATGGATATAAGACTGGTTTTTATGAGATTGTCGTTGCTTGCATGACGAACTATGAGTGGTGCGGTTGTGGCATACCTCGTTTTTTGCTCTTCTAACTGCCCAACATACAACTCTCCCTATATCCTTTTGCCAGAAAGAGATCATAAACCTATTGACTAAATTAGACCAAATCGTCTTCTGGCCCTGATAGCATTCCTCCAATTGTCCTGAATGTCTGTACAACAGAACTTGCTGCTATACAGTGACGTAGCTAAGGGGGGGGGGGGGAGATTGTGGAGGAGGCTGTCCGTCCCGGGCGGCACTTTGAACCTTTTTGAACTTTTGCAGTTAATTCTAAAATACAGTCTCGAGAACTCAGTTCCAAATATTGTAACACTACTGCGAATTGTCCTCGCAATTCCTATAAGTGTTGCTAGTTGTGAGAGGAGTTTTTCTAAATAAAATTGATTAAGAATTACCCATATTACTATGAAGTAGACTTCGCTAATGTCATTGACGATTTTGCTAACAGAAAAGCAAGTAAAATAACAAAATAACAGTTTAGGATGTTGAAATTAAATTTTTACTTCAAAAATAAACATACTGTTTTAATTAATTTCTCTATACGTCGTTTTGACTTTTTGTAGTATTTTTTGGTTGTATTGAGAGGGGCGGCAAACTCAGGGACCGCCCCTGGCGGCAACAGTTTAGTTAAGCCACTGATTGGATGAAAAGACAAATTCGAATGAAATGCAGTCTCGAAAGGAAAGGACATTTTCTTGATGCTTTCAAACTTGAATTAGCTGAGTAAGACACAATCAGATTTCGTCCTTAAGGATTTCTTCTGCTAATTCTTACAAAGAAAAAACATCATAATGATAATAGAATGATTTACCATTAGATATATTTAATTTAAGCCATGGAGGACTGTGACATGCTTACCTTGACCTGATGAGTAGTTTTGCTTCAGAATGAGACCACATTTTAAAGATGTCATCCTCAAAATGTCGTAAAACGCGAAGACGAGGAGAAATGGTGTTAGATATCCGATCGTCTAAATGCATCATAAAATAATCAGCCGAAACAGATGTTTTAGGTGTACCCATCACCATACTTTCGATCTGCTGAAAGAATTTATTACGCCAAGTAAAATAGCCGGCATTGAGAGTAAACTTGAATAAATTGACGATGCCAACAGGGAAATCTATTTGAGAAAACTGCAGAGTCTCTTCAACTGGTATATTTACAAACAATGAAACTACATCAAAGGAAGCCATCATTTTCTTGAAAATAAAGTTCTTTAATATTTTCTTTGAAGTGAAAACTCTTTCTTATATAAGAGGCGGTTTTCCCGATAGACTTTGGTAGAAGTCTTGTAAGATATTCTGCCAAATAATAATAATTCATTGGAGATAACATCTTTGCAATCTGGTCTCACTCTAAAACAGAATTAGTTTTGGGATTAAAATTAACCAAATTCAGATTCTGAATAAAATTAACTCCTTATATACTCGCATAAAGTTCGCTTTACGCGAGTATATTCTTCTAATGAAGAATTAAATACAATACAACACGTACTCTATTACTTAATGGATACAGTGAGATCTTGATACAGAAAATATTTGATAATTATCATGCTTCTTCCAGATTGCAATCTTTTATTTAAAGGATCAGCATACTCCACTTTAAAGGAACATTTGAACAAATAGCAAGGATCCTTCGCAGATCTAAATTGTATGCCACCTACAAACCAGCCCGGGGAAGTTGTCATCTTTCTTACCACCTATCAACGATACATTATCAGTTACAAAATCAGTTAAATGAATATAATAAAAAATTTATAAGCTCCTCTTGTTCTTAATGTATAAGGGGGGGTAGGTGGTCGTGCCTATCGGCCTTCAATAAATTACTAGCCACAGTCAAGGAGGTCCAATTCCCTCCCATACAAGAAACATCCAATACTTCCAATACTTTATCAGCCAAATTAAAAAATCTTTCTTGAAGTGAAAACTTTTAGTCAATTTTGATGAATCTTCCCCATTCGTAATCGTTTCCAATCAGTGATGTAAGTGTAACTATACTTTGCTTAAGTTTCTAAAAACATAATCAATATATTACGGAAATTAGAAAAGCAGCTATGCGAAAGGAAATAATGACGTAACGTTCAATGATGTGAGCATGCGCACAAGACATGGATTACGTCAATCGACGCAGAGTTTACTAAACCCTCAACGCAGACAAGGAATAAAAAAACAACGCGACATAAAATCAAATTTCCGAGAAATATAAAATATTGGAAAATCAGCACAAGATTTGTTAACTCTTGATATAATAAAAAATGTAATTATTTATCTTAATTAATAGATAATTAATTAAACTTGAGATGCTTAAGAGTCAAATCTGTATAACTGAGAGGAGACGTCCACATGGCCTTTAAAGAATGCGGAGAACCGACCAGGGCTTCTGACCTAATGTCCAATCCTCGCCTTCTCGTGGTATACTCTGTTAGGTATCTACCTGGATACTGAACGAACGAGGATTGGCTGGCAATTTTATTTAGCCGACCAAATTGTATTCTTATTGGGTTAAGCCAAAATTAAAAATAATGGTACAACATGACAGAATTTCATGTCGGCTGGGGCTTCTCCCGGTTAAACAAGGCCCCCGTTGTTTTCGCCAGGGAACCAGGGTGAACAGCGAAAAGCCAGCTACTGGAACAAATCTGAAAGCACACCCAACTCAACAGCACCAGAGTTAAAGATCGGTACTATCAACATAAGAAGCCTGAATGGCAAAGAAATTGAACTAGCTGAGGGATTGGATGAGTACCTGATCGACATAATAGGGGTGACTGAAACAAAAAAGACCAAAACTGGTGAGATCTTTCTGAGCAATAAATACAAAATGTTATATTCAGGCAATAATTATTATGGAAAAGAAGGAGTAGCCATAGTATTCAACACAAAATACGAGGCTAATCTTCTTGAATGGCAGGCAGTCTCAAGTAGACTGATGTGGGCAAATATGAGAATGGGGAACTGGACAATGAGACTTATTTGTACCTGTGGTCCCACAGAACGTTCTACTAAGGTAGAAGTGGAGGAAGTTTTTCATGCTTTAGAGAAAGCAACTGACACAATGAAAAAGGAAAAGTTGGTCCTTGTTGGGGATCTAAATAGCAGAGTAGGAAATGATTGTCAGACATACAAAAATATTTTGGGAAAATTTGAAGAAAAGTGCAAAGCCAATAATAATGGCAAATACCTGTTGGATTTCTGCTCAGGACATGGACTGGTTATTACTAACACCATGTTCCAACATACAAATGTGCACAAATTCACATGGAGAGAAGAGGACAAGGAATAAGAAAAGTCTCATTGACTATGTTATTGTTGATAGTGATGTTTTCTCCCTGGTGCAGGACATCAGAGTGTACACAGGATTTGAAATTGGAAGTGATCATCATTTAGTCTTGAGTAGGATAAAATTGAATTTCATATTGAAAAGAAGAACATGTAAGAATGTTTTAAAGCGAATAAAAGTTGAGCAGCTCTCAGGCGTGGACTGTAGACTAAAATACACAAAGATTATTGATAAAATAATGAAAGAGTTTGAGAACAAGCATATCAAAAGCATACCTTAGAGATTCAGTGACAATCCCTGAAGAAACCACTGATTGATTCAGCCAGAGAGACATGTGGTGAGGTTGTCTGTAAGGATAGAAAAATCAGAACTCCCTGGTGGTCCCAGGAAGTTAAAGAGGAAGTGAAAGTAAAGAAGTCGAACCGTATTCCAACAATATATGAAACTGCCATACCAACATTCACTACATATATATTTCTGGGTTTTAAGACCTTTTCGAATTTAACCAATTCGGTTGAATTTTATTGCTGCTTTGCTCACACACATCTAATTAATAACAATAACAATAGTTAGATGCTGTGTTTGCCAGTGACACATATGGTTTTGCTTGACTTTATACAGCATAGTTTCTATATGAGGGATATGTGATTCATTAATTAGTGTCGTTTTTAACCAGTTGTCTCTAATTACACTATTTGTTGAGAAAAACAGGATGTTTCAAAAAGAATGACCCGATTTCAAATAATTATATTTAATAATGAAAGTGTGGTACATTTACAAAATTAATTCTGTTGACTAGACGCCATCTTCCATTAACTAAGCGTAGCGGTATCTAGCGGTGATCATAATAAAACTCTGGGCAAAGGCCGTTCACATGGCGCAAGTCGCACTCATTTGTGGTTGCAGAGATATACAATTTTCAAATCTGGACATTCTTTTTAAACACCCTGTATACAGACATCTCATTCCTTATAATAATAATTTGTGAGTTCAATAAACTTCATCATTGGCATGTAGAGTAAGATAGGCTGAGAGTCAGCAGATAGTAGAAGAGGAAATAAAGATAGAGCGCATAGTGGTCGAGTAGATAAAAGAGGCCTCAGTTGACCTGTTTTAGCTGTATGCCCCCCAGGGGCGTTTCTAAAACAGTCGTTGATTTTTCACTCTAAAAAAAAAAGGAAAATCCTAAAAAAGGAAACATGTAACATAAAAACAACAACAAACCAAAACAAATCTGGAGAAGGAGAGGTAAACTTAGAGGTGGAGGAAGGATCTGGCCCGAGTGATGCAGCTCACAAGGAACTGCACCGCCTCGCTGTCAGCCTTCGCCGCTCGGGTTCTCAGGTCCTCACCCGTGAGAGCTTAGTACAAAAAAAAACCCTCAATGTGGTTACTGTTCCTTTCTTTTGTTGTGGGCTGTTATGATTCTTTTTGTCACCTCACTTCCCTTGGCCATGTCTAGTTTGCAGAGAGCTATATAGAACGCCGAAGCTGCCTCCTCGCCTATATCCAGGCCTACCTCTACTTGCTCAGGGGTGATTTTGCTGAATTTATCAACAAGAGGTCACCCCATTTTGCACTGACGATGTCGGGTCCATATTTCCCTGTGAGGAGGAGTTCAGTTTCTCCTACTTTATTTATTGCTTCATTGAACTTTTCTGCCACCCCAGCATACCTCTAAGGAGATGTCTTAAAGTCTCCCCTGCTTTTGCATAAGGGACTTCTGGGTGTTCGTTTTCAGATACCTTTGCTGTTTTGAGATTTGTCAGCTCTTCTTCCTGCGGACTTAATGGCCATTTGTAAGTGTTGGTGTTCGTCTCCATCTCTACTTCAGCTTCTTCTACGTTATCTGAGTTGGTGATGTCTGTATTGGTAGTGGTGGCTCCGCTTTCGTCCATGGGAGTTACCATGATGGTTTCTGCATTGTCAGTCTCTTCTGTTGGGATCGTATATAATTGTAGACACCGCTGGTGTCTGCAATTCTGGTTGGTTTGGTTTCCCTCCCTTACTGGCCCTTTTCGTTGTCTTAGACATGGCGACATGATCAGGAGTGGTCTCAAGAGGCGGACATTTTTCCTGTGTTGTGACCTTTTCATTACTTAGTTTTGTTGCTGATGTGATTGCACCACCCATTCTCTCTGCAAGGGTTCTGGATGAGCAGGTGTCGACTTTGTGGTCAGTGACCCCACATTTCATGCAAGCTGCCTCACATTTTTCCTGGTTGTGGCCTGTTTTTAGGCAATTTCTACACTTTATTCGAGGGCAGTCTGCCACAAGATGATTGAAGGCACTACATCGAAAACATTGCTTTTTGACGCCTGGGTAATTTACCATTACCCGGGCAGATCCTATAAGGACAAAGTTAGGGACCTCAGTTCTCATCTCGAGAGAAATGGTTACCTCTCCTGATTTCCATTCGGGATTCTCGTCGTCATTGTGCACTTGAATTTCCCTTACAACGCCCCACTTCGAGAATATGCTGCGGATGATGTCATCGTTCTCAGCATATTCTAATGGGAATCTTGGTATCGTGAGGGTTCTTAGTATGCTTCCAACCATGTAGGGAGATACTTTCGTTTTCCCACAGTCAAAGCCTTGGAGTAGCTTTTCTCTGGTCTCCATGTTTTTGGTAACCACCTGGAATCTTCCTCCCTCGTAGGGGGTAAATCCAAAGATGTTTCCTGCACCGACGCAGTCTATAATTGCTTTGCCATCGCCCTTGCCTTTATTTTGGCGTCAACCTCAATTCCGAGGGTACACACACGCGGCAGAATGGAGGGCATGATCAGATGGGGGGGGCTAACTATTCCCACCACCAAGTGATTTATATTGCCCCAGTCCGGGGTTTGCTCTATCTGTGCTGGTCAGTTAATATCGCGAACGCCTGGTGGAGTCCGTATTCGATGTTAACTTTGAAACACAGATACTACGATTTGCTCTTAGTCTGTAAGAACAGACACTCCACTAAAATCCAGAAATTCGAATTTTGGCGCTAGCTTATCCTTTCTGGGCATGGAACGGCTAACAATCTAAATAATAACCGATGAGGAAATAGTGTCCTCTGAAAGGAATCATAATAACAGTTTTCCAAACAAGAACTTGGCGATAGACTGAGTCCCACTCTTGATCCCCATATTTACTTATTCACTGGTATGGTAATCCAGATATAATCCAGGTATTTAAAAATTTCCAAGACCTGTTACTAATAAAAAAAATTGCGGGAATGTAATAATGGTAGATTAATAAAATACAATAATTTGAGAGAATATTTTTTAAAATTTAAAATATTTTTAATAAATTTAATTTATAAATAAGGTTACAATATTATTTTATATATAATATTTACGAAGTTTGAATATCTAATATAAACTCTAATGATGATGTTCGGTTTTTATACTATCACAATTTGAAATAATGCGATAATATTAATATGTGAACGAAAGGAAAGATTTTGCTGACTTGCTGGACACTCAAGCAATTACATCGCATTCAGAGGTAAATACAATTGGTTATTTTGTAGGAACATGTTTCTGTTTTGTGCCTTTTCTCCTTTACGGAAATTATGCCTACATTATTGTGGTATTATTCAACCATAGTTTACAGTTTTAAACGTTTATATAAAGTCAATATCAACAGTCGCCTGATGTGATGAAAGGGACGGGGAGGTTTGGAGCTTCCCGGAATATCATTCAAAGGTAAGTACAGTTGGTTATTTTGTATATAGGGCCCCTGAACTTATTCGTTTAGAATTTAATCACTGATTCAGAAATATAGAGGACAAGGATTTTTTTTTTTTTTTTTTTTAGAGAAAGCAATAGAAGAGCGAGAATAGATTTCGATCTCAGAACGCATCTCCTGAGATATCGAAATAAAAGATAATCTCCGTTGATACAAATTAGAGCACAAAATCGTAAATCCACAAGCATTTCTAATACACTTCTTGCTTATCAGAACAGTCTTTTGAATATTATTGGAGACATCGGATCCTCCCCAATCTCTCTCTCTCATTTCATTTCACACACACACACACACACACACACACACACACACACACACACACACACACACACACACACACACACACACACACACACACACACACACAGGGAGAGAGAGAGAGAGTTTAGAAATATTTTAGATTCTAAACAGCATTATAAATGTATGATTATTTCTTCATAATCATTAATGAGAAAGAGGCTCGAGCTCCGAATGTTGATGACGATGACTGTTAAGGACATTTTTCTATCTCCATTCTTCCAGAATCCCACACTTTCTTCACTCTTCCATTTCTGCTATTTCAAAAAAAAAAAAATGAATTAAATTAGATAACAGAAATAGAAATCTCAAGAATAATGAACGTATCGTATATTCCTCACTGTGCTCTAAACCGTGTTTCAGTGGAAACACCATCTTCTCTGTTCTTAACCACCTTTCGTGCAGCTCAGTTATCCGTTCTACAGCATGGAAGCAAGGCTGTGTTCACTCGTTCCTAAAAGAGATACAAAATTCAGTCATTAAGTCATAACAACTAAAAACCAACATCGTCGTTATTGGCATGACTACCGATTTATGAGTGAGTTGTTACCTACTGTATGTAGATTCCACCACTCTTTCTCTGATTTCTCTCCTCATGTCTCTTGACTGCGCCTATCCATTTATATAAGTCACGGAAATGTTTGGAGAAATTCATATGGTCCTGCCTGGCATTTATAAAGCATATGATTAGGTGTGGCCTAGAATCCTATTAGCAGTCAATCTACCTTGCACCCTTTTTGATTGGATAATGTTTCAACAGCAGGTTGAATCCCTTTTTTCACTATAATCACATTACAGATAACGAGAGCTGATTGCATTGCAACAACAAAAATGGTATTTCATGTATTATTTTTTTAAGTTCCTATTTCTAAGTATTTATTTATCAAAACATTAGCATATAATATCCTTTTATATTAATTGAATTAATATTTCCGTTTAGAAAGTTAAAATTTTCCCGGTGAAGATTCTAATGCAGTATTTCCCAACGTGGGGCGTACGCCCCACAGGGGCACAATTTGAATATTTTGAGTGAGCAATTAGAAAATGATGTTGCAATCTTCACCTCATCACCGATATATTCAAAAAACTCACCATTGTCGGCGATAAATTGTCGATGTTGTAACCCTGCCTTTCCGTGAAAAAAAAGCTGCCATCACCATGTCTACTAGGACCTGGTAGACAGGAAAAACATAACAAGCATACAAACATGGAATGTAAGAACTCTTCACCAGGAAAGGGCATTGGAGATACTACTGCATGAATTAGACAACTGCCAATGGGAAGTGATTGGACTCTGCGAAACCAGATGGACTGGAAAAGGAGAATTCCACCATGGACAGTACAAAATCTTAACTTCAGGCAGGGAGGACAACAAAGACCAAGAAGGAGTAGCAATTATATTAAAAACAAAGGCTCAAAACTCTCCATTGTCCTACAATCCTATCTCACCTAGGATAATCAAAGCAAGATTAAAAACATCAATTGGATCACTGACTATTATTCAAGTATACTCACCAACTTCGACTTCATCAGAAGAAGACATTAAAAAGTTTATATAGATTTACAAAAAGCAGTACAGCAGCCATCAAGTCAAGATCTCCTAATTGTAATGGAGGACTTAAATGCAAAAGTAGGCATAGACTGGGATACCTGGCGAAGGGTAATCGGAAAGTTCGGTTATGGAGAAAGCAATGAACGTGGCTGAAAGACTGCTAAACGTCTGCTCAAATAATAGACTAACAATACCCAACACTCACTTTAAACATCCAAAACCCCAAAGAAAATGGACATGGATATCATAAGACAGACAAACCAAGAATATGATGGACTATATTATTGAAAACCAAAGATGGAAATCAAGTACCCTAAACTTCAGATCCTTCTCTGCAGATTGTAGATCAGACCATAAGCTAGTATTAGCAAACCTAAGAATAAAGTTAAAATCTGGAAGCACTTTTAGAGTCAAAGGAGACTGAATGTAAAAAAAAACTATAAGAAAACAATATTCTAAGAAAATATCAACGAGATAAAAACCTGAAGGAACTACCAAAACAGAATATAAACATCGAAGAACATTGGAGCAAATTAAAGGAAATAATATTAAAATCGGTAGAAAAAACAATAGGTTACACAGAAAGAGAAAGTAAAAGGGATTGGATCTAGAATGAAGTAAAAATGTTAAGCGATCAAAGGAAAAGCATGAAACTAAAACAGAACTATAACAGAAATGAATATAATAGATTAACCAGAGAAATTAGAAAACTAGTTAAAAGAGACAAGGATAACTGGTTAGAAGAAAAATGCAAAATGGTAGAAAAGCTATCAAAAGAAAATAACCTTCATGAATTATATAAACAAATAGACCAAATTAGTAAGACACGGACAACAAAAATTATAATGATCAAAACAAAGACGGACAACTAATTGAAAGTAAAACAAAAGAATGGCCAGATGAGAAGAATAGTTCAAAGATTTTATATACAGTAAAAACAGCTCACAGGAAATTACGATTCCAGCCATTGAAATGGAAGAGGAAACAAACATATTTACCAAAGAAATCATAGCACACAGCATAGAAAAACTCAAAACTAGGAAAGCACCTGGCAATGACCAAATACATGCAGAATTCTTAAAAGCAGGAAAGGAACAACTTTTGGAACCATTAAAAACATTATTTGAAAGGATCTACAAAAACAAAGCAGTGCCTGCTGATTGGACAGATCGGTTATAATTCCTGTATACAAAAAAGGAGATAAAACAGAATGCATTAATTACAGAGGCATTAGCCTCCTCAGTATTCGAGGTAAGGTTTTTACAAAAGTACTCCAAAAACAAATTAAGCCATATAGAACTAGCACCAGGAGAAGAACAAGCAGGTTTCAGACCAAGACAAAGCACAATTAATCAACTATTCACCTTAATACATCTAATAGAAAAGACTCTAGAGTACAACCAAAGTCGCTACATAAATTTCATAGACTTTCGTCAGGCATTTGATTCAATACGTAGAAGATAACCATGGAAAACTATGAAAGAATTTGGAATTCCCAACAAAACCATAAGAATAATAAAGAATCTGTATGAGAAATTTGAAAGTGCTGTACGAATATAGGACACCTTAACCAACTGGTTCAACCCAGAGAACGGAGTAAGACAGCGATGCAATCTTTCACCAGCCTGTTCAATCTTACACTAGAAGAAGCAACTAATGACGCCTTAAACAATGAAGACTCCGGAATCAAAACATATGGGAAAAATGTAACAAATTTAAAATTTGCAGACGACATTGCAGAAGAAAATTAACAACAATCAAGAGTACAGAAGAAAATCAACAGCGAATTTCTGATAAAATAAAGGTGTATGTAAAATCTGGATTAAACATAAATATAGACAAAACAAAAATTATGCAAATAGGAAAAAGAAGCACCAATCTGAAAATTGAAATTGATAGTAAGAATCTAGAGCAGGTAGAAAACTTCACCAACTTTGGAGGAGTTATTGAGTACAATGGTGAAACTACAAAAGATATAAACAGACGAATTAGTCAAGCATCCCACTTTTGGACGACTTAATAAAATATGGAAGTTGAGAGACATCAAACAAGTAACAAAAGTAAGAATCTATGAAACAATGGTCCTCCCAATACTCCTCTATGGAAGTGGATGATGGAGTCTCATAAAGGCTGAAGAGAAAAAATTATTAATTACTGAAATGGGTTGGCTAAGAAGATTACTTGGAGTATCTCTGCTGGATCGACTAAGAAACGAAGACATAAGGAAACGACTAAAACAAGAAATAACAATAATGGACAAAATCCAAGAAAGAAGACTACAATGGTTTGGCCATGTGACAAGAATGGGGATAAAAAGACTACCATCTAAAGCCCTGAATACAACGATGGAAGGTAAAAGATCCAAAGGACGGTCCAGAATTAGATGGATAGACAAAATAAAAGAGGACTTTTATTTTGTCTATCCAAAATCACAAAAAGCGACACCAAACTAGACAGAATTGTTCTGACTCTCCCGGGACAGACAGAAGTGGAAAGAGTTCATTCGGCCTCATCATCATCCACATAGATGATGGAAGGGAAGAGAGAAGAAGAAGAAGTGCAAGTCAGTCCTCTTGAAGGCATTTCTGTAAAAATATCACAACTACAGGAACAACGCAGAATAAAACCCACGACGAGACAATTTATTCAAACCTGGGAAAACAATAACGAATGCTAATTTTTAAAGCAGACATAAACAAATGGATAAATATTAATGAGGAAGATTTTAAAACTAAACTTGCTGAAAATGTGACCCGTAATACCAAGGAAAGGAAAAGGAGAAAAAAAAGCTAAAATGAAGAACGAAAATGCTTTAGAACTGTGAAAGCAGCTGAGGATAAGTGAAATGCGTGATTCGATTGTTCATTCGCACCATTTCGCATCTTCCAACCATAAAGCTGACGATTTTCCACAGATGTTTGCTAAGTTAAAGCAAATCCATGAATGCATTCCTGAAACATACTTCAGTACAAAAGATGAAGTTAATTCTTCTTATTCACTTTGTATTATTGCCATTGTTTTCTTTAGCAACACATTTAAGAGGAAGGGTGAGAATGCGAGTGCATGTTCGACTGTGGTATGCAAACGTGATAATGATATAGAATGGTTTCTAACATGGTTCTGTATCTGGTGAAGGGATGGGAATTCATGATTGGATTCGATCTTTTGAGTGTACCTGAGGAGGGAAAAGAGAAAGTTGTCCAACAACCCCAAATTAACTAAAGATCTAAATATAGGAAAAAGCCAGGCGTTAATTTGTTCTCTCTATACCCAAATTCTAGCGGAACTGCAAAATAAAGGGTTTGAGTTTGTCGATTTAATGAACACGTTGTAGCCAAAGATTGTTTGTATTAGAGAAACCTTTCTACAGAGTCAGCTGTCGTAACTGGGTTCGATTGAAAAGATATACTATTTTTAGGAGAGACAAAATAGATAGAACGTGTAGTACTACTAATGATGTCGATGAATTGAGTCAAGTTAGAGAAAAACGCATACAATTAATAATGGAAATAATTGCTTTCATCCATTTCATCCATAATGGTGAGGCTATCTGGTGTGATGTCAGGCTAACTGGATGAAATATATTATGGGGTGTTGCTACAGACCTGGGAGGAAGGCTCAATTGCAAGGGGCGACAAAATGCATCACCAATTTTGCTTTTTGGTACTAAAGGAGTCATCTTTATGGGGAACATAAATTTATCCGAACATTGAACGGGGGTGAAGACAAATCTCATCGTATGAATGAAGGAGAATTTATTAAGTTGTTACGAGAGAACATTATCAAGCAAGATGTGAATGAAGGAATTCGAGGTCAAAGGATCATCGTTTAAGAATATTAGTACATTTCCTGCTGTTGTTAACAATGATCATGCCTTACCTTCTGGTAAGTATCTTATTTTGTTGATGTTTCCATAAGAACGGGATGCATGCTGAACTGGTTTTCTGGAAATTGTGATCACTTTAGGAGAATTGATTATTTGTTCCCATGGTGTCATTTGTTGAATGGGAAAGATGTCAGCAATACATGGCAATCTTTGAAAAAGGTCTTTAATAAGACGGTATCTGAATGAATCCTTAGAGTTCGAAGAAGAAATAAGGTGATTGCGAAATGAATGTGCACCTTTATTATGCAAGAGATCCATAAACTGATAACTTGGAAGGCTTGCACTTCTAAAATTTGAAAATTTTAGAAGCGCAAGCCAGAAAAGTTACGAGTATTGTACAGAAAGCTAAATCAGGTTATGAAAATAAATTGAGGCTATACAAGCTAACGAAAAATCTAAACTAATTTTAATATTATTGCCATTAAAAGAAAGAATCAGTGAAATTGGAAGAATAATTTAATTGAGTGTAGATGGCACTGTTGTGAGAAGCTAAGGGGATTATTTAGTTAATGAGTGCACACTTTGCTAAGATACATCAACCAGTTGTATGTAACATTTTGAAAAGTGCTGTTGCTGCTGCTACACTGGATGAAGAGCTGCAGGTGCATGAAAATGAGGTTGAATAGCTTTTGCATAATCTGGATTAGAATTGGTTAATACGGACAGATGGAATACCTACACGTTTGCTAAAGGAATATTCAGCTGAATTCGCTAGGACTTTGATCTCAGCTCAGGAAAGACAGCTTAGGGATGGACAAAAAAAGCACGATACTTCCGTAGAACAAGGGTGGTGCAAAACTGACATGTCTAACAATCGACCTGCGGTATCTCTGGTGTGGTAATGAAGTTTTTAGAGAAGTTGGTAAGAACTCGCAAACAGAAATCGGTAGATAAAAAAGCTGTACTCTGGAATGAGCATCGTTACGGTCGAGTTCGATAAACGAAATGGATACACTCTGTAATGTTGTATTTTGATAAAGCATCTTCAAAAATGATACCATATGAAAGGCTGTTGCATAAACCGGGGGACAGGCAGAGCAATCAGGGATGGTACTGACATCTAACACATATTGAATGATTTGAAAATGCTAGATATTTTAGGAGATGATAATGGCTATGAATTGAATGGTAACAGGTGTAAAGTTATGCACTTTAGTATGTTTCCTGTAGTGGAAGAATAAACATGATGAGATATCCAACAGCGTATTATATTAGCGGTGTTATACTACAAGAAACGGATGAAATAAAGCATCTTGATATTTTCGGTGATAGGAATTTAAAGTTGAAAGATCACTTAGCAAAAGCGAAAATACAAATCAAAGGATAATTGCGACGTTAAAGCGAACCTTGACATCTAAGAATAAAGAATTCACTTGCTCTTTTCAAGTTATTGATAAAACTGCACCTGGACTGGGTACGCAAATTTAGTCTCATGTATTCGGAGGTGATTATATGGGAAGAAGAGCAAAGAAGAATAAAAACGATTATGAAAGGCAGATTATGAGATCAGCCTGAGCGTATGACGAGTTTTAATTGAGCTTGTGAACTATACCTCTTTATAGATGTGTATGAGACTTACATATATAAAAGATGTAGAAATTTATTCAAAAACTTCCGCATATTTCATCCGCGTAACATGGACAAAATACAGAAAACAATATATTGAGAGTATGCGGAGTGTGCGCTCTGCGAAGAGGAAAGGAAGGGTGATTTCATTGAGGTCTGAAAACTTTTGAATGGAATTTAAAGGATATCGTCTTATGAAAGTTTTCGTTATACGAAAGGTGGGGACCGAACACGGAAATCAATGGGAGTTGAGTTTGTTCGCGATTAAGAAAGAAATAAGAGCTAGCTTTTTCTCTCACGGAGCAGCAAGTGAGTGGAACAGTTCACCAGAAAAGTGGTCAGTGCGTCAGTGTGGACGAACTTAAGCGAAGGTACGACAACTGGTTTCGGTGACGTATTACATCCCTCAATGAGTTTCAGTAAACAATTTTCGAAATACTTGGTTCAGAACCACTCATAAAGCAACTTCTTATTTTTCGCTGAGTTTCAGTTGCATTGCGGTAAAGAGTGAAGAAGGTTTAAGGATTTATTCTACAAGGAGATTGAACTGGACTCCTTCACACAATTCTTGTTGGTTGCAACGAAGCCAAATCGAATGGCATTTCTATAAAAAAGTGAAAAGGATCTCATTCTGTACCGAAAATGCCTTCACTTGGAAAGGATCCGGGTTCGAATCCTGCCGTATACGATGAGAAAAAACCTTAAGTGCTTTTTAACTGAGCGTGAGTTATTCGATCTCGTACTAGAGTGGAAGGTTTCTTTTACTGGAAACTCGGTGTTTTCATTTCGAAAAACAAACAACCCCATGATAGAGGAAATTACGCAAATAATTACGAAAAACACATTCCACCCACCTAAGAGTCTTATCCGACTGAAACCTTCCGAAGCCACGGATTTGACCACTCGTGGGCTTGAAAAACCCTGAAAAGAAGGACGTTCAAAATCCCGATTTTTAGCTGCCACCTCACTTCTTATGTACACGGTTACTTATGAAAAGTGTGCATCTATTTTAAAACATCAATTCAAATAATTTTATTTTTTGTTTGTTTAATAGAAAAGAGCAGAAAAAATGCAACTCATCTCAAATGTCTCCGTACAGAAATGATTTTCAACGCACGGAAGAGTGGCACTAAATTTTAACAAACCATATTTTACCTAATCATTGAATCAAAAACAGATTTATCACGATATAGAGAAGAACAGTTTGAAGAAGAATAAGAAATCAATTTCTGAACAGGCGCATCGAATCTAAATTCCTTCATCGTAACCACTGCTATTGATAGCGCTACGTGTGTTCAATGTATTCTGAGAGTTGATCAGAATCACAAAGAATCAAAGAAAAAGTAAGTCGCCATCTTCCTCTTTCTAACAGTATCAACCCCAAAGTAGAAGGAAATTCATTTCTTACAACCATGCAGAGAAAAATACAAGATATGGAAAAGTATTATGAAATTTATTTCGACGGATCGTAGAATAGGCCCACTGGGGATACCCACGTTAAAAATAGCGCGCCTCATACTCTACCTCAAAGGTGGTGTGGAAAAAAGCGCATGAACTTGTTTCAAGGACGTTCGAATAAAATGAAAGAGTCTGCGAGTAGTGCTATATAGAGTACTTGAGCTACCACGCTCTACTATGCCACGTGATTTTTCATCATCTCCCAGGACCACCATTCCCTTCACCTACAGTTATGGACATCATAATCATCTCTGTAACTACTTGCTTTTTATTTAACAGTTAACTGTCACTTAGGTGTTTTTTTCTGCGCAAGTAATTTAACTAATCAAACGCCTAAACAAAAATATTCTCCTGCGTAACCCGCCAAAAATGTGAACAGCAGTGATAAGGCATATCGAATGTAATATGAGAAGTTTGTTCAAGTATCCTGTTAAACGTTTCGTTTAACAAAAGAGTAGGAGTTTTGAAATCATCATAATCCTAGTTACTTGACTCCTTTTCCCACAAACGTATTTATTTGCTATAACTCTTTTTAATCTAACGTCATCTGATTGAATCCCTCCTTTAAATACCATGACTTTTGTTTAATACTACGTTGAGCTCGTAGTATTTAAGCCCCTGTCAGTGAGTGGGGCCGACGATAATCTTATAGTCTAATCTTGTAGATAGGAATAGCCAGTACTGGAGGGAGTTGAATCAATATGGTCCGTAATTTGTTTTAACCTCGCATCGAGATAACGGCTCGCACTAATCATATTGATTTCGTTGATAATAATCGTTCGATGATATTTAAACAAGGTTCTGTATTGGTGCGCAACTTAGTATGAGAGCGGAATGTTCTTGGAGATCGAACATTTTAAAGGCCGTAATGCATCGTCGGCAGAGATTGTCGACCTTTACCGTCGAAGCGCGAGTTCTCTTTTTATTCATGACTTCTCAGAATGGTGACAGGCGGAGAACTAAATGATTCGTTTTTTCATTTTGTTGAGATATTTGTAGTAATTCTATTATCCTTGTAGTTTATGCAGAAAAAAAAAAGAAAAGAATTATTTAAAAAACATGAGTTATAACTTGTTTTATATGATCGAAGTTATATTGGATTTATTTTTATTTATTTATTACTAGACATCACTATTTGGGTAGTGCGTCTTTATATTTGAAGTTTTCAGAAAGGCAAGTCGAAGACGTCAGATTAACTATCAGAATTTTATAGTTGTAAAGATAACAAAGGAAGAAATCGTAAGCCGGAGTACGTCAGAAAGTAAGGTACTCTATTTGACATTCTTTCGCATCGCAAAGAGGCACAGTTCTTGTTAAAGCTGATGTTGGATGTCCACTCTTAAATGGTGAAGTCTCGATGACTGTGAGTGGTGACGTAATCGCTGCATGATAAACGACCATCAGTTATATTTCTCTTTAAGCCCTCAATGTTGGGAAGTGGATTTAAAATTGTTTATGTTAGAATATTTTATAATTTTCGTAATTGTTTGATTTATTTTTAGAGGGTGTTTCATAACCGAGTTACAGGGAATAGAAAGGAGAGACACTCAGTACACAGGATCACCCGTTTATAGTTCGTAAAGCAATCGTAAATTCACTTAAGAGACGAAGTAAAAAAAAAGAAAAGAAGACACAAATAGAATGAATATAGTATTATCTGGTACTCACCTCCGGAGAAGCCTCGAACTAAGTCACGAAAGATAGATTGAATAAGTCTCAATGAACCACCAAAACAGCTAAGACAGCATACACCGATACATCAAGGCTATACTCTGCTAGGACTCAGTAATTGGTTACAAATCATGAGTTATAACTTCATTTTATCTGTCTGATCCCATAGTGAGGTCTGTGTTCGTATATGTGCTGATATATAAAAGGAGGGTAGAAAATTCGGGGCTTCACGCTGAGAGCCGAGGTTCAGCATCTTGTTGATGATCTGCATTATGAAAGTTCCACTGCCTTGCGAAGAGCAGTGGGCAGCCTTGCCGAACTCCCTTAGCGTTCTTGTAAATCTCTTTAAGAAGTTGCTGTAAACACGCGCCTACTCCCGCCAGTTCTAGAATGTGGTATAAGCATCTATGTCGAACACTACCAAATACTGCTCAGATGTATTGCGACAATCGCTAAAGAGTATTTTTTTTAGTTTTATTTATGGAAGGATGTATGATGTCTCGCAGTTGAAAGAGGCTGAACCTTTTTCTCTACCGAGAATACCGTTCGTTTGAGTGCTAGTAATTATATACGAGATGTAGAAATATTGAACCAGTTATTTATGATTTGGTTTAATGAGTTGTATTCTGAAAACCTATAATCCCTATCTTTTATTGATGTATATAGTTACAACGTCAATCGATCTCTGAAGACCAGATGGGCGATCGATATCAATTTCAGGAAATACTAAGAACTAATACTTATTTAAAAAATACTGAAATAATATAATGATAAATAATTAAATACAATAATTTGAAAGAAATTTTAAAAAAAGTTAAAGTAATTTTATTAAATTTTGTTTAGAAATAAGATTACAATTACTTAAGTATAAAGAGCTAATAAGCTTCATTTCGGCAATGAAAACATTAAGAATAGCGATCTGAATTTCCCCACCTTTGCAACGAGCTGCCCAGTATTGTACTACGTACTAGGATCACTTGCATTGGTTAACGCTAGTGTCGCCGATACTTTATAGTTTACTATATTCGGCAAAGAAACTCTCTGATTCCGATCTTTGAGTTTCTTATTCGGTTTTAAAACTATGTGGGATTTAATATCCCCTAAATTTAAGTAAGATTACAATATTATTACATATAATATTTATAAATTTTATAAAGAATGTAAATTTGAAGAAAGATTTTCAGTTGTCGTAATATCACAATTCAAAAGACATATAGGAAAATTATTAAGAGATGTTCCACAAAACCAAACTCAATTAATTACATGCCGAATCTCGTGATAATCGACTCAAAAAAAGCTAAGGATCCCATCATCTTCATCATTAGGAGCGAGAGCCTGTTTTTCATTAATCATTAGGAAGAAATAACGAAGACACGAAACTTTCTTTCGTCAGCATTCTGAAATGGAGTTCTTGAAGCTTCATTATAGTTTTAAGAAAATGGCAATAATGGCTAATGAACGAGAAAACTTTCAATACGAAATCCGAACCACATGGTTCTTATAAAATGACGATTCATCATTTGAAAGCATATCAACAGATATTGTTTTAGAGGACATATGGGTATGATAAAGCTTTTTGTTGTGGTTCTCGCCAAGAAAAAGCTTCTTTAAACCCATAGTACATTCATACCGCGTTTTAAGTGTCTTGTGGAAAAGCAGATATTTCTGTTTTCGCTTTTCTTCTTCGGGGGAGAGCGAGGGTGGAGAGTGATGGAGTGGATTGGATCATACTTCATGTCGGCTATGATCCTCCAAGATTTCTTGGGTTGGCTTGCATTACCTTCCTCTTCGATGTCTGCACCTTTTAAATGTTAGTCCAATTTACAGTTCAATAAAGTGATCGTTTTTCCTTTAAGATCGCTTCTTTCAGCATCGCTTGAGTTATTTTTGGTGGTTTTAATTATTTATTTTTGTTGAAACATAGCACTGTTTTTGGATTCAGAAAGTGTCCTTTGTTTGTTTTCTGTCATTCTCATATTTCTGTCGGTCTCGTATGCACAGATTTTCCTCTTTTTTTCTCTCTCTCTCTTTTTGTGTATTATTTTTCTCAGATTTGCAAGCGTTGCGCAAACTACCTTTCCATGATTCGATTTTGTTCCATCTTTACGTTGAAGGTAATCAACAACTGGCTGTAATAAATGTACTTATTACAGAATTATATTTACACGGAAAAGCGACATCTACACTTAAAAGGCGTAACGAAGAATGCAAAAACTCTTAATTTTAATCGGATAGATATATAACTAAATGCATACTAACCAGAAAAATAAAAGGTGTTCTTATAAAATAATATATAACAAAATAATTCCTCTTTAGATTTTGATAAACTAACAAACATTATTATTAGAATATTATTTTACAGGAAAAATCTAATATAAAACTTAATTTTCTCTAAAGAAATCTAACGAATTGTAAAGTAGATAAAATAGAAATAGTACGAGAGCGTAAGGATTATGAAAACAGGGTGAAAATATAAGCTTTATCATACCCATATGTCCTCATATTGTTTTGCTTGACTTTATACAGCATAGTTTCTGTGAGGGGATATGTGATTCATTAATTAGTGTCATTTTTATCCCAGTTATCTCTAATTACACTATTTGTTGCGAAATATATTACATTTTACACAGAGTGCTTCTTTTTCACTAACATAATAAAAGTATGTACGGTACTTGTTTCTAAAACTTTCCTACCTCTGAAGACAAAACATACAATCAAATATCTCAGAATGGTGACCCAGACAATTATGCTTTATAGTCCTTATAAGGACTGGCTTAAAGGGGCGAAGCAAGAATGCTTGTCGTCTTCCCCGTTATCTGTAGAGGACAGTGTAGGGATAAGGTGTTATTGAGCAACTAAAGCTCTGATCATGGCAGGAGGATAATAGCAATAGCTGAGCCTCAGTTAGAATTTCATTAGCAACAGCATTGCCATCCATTACCCTCCAAGGGTCGACAATTATGCTTATCCTTATATCCTTATAAGGACTGGCTTAAAGGGGAGAAGCAAGAATGCTTTTCATATTCCCCGTTATCTGTAGAGGACAGTGTAGGGATAAGGTGTTATTGAGCAATTAAAGCTCTGATCGTGGCAGGAGGGTAAAAGCAATAGCCGAGCCTCAGTTAGAACTTCATTGGCTACAGCATTGCCATCCATTACCCTCCAAGGGTATTGGATTGAATGAATCAATCACCGCATCTCACGGTCGATTGAAATTTCGTCCATCCCAACGAACCGACAATTATGCTGTTTCTAAGAACTATTACTTATAAAAGAATTACAGAAATATAATAATGGTAGATTAACAATATACAATAATTTGAGAGAATATTTTTAAAAATTTAAAACATTTTAATAAATTTAATTTATAAATAAGATTACAACATTATTTTATGTATAATATTTACGAATTTTGAATATCTAGTAAACTCTAAGGATGGTTTTCATTTTTAATAATATCACATATCGAAAGGATTACAGGAAAACTATACAGTATAGAGGCTATTAATGGGTGTGTTATTTATTTGCAGCGGAAGTAATTTATTATCATTCTCACGTGAACACATTTAACCATTTTTTCATGAGCGAAGTATATGCAAAACTTTTTAATATCTTTTTTCGTTAAGTAAAATCTGGGGTGCGAGTTATATGCGATTCTACTATGGATAAGTGCATTGGTATACCTTCTTTAAATGGAAAAATAGCTCGGATGACAGCGATAATACAAAACGAGTTTGTAATGATAGTTTGTGTGTAGTTTCGGAAGAGAAAGAGATCTGCAACGAATTCACACAAACACAGACTTCCCATTAGTTGCAATGCCATAATATTAATTTGTTGAACGAAAGGAAAGATTTTGCTGACTTGGTGGATAAGTACATCGCATTCAGAGGTAAATACAATTGGTTATTTTGTAGGAACATTTTTCTGTTTTGTGCCTTTTCTCCCTTTACGGTAATTATGCCTACATTATTGGGTTATTATTAAACAATAGCTTACAGTTTTGAATTTGTATATAAAGTCAATATCAACAGTCGCCTGGTTAGGAACGCGTGATGAAAAAAAGGGACGATGAGGTTTGGAGCTTCCCTGAATATCATTCAAAGGTAAGTACAGTTGGTTATTTTGTATATAGGGCCCCTGAACTTATTCGTTTAGAATTTAACCACTGATTCAGAAATATAGTGGACAAGGATTTTTTTTTCTCGTTTGTTTATTAGAAAAAGCAATAGAAGAGCGAGAATAGATTTCGATCTCAGAACGCATCTCCTGAGATATCGAACTGAAAGATAATCTCCGTTGATACAAATTAGAGCACAAAATCGTAACTCCACAAGCATTTCTAATGCATTTCTTGATTATTTAGAAGAGTCTTTTAGAACCAGTTGAATATTATTGGAGACATCAGTTCCACCCCAATCTCTCTCTCTCTCATTTCACACACACACACACGCACGCACACAGTTTAGAAATATTTTCGATTGTAAACAGCATTCATAATAATGACTTGTTAAAATTCGTTTTAATAAACGTTTTCGCTGTAGGTGTTCTTACATTGTTCATAATATCTTCGAAATTTTAGCTGAGTCGAAATAAAATACAATTCGGACGGAGATTGCTTTTTCAATAGAATAATATTTTTTTTGATGCGTTCTTCAACCGAAAATTAAGATCTTCGGTAATTTCTTCACAATAGAAACAAAATGAAACGAGGAAGTAGGAAACAAAAGGATGATAAAGTCAAATTTTGTAGACGGTTACATGCAACAGCATGGCGACAGCTTTCATATTTACTATTAAATAAGCAACATCTCATAGAAATCATCACATTCAAATAATCAGTCCAGAAGAACACTCGAAATTTCAAAACATCAATTTACTAAACACCTTAAACCCGTTCAGCAGTATTTCCAGTCATTCTACTTAATCCATCTTTCTTTCTCACTAGCTGGATCGCATTTATATCTCAATAAGAATATTCTTTAATAAAATGGGATAATAACTCTGCTTCGGGTGTGGTTTGCTGATTGGTTAGCGTATTCTCTCTCTCCCTCTCTCTCTCCCTGGGATGCGACCCGCTTTACTATTTTCCAGGATGTTGTCGTTTTTGATTTGTCATACGTCATGTTTCTGGCCTTCTCATCTGTTCGCTGTTCTGTACGTTTTTCTGTTTGTTCCTAATAGGAGACATTACGATCACATCAAAATGTGAAATGCGTCGGCACTTCAGGCTGGCTTTTTATTGTTTCAATGGACGAAGTACGAATCGTAATTTGTTAAGAGACGTGAATGTGATTTGGATTTTGTACTTCCTGAAAAATTTCTCGTTCTTTTTTTCAGAGCGATTCTTCCGGAATGCTCACGAAAGAAATTTGCATTCATTGATTTTTTCTTTGTAATCATTAATGAGAAAGAAGCTCTAGCTCCGAATGATGACGATGATGGGATTCCCACCTTTTGGAGTCTGTAAGGATGAGATTAAATGTTTGGGTTTAGTCTTGTGGAAGATAGCTGAAAAGTTTTCCTGTAATCCTTTCGATTTGTGATATTATCTGATCTCAACCTGTGGCTTCCTCTCTTAGAGATAGATGCAGCTCATTGCTAGGGAGGTAATGACGCAAGGTGGTTTCCCATTGCCTTCCTTGCTGTATTTTTTATGAATGTATCCGTGTCTGTTCACGGGTCCTGTTTGCCTGCTTGCGGGATGAAAAACCCCAAATAAACTGGCGGGAAAACCGTGCTCCACCCCCAAGACCGGCTAACTTGGCTATGACTGAGGAAAATACTTAAACTCCTCACGCGGTCGACGTGAATCGAACCTAGGACACTTCTTCCCCAGGCATATGGTTGCGAAGTGCAAAGCCACTAGGCTAACCGTGCGGATTGTGATATTATAAAAACTGAAAACATCCTTATAGTTTATACTAGATATTCAAAATTCGTAAATATTATATATAAAATAATATTGTAACCTTATTTATAAATTAAATTTATTAAAAATATTTTAATATTTTAAAAATATTCTCTCAAATTATTATATTTTATTGATCTACCATTATTATTTTTCTGTAATTTTTCTATAATTTCTAGTTCTTAGAACTCGTTGACCGTGAGATGCGGTGACTGATTCATTCAATCCAATACCCTTGGAGGGTAATAATGTAATGGATGGCAATGCTGTAGCCAATGAAGTTCTAACTGAGGCTCGGCTATTGCTGTTACCCTCCTGCTATATCAGAGCTTTAAAATTTAATAATTTAATTTAATAATTTCGTTATTATGTCCGGATCACTATTCTGAGATAGATCTTCACACGTTTTTGTTTTCGTAGGCATCATGTGACAGACTGATGCCCAGTAATTAAGGTTGCTAATTATTGGGTATCAGAAAGATCGCTCGAGTTTTTTGAAATCTTCCCCGCACATAAACTACGAAGAAAGACATAACTCACTGATATCAGACAATATGGGGAATAGTAAAATGGGAGGAGTTTACCATTCTAAAATTATCATGTGACAGACTGATGCCCAGTAATTAAGGTTGCTAATTATTGGGTATCAGAAAGATCGCTCGAGTTTTTTGAAATCTTCCCCGCACATAAACAACGAAGAAATACATAACTCACTGATATGAGACAATATGGGGAATAGTAAAATGGGAGGAGTTTACCATTCTAAAATTTTTAACGTGACTGACAATTCCCACACAGCACCAAATAGGATGCTGCGTGGGAATTTTCAATCATTATGTAGGAAACGTATTATTGTAGTCGTGAAACAAATCAGTTATCTCGCCTCATACTCGATATGAAATTAAGTCTATTGTTCAATTTATGTATTGTTGTCCATCAATAATGAATCTATCATCAATAATTCAAAAACAAAGAACGGTAAAAAAAAAAAAAAAAAAAAGGACGGTTAGACTCGCGTTATCGTGGCCTTAGTTTTGCTTCAGAATAAGGAATAAAGTGAGTAGATTTCTGGAAATGTAATTAGTATTTACTCATTTAGATTATATTTAATAACTTATATTAATTTCAAGATCGATCCTTAATAATAATATCTCATTTAAAATAATAATTTAAAAGTGAAACATCTCTAACAAATTAATTTATTGAGACATTTCAATATTCGCTGGAACAGCAGAATGATTTCAGTATTTGATTTAAATCATTTGCAACTGTGATAATATAAATGCGTTTATAAATAAGAAAAGAATGTCTTTAGATGAAGGCAGGTTAAAACCCATTCACAGGATTATTGATGCTTTATGCTTTTTTATTTTACGATAGGATTTAAGGTATGATTCAGTTTTCTTTTATATATTCGGCTAAGATAAAAGTTTCATTCTTTACGTTGCTTAATTTTAACTGACTTAGATTTTGAATTATAATTTGTAGTAAATTAAGAGATTAAGTTGTAAGACTAATTTATAACCATAAACTACACTGTGTAATTTATTATTATTGAATTAAGATAAATAAACCCATTAATACCTTTTATTCCCTAACACGAGTGGGTAGAACTCTTTCATCGCTAAGATGTTTTGTAAATCGGTCAAATACCGCGATACATCTTAATCGTCGTTGATTGATAACTGAGTTCAGCGCGAATCGCGATAGTACGGAACACAACGGCCATCTTGTGTTCCTTCCTCTGACTGGCATTATTATCAGAAATAGTCCCAATTTTTCGTCAGTTTTCGGACCTGCAGAATTTAAACCCAGAGTATCCCTGACTAAGCAGATTACCCTTCCTATACAGTTTTAACTAACTCAGGAAGAAAGATTATCTCCAGTCTCGACTGGAATGGATCCGATGACGGTCATTCTTTTGGATCGACCTTGTAGAACCAGAAACGATACCTCAAGTGACACACGCACCAATTAAACATAAGATATTAATATATATAAGAAACGAATCCTAAACAAAATATTACTCAATAAATATTAGAAAATTAATAAGAATTAATTTTCTAATATTTATTGAGTAATATTTTAGAAATATTAATAGATAATCCTAATGCGTATTGCATCCTATTTTGTAATGAGGAATGTGAGGATGTAAATGATTCTCAATCTGTACTGAATCACTTAATAATTCTCTGATTTTAGAAACATAGACAAAAATATCTTATCGGTAATATAGTCAAACTAGTTCATTTTATCGTTATACTATACGTTATTAATAGTTAAGGTACGTTATTAGGTTACTTTTTTTAAGGAAATAGAGATAATGTGCAGGGAGGAGGGATAAAGTAGCTTTGGAAATTGCATTGATGTGAAGAATAGATTACTTTTTAAAAATTAATTTCCATTTAACACAATCTGATCTCTGCTAATTAAATACGCCAGTGGCTATCTGATCAAATATATCCGGACACTCATTTGTAGAAGTGAATATGCTTATGCACCCCATAACCACGGCTCATGTAGTCGCAAGCAGACCGTCTTATAAACTTCAGATACAAACAAGTAAAGTGGGCTGTATTGAACAGCGCAGTGAGTGTTGAGGTGGTACTGTGATCTTTGCAACAAATCAGTTCGGGAAAAGTCTGTCATGCTGCAGCTGTCGCGACAAAACTGCGATTTAAAGTGTAATTCATACCATCTAATACTGTATACGTAAATCACTGTAGAAACATTGCAAAAACCTTTAAGAAAGAAATCAGATGTACAAAAGAAAACTTGCTCTTAATGGAATTCGTTCACGGTATGAATGACAGAAACAAAGAATGGAAACTGATCGAATCTATAACGGAAATAAAAATCCTACGCGTCTCTTCCTAAATTGCGATGACTCATAACGGGACTCAATGAAATTAATCGCCAGAGAACCAGTTAAGGTAGTTGTGAATTTGATCCGACGGACAGGGTGTGCCCTGGACAAATAAAGATGTGCCTGTCGATAGCGACGAGGAAGAAGTAAAAATCATAAAAACCTGATTAAATCTGAATTGCAATGAGATATTTATCATTGTGGGTGGGCTAATAAAGAACGCACATTTATTAACATACTTGGATCTATATAACGACAACAACTTGAATTGGAATTCCTGTGTTTCGTTCTTGACACACAAAATAAGCGGAATCATCCAGAATCCATCATTGGAAAATTTGTCACTATACAAATGACCTGTTGCCTCTAATAATGTTCCAAAACAAAACAAGAAGACCCAGGCAAACTCCCCTTCCATCCTCATACTCCAATTATAAAACTGTAACCCATCCTTGAAATGTTAAAATTACGCAAACCTTACTTATTTGACTTTAATATACGACAGGAAGAACATTAAACATTTCCCGGTGTATGAGGAATGTGGATTATAATCTGAACTGTTGGAGAAAGTTGTTGTAGTACCAAAAACCAACAGATTTTGCACAAAAATTTCAACATAGAACATACAGGTGTAATTTGTTTCTTCTGATTAAATTTTTTTAAACATTGCGGAACTAAATGACGTTGAAACCCACCCACCCACCCACACCCACACACACACACACACACACACACACACACACACACACACACACACACACACAAATCTAATAATTATGCATTAAATAAGGGTTGTAATCTGTCTGTTAAACTTGTATGAAACAATTATGTATCTAATAATGTATGCATGTAATCTAATAATCGTAGATATATAACAAGTGAATATCTCTTATACTGTATCGTCCCTCATGTTTGTGTAATTGTTCTGTTAACCACTTTGACAATCATCTTTGGTTACGGACATGTATATTTATAATAAGAAAATATGTCTTGTATATTTGCCATCCCATACTTTAAATGTTTGCCCCATATTGTATTTCATGTCATTATATGAATGATTGTCTTATATTGTATATCAACCCAAATTGTAATTCTTTTCTTTCATTTTGTCTCATTTGTGCTATGTATTAATAAAGCATACTGCAATTAGATATTATAATTATTATCTGTATTTTATCTCATACTGTATTGTGCCATATGAACTGCACTGAACTGTATTGATGTTATTGTGATGGGGAAACGCCTTGGATCAACGACAGCACATCGGGATCTGGTGTGCATGTTTGGAAAAAATCGCCCATTGTTGTTCGAAATACTCGCTGCCAAGTTCGAAAAAGCTTCTCAACAAGCAATACTAATAGACAGCATTTCATGGAGATCTGAATAACATGGGTTTCCATGGTTGTGCACAGACCTAATATCAGGAAGGACAACATCAATTGTCAGGTCGAGTGGTGGAAAGCTCGCCGACAATGAACTCAGCAGCCGTGGAAGTTATAGCAGGTGGAAATCACTCTTCAGAATTTTTTCAGTCCGACAAACGAGTCTGCAAGATCGTTGCCTGTACAAATATGTTGTTTCAACTGTGAAGTTTGTGGATAAGGAATCCTCATCTGGGACTGTTTTATGATTTCCTTTGAAGATAAAAACATGAAAATCATAAAAAAAACTTAAAAACGTAAAAATATAAAACCCATAAAACGCAAAAAACATTATAATAAATTCTAGTAAGTATAATCTTAAACGTTGCACTCTGTCATCGAATTCTAGACAATTTTTACTTTCAACTTTATCGCAAAATTTCACTGAAAGCGCTTTTCTCTATCAAGGCGAAGGATTTGTTGCGATCGATGTTGAAGAGCTTTGCTAGTGGGAATGTCTGAGGGATGCTGATAGTTAATCCTAATTGCCCGACATCAGTGAAAGAACTGACGAATATTCTACTGGAAGTACTGAAGGGAATTCCAACACGCAGCAACGTACCAAAGTCTAATGAAAAGACTTCTCGGAATACTAAATGGTGTTGTATGAGCAAAGGGTGCACGAATTCCAGATCACTCCCTCTCATATAACAATGAGCGTTTGGATGAGCAAGTGCGGATATATTTGATCAGACCCTAGCTTAAATGAATCAGGTTTTTATTGCTAAGTTGAATGCTTTATTTTTCATTAAGAAATAATGAAAACAATTCCAGTTGAATAAAATAAGAAACCTTTCAACAAGATGAGAAGAGTGAAGGCTTTCTCTCAGAATATTCCCTCCTCCCTAGCCATCTCCTGATGAGGCACCAAAAAGTGCCGAAACATGTTTCTTGAATGGGGAAACTCAGGATTTAATTAGATTTAAAATTTTGTAATACTGCATTGCAGCTAAAATAAAAGGATTACCAATGTGCTTCTCTGTGGGTGTTAAAAAAGGACAAAGTTCAATCGAAATTTAGGGGAAATTAGTTTTCATGTGTCCCTTTGGTGGACATCGCGATCTGTCAAGAAACATGTCGGGATGGTGGGAAAGAAACTCGAGTAAGTGGTCTTTTCCTTTTATTTTATGAATTTCGGATTCGAAATAAACTCAGCAGCGCCAAGAAACTAGCAAATGGCTGCCCTATTATTAGGGAAAGGTTGGTTCTGATTTTCTAAAGTTTATACTTCATACATTGAAACTTTAATGGACAGGTCTGCAAACAAACAAACGAAAGAAAAAAAACATCAACAATATTAAACAGCTGAAAAATTTTTTTTAAAAAGTATCAAAGACAAAATAAAAAAAGTAACATTTGTCGCAGTGAATAATCTACGTTTTTCATTAGAACAATAATGAACGAAAAAATTAGAAACTCTTTTATTATAATATAGGGTTATGAGTAATAAGATGGTGTTTAAGCTTATACACCAAATATAATTTTAAAAATAAAATATAAAATTCAGTAAAAAAACGTTTTTGTTATTTTTGGTTTTTATATTAATTTGGCGCATAAAATAAAAAAAAAAAATTGGAATCGATAAGACACACAATAAGTAATCCCATTAGAAAAAAAAAATTTTCCACTTGATTCATAAGAAGGAATTTACAATTCCTTCTTATGAATTATTCGTGTGTTTCATTAAGGATTTTATGAGCTGGCATGAGATTTGAAAGGCTTAATTCTTATCACCGTTTCTGACGTCTTTTCTCACTTGCCAACCGAAATGTTGTGGAACATATTATTATTTAAGTATTGGGAGAACCTTTTCAAATAATCAAAAATCACACTAAAGCGGAATATCAAAGAATATTATAAGAGTGATTGTTTTAAGTCATGTAACATTGAATGACTGTAAAACTTAGTGAGGGAATTTTTACTTTAAAGTCCTTCCAATGTTTATAGCGTGAATATTTTTATTTGCCTCTAAGTGTAAAGGGGAATAAAAATAATGAAAGGCAAACATAAGAGTATCTTAACAGAACTTGTATATTTTAAGTGGTGCAAAGCAAGGCAACTCCTGCCGAAGATTATATCCTAGTAAGCTCTCTGGTAAATTTCTTTACTTTTTGAAGTTTATTTCTACATTTGGCTATAAAATATGGATGGATCCATAAGATCCTCCATTGTAATAACTTAGGTATAGCAAACTGAAGCTTTTCAGCTCTATACTTCTGTAATTATAAGTTTAATATTTTCCACTGAGCTTCAAAATTAGTCCGATGTCCAAAAACACTTGAAGAAATATAAAAATCAAGGAGAACCAGTGCAGTTATCGACCAAAGAAGATTTCATATAAGGAACTGGACACATTGAACTGATAAAGCATTTTCACCGTATAAGTGAATGACGTTTCAAAAGAAGTGCTGAGGAAAATACGAAACCCTCAAGTGGCTGTAAAGAATTAAGGTCGAACAGTTAATTTTAAACTTTGCAAAACAAAAAAGTTAAGTAAGATTGTATCTAGATTTGACGCCGAAGATTAAATCTCAGTTTTACACTTACTAAATTATTAAAATATGCAAATACATTTTAAATCAGAATTTCAAAAATTAAAAAACAATAAATAAGAATGAATCACTATTTTAGTTTTACTTTGGAGAAGTGGATTTCAGTATTTCATTATTATTATTATTATTATTATTGACACTTCCATGGAGTCCGCGTACTCATCGCGGGACGTCCACTAACATTCTGGAAAGCAAATGCGAACCTTCATTTCCACAAGACTTGTCATATCTTGCCTTGAACTCATTCCGCTTCACAGCACTCAAAACCGACTCTGGCAACCCATTTCACTCATTCACCAATCTCCAAGTGAAATATCCAGTCCTCACTCCCTTGCCAACCACGTTCTTTCTTAATTTCCATGAATGACTCCCCTACTTCGCGCCCATACTAGTCATGTACGGAAAATTTCCATCTGTGTCAATCCTATAACAACCTATAAAGTAGCTTACATGTCTTATGTGGCTCTGTCATATCACCACCCCGTTTTCCTCCTGCCTGCAAATTTCTGTAATCCACAAATCTTCAATCTGTCCTCGTAAGGAGCATTCCGTAGATCTGTTACCATTTTGGTCGCCCCGCCTCTGGATCCTTTCGGTGTCCACTAAATCTCCAAAGACCCAGGTCATCAGACCTGTGGGCAGTAATCAAGATGCAGCCGAATCGAATTTGGAAATAAAATATACTTCCGTATTCAGATTACTTTAAAAAAAAAATAATAATGAAAATAAACTTAGCTCGTTTATATAAGGAAAATGTTCGTCAGTTGATATTCAAAATATTGTGGGTTGACGAATGCCAACAGTTGGGATCATTTTGAAAAACATGCTGCGGTTAGAGCGACAGATGGATGCAGAAATTGCACGAGAAAGATTAATGAAGCAAGTGTTGATTGTATCAAACATTTAATAAAAATGCGCCAGCAGTCAATTGTTTTAAAATATTTAAAAAATTAATATTATTATTATTAATTTATCAAATTAAATTTTAATTAAAATGAAAAATAAATAATTTAATTTAATATAAATAAATATAATAAATAACATAATATAAATGACTTAAATGACTATAATGTAACTTTAACACGTAGAAATTAAAATTAAACTTAAATATTTACATTTTATTAAATTAATTTATTAATATAGGTATACATTAAAATAAAATCTACTTTTTAAAAACTAATTTTCATCAGCGAATTGTACAGTCCGAGACTTCGAATTAAACGTCTCGAGTCGCAAAAAACATACGAGATTCAGAGAGGCCAGTTGCGATGCATCGTTGGCAAAAGTCTGATGCTCGGTGATCGCTGAAAGACAAATTCCTGCTGAATTATGAAAATACGAACGAAGCAACCAAAGCTGTCAGGCGAGTACTATTTCTCTTAATTCTTCTGTTCTGCCCACCTCATAGCTTTGATATCTGATGACTGATGTGTTTCTTTTTCTATCAACACTATCAGTAAATAATTCCTAAAAGCAGATTCCCCACCCCCGCTTCCTGTAATTCCGACAAACTGGCCTTGCATAAAACGGAATAAAATCGTTTGAACTTTGGCGATCGTATAAGAAAATGTAATCCTTTTCTTCAACAAACTGAACAAAGTAAGTGGGATCGATGCCATCGTAATTTTGTTATTAATGATTAATCTGAGTAAGATACGAAGAGTGTTTAGTAAAGAAATATTTAAAAAATATCAAGATATTAAAAGATTTTTCTACTAAGATCACTAAGAGCTAATCTGCATCTGAATGAACGGATAATGTCTCCGCTAAGAAAACAAGAGTTTCTAGGTTCGAAACCTGTATTGAGCATAGCTGTATTTAAAAGAGGATGGATTAATTCCATCGCCAAAAGCAGCGTTTCCCAAACTGTGTTCCGCGGAAAGTGAATAAGTGTTCCGTGAAAAATTATCGAAATTAATATGAGCCTGGAACGGTTTTAAATGCTGGGACAAGTTCAAACATGTTTGAAAATCAGTCGCTCCTCACTTTGCGTGTGGATTGTGCTATTAAGCCCAGTACGCGCAGGCCTTGACTTAGCCGCCCCCGATTGGCGACACCTCCTAGCGCCAGTGAAGTACGGACGTATCTATTCTAGGAAAGAAACGTGCGGTCACAAGCAAGGTCAATGCGATGCGATGCGGCGACACCCCTGTGGTATTCGCTGTCGAATACAAGACCGATGATACTCGACTCTGGCCAGGGTGTTCTGCTAAAATTTCAGGATTTGTGAAGTGTTCCGTCGTAGGAAAACTTTGAGAAACGCTGGCCTAAAGTTAGGCCATTGACACTGCTAATTACATGTCCGAAGTTCATTGAGGAAGAAGCACCAAGTTTTCTCCATCAAACAAGTTTTACTGTCGTGGCTTCCAATGTTTGAGTAGGTTAGATTATCGTAAAATTGATCGCACAATCGAGGGAAATAAAATCCCAATTCTATTGGATCAATGGATTTTTTCTTTTGGCTTGATGGGTGAAGCAAGGATGCTTTTCATATCCCCCGTTATCTGTAGAAGAAAATGTATGAATGGGGAAATAATATGGGGCTATATATATATATATATATGGGGCTATATAAGCTCTGATCACGGCACGTGGGTAACAGCAATAGCCGAGCCTCAGTTAAAACTTCATTGGCTACAGCATTTCCATCCGTTACCCTCCCCAGGTACCCATTCTAGTCGCCTCGTACGACAGTGGAGCTATACCGGCCACCACACGGGGTTGAATGCAACTTCAATTAATAATTTTGGATCGAATGAATAAAATGGTTTGTTTGGGCTTTTCTACTTTGAAAGGTGATTTTTTAAAAAATAACTAATCGATCAAATGGTTTTGCCTTATTTATTTTAACTTAAAAGTTATTATATTGTTGATATTAAAACAACAAAATATTTCTTAGATATAAGCACTTATTATGCAATACTATGAATTTAATTAATTTAATTATTTCTTGAAGAATGCTGTTAGCACCACAGAAGAAAGTAAGGAAGATTTTTCCAAATAAAAGTCTATAGTGAAAAATGCAGATATTCCTATGTATAAATAAATATATTATTCTCTGGAATGACATCAATAAAAAGTTATTTCCTGCATCCCCCCTCTACGTGAAAATGATCCGAAAAGAGGGGAGAAAGCAACTAAGAAAAAAATATCCGAGTATTGTACCAGAGGGATGATTTATAATCAACGTTGTTCATCTTGCCAGTAAGAACAGTGTTGACGCCATGAAATATTTCAAAACTGAAAATCAAAAATTCTTTCGGGATAGAAATTGAATATTCTTCGACACTTAATATTTCCTCTCATTTTCATTTAAATCTTATAAAAAAATTTTATCAATATGACTTAATTTGAAATAATTCCTTTATATAAATTTAAAGCAAAATTAACTTTAAAATTTAGAAATTATTTAAATACACCTTTTAAATTATATCTTCGTTGTAAATGACATCAACTAAATGACAATTCGCAATACGACAATCAAGCTGCAGAGAGCAGTCAATGAATTGGAGGATTGGTACACCAAGTCGCAATCAATACAAACAAAAGCTCTGCAGTACTTTTAGACACATATGGATAGTGTCGCCACTAAAGCAAGTCTGAAAATAGCACAGCTATATCCACTTTTGAATAGGAACAGCTTCCTAAGCCTAAGCAACAAAATTCTCCTTTACAAATCGGTAATCAGACCGCAACTAACTTACGCCTTTCCAACCTGGGGTCACACGACTAAAAGCAACATCAACAGACTTCAGATAATACAGAATAAATGCCTAAGAATGGCATTTAATGCCCCATGGTTCATCAGAAACATCCAGTTACATCAAGAAGCCGATCTTCCAGATATTAAGACCTACATCACAAGCATTGCGGTGAAATTCTTCCCAATCACGGATAATCACCCAAATCAGCTAGTTCGACAGGCAGCGGACGACAAGCCCTCAGATCGTTTCAAACATAAAAAACCGAAATCCTCTATCGCAAGAGAAAGCTGATACAGGCTCAATGCTCACAATGAGCGGGTAAATTACCCACAATAATCTCATCACCCACAATCTAAAATCCTGATGAAGGGATAAAGAGTCAAGGACTCAGTCCATCAACCAATTAAGTTCAAAGTTCTCAAAACGAACTGCATGTGTTAGTTGTGCGCCGTTGTATCTGGGGTTTCGCAAAAAGAATGGTTCAAATAATTTTTTGTGAGCAAAAGTGTTGAGGTCTTCGAAACAAAAAAGCAGATGGAGTAAGGAGTGAATAAATATTCAAATACCCCCAACCCTTATCTTTAGAAAATGATAATAAATCTAAAGTGAATCCTTATGCTAACCTAATATGGCTACATAGGCGTATTTCATTTTACCCTTATCGGAAAACGCATTCAAATTAATATAAAAACTATAGAAGTAAACTTAACGAGTTAAGTGTACATTTATTTGATTTAGGTGGAAGAAATGTATATTTAGTGTCATTTTCGTAAGGGAAGCCACATGTAGAAATAAAATCTCCTTTTTCTCATTTAGTAGCATATCACTACAAAAAATCTCTTTTTTTTTATTAGAAAAGCAGTGTAATTAGATAAGAGATGAATTTCATCGTCCAGTTTGAGACCAGGAGACGGAATTTCTCCGTGTAAAGGAGCTTGAAAAAGTTTCATATTTGGTCTGTAGAGTTTGCGTATTATTTATGAAAACTAGAATTACTTTAGGAAAAATATAACATAATAAAAATACAAAAGAAAATAAAAAGGAAAATGCATAGCCTACTCGCAGTAGTGTACTATTAGATTTACAACCTTTCGTAGGTAGAAAATAACATAAAAATTATAAATAAATATTTAAGACGCTAAAAAAGAATTTTTGACTTTTCAAACAAAAATCAGTTTCGTAATGAATTATTACACACACACACGCACGCACAAAGACGCTCATTATCTGCGTATCAGCTTTGTTGTAAATGAAAAGCATATCCATTTCTGTAAGGAATAAGTTTGGGAACATTATCAATTAAAAAAAAAAAAAAATGAAACAGATTCCATGAGTTCATGAAAATAAAAGAACCGAACTTCTCATCTTTGAATGTATATTACGAGAATGATCAGAACAGTTCTCGGCCTCGACCATAGATTGCAACACTATGAGCAAGATTTTGTTTTTAAGTTAGTACATCCATCTGTCGTAAGCATCCATGTGAAATTGCAAATCATTCTATGAAGTAGTTTGTTTTATACAGCTGTCTAAAGCAAAAGTATCCGCTGTACCTCTTGAAATGGATAAAATTGAGTATTGTGGGGTTCTAAAATTCTTTTTAAAAGAAGGTTTAACGCCAAAAGAAATTCATTCGAAGTTCGTAAAAGTAAAAAACGTAAAACGTTCGTAAAAGAATTTATAGGCACTCTTCTCCTTCGTTTTCGACAATTAAGAAATGGGCTGCCGAGTTTAAACGTGGCCGAATCAGCCTTGAAGATGATCCCCGTGAATGACGTCCAAAAAAGTGTAACAACACCAGACATAATTGATCGAGTGCGCGATATGGTATTGGATGACCGGCGAGTCAAAGTGCGTGAAATTGCTGAAACTACGCCTTTCAAAAGAATGTGTAGGATATATTTGGCATATAAAAGAATTTCAAATGAAAAAGCTTTGCCAAGATAGGTGCCGCGCAGATCAAAACCGCACTCGCATTAAAATCTCTGAATCTTTTAACAAGAACAAAAATGATTTTGCGTCAATTTATTACTATGGATGAGACTACACACCAGAATCCAAACAGTAGTCAAAACAGTGGAGAGAAGTCGGTTGTTCAGCGCCAAAGAAGACAAAGTCGATTCCATCAGCAGGAAAAATCATGGCATGCATCGGTGTTTCGGGATGCCAAAGGCATTTTGTTTATGAATTATCTTGAAAAGGGTAAAACAATAACCGGTGAATATTATTCCGATCTTTTAACCAGATTAGATGAAAAATTCGTGAGAAAGACCCGGTTTGCAGAAGAAAAAAATCATCTTCCATCAGGATAATGCACCTGCCCACAAAGGTGTTTTGGCAATGGGAAAATTAAAAGATCTGCACTTTTAATTTTCGAACATTGTTGGAACATCCACCCTATTCCCCATATTTAGCTCCCTCTGACTTCTATCTCTTCTCAAAACTAAACTCTTCCTCGCTGGTTAGCGTTTTTCTTCGAATGAAGAGGTGATTGCAGCTTTAGAGGGGTATTTTGCTGATCTTACTGAGAACCACTACAGGGACGGGATAATGGAGCTGGAGCATCGCTGGAATAAATGTATTAGTCTTAAGGGAGAGTATGTTGAAAAATAAAAATAATTTTGAAATAATAAATTCGTTTTTTCATTGTTAGGCCGATAATATTTCTCTCCACCCTCGTACATCAAGTCGAAAGCGTAACCTCAGCAACAAAACCCTAAAATATAACAATCCGAATAAATGAACATGCCATACAAAAATGTGATAAACATAAAAAATATTACCTACAGAATCGCTTCAGTACTAAAGCAACCCGCACTTTTCGAAGTCTTTCATTCTCTGATGATTTACCCAAAATTGATGATTCTGTCTAGTTTTTTAGGCTTAGAACCCTAAACAAATAAAGAGGCAAGTTTTTTCTTTTGTGTGTGTGTGTGTGTGTGTGTGTGTGTGTGTGTGTGTGTGTGTGTGTGTGTGTGTGTGTGTGTGTGTGTGTGTGTGTGTGTGTGTGTGTGTGTGTGTGTGTGTGTGTGTGTGTGTGTGTGTGTGTGTGTGTGTGTGTTTTTACGTAGCTAATTGCAATTCCATAAGGTAACAAAGAAACCCGTCGAAATGATTTGCATAATCCATAATCACTGCAAATCAGAATTAAAAGATGGTTCGCAATCAATAATTGGTCACAAAAATATGTCAGATGTTAACCGAAAAAAACTGTTCATGTTCGGGACTGTTTTTATCAACTTACACTGCGCTCTACTGTTTCTATTCACTTGTATGTAATCTTGTTTGTACATGTTTTAATTATAATTTAATATCTAGTATGTGATTCCGACGAATTCGTAAAATAAAAAATTACTTGTATAGCCTACATTTATTGTAAACCATTAATATAATGATAATCTGTTGAAAGTTTTTCACTTGTTTATATTATAAATTAAAGATACCAAGAAATTATATACTTGGTTTAATCCTTTATCCAAGTGTAAGCAAACAAAGTTTGCACTTGAAGTATCTTTCAGGACTGGGGCAACTCGTGGTAAAGGTGATATGACTCACATCACTTGCCTCAGTATTCCATAATGCAAAGCACATCTTGCGGACATGTATAATGCCATGCATTATGGGAAGGGTCACTGACAGACCGGTTTCGACCTTTATTGAGGTCTCATCAGTAGGAGATAAAGATCGTAACCGGTCTGGGTAGCGACCCTTCACATAATGGATGGCATTATACATGTCAGCAAGGAGATGTGCTTTGCATTATGGAATACTGAGACAAGTGATGTGAACTCATACCACCTTTACCACGAGTTGCCCCAGTCCTGAAAGATACTTCAAGTGCAAACTTTGTTTGCTTACACTTGGATAAAGGATTAAACCAAGTATATAATTTCTTGGTATCTTTAAATTATAATGATAATATAATAAACATAGTTTTTTTAGGTGTAGTTAGAAATCGCGTAAAATCCTAGTAAATATAATAATAAATTTCCAATTTTAACGTAATCTTTCTCGATCTTTGACAGATCGCATGGCATTTCACAGTTTCTGAACCGACTTGTAAGCAGCGCTAATATTTCAGTGGTTAAACGATGGTAGGATTGGAGAAAAAATTCCACCCAGATATGGAAAGGACGTCGATTCTCTTGGGTGATACACTGGCATTTGAGCGGATAGGACAAACTTTTTTTTAAGGTTCGTTCTGTTATTCAGAATTTGTACAGAATCCTAAGTAAATTCAATGAACCAAAACAGTTTGATCTAAGACATATTAATAATCGTGTAAAAAGTGTAGCGATTTTCTTAATGTTTAACATAGCGGGTTAACCAATAAACGAACAATTCAGGAACCTAAACGTATTTTCAAAAATACATATAGACCACAGGCCAACACACATCTTTATATTGGACTGTCTGCAGTTATCAAAAGTATGCAAATAATTTTATTCCTTCATGCTTGATTGTAGCTAATCAAGATTATAAAAACAATCATCTGATATGATATATTACTCTAAAACACTGATCTCAGCAACACAAAGTCCTTATAAGGACTGGCTTAAAGGGGAGAAGTAAGAATGCTTTTCATCTTCCCCGTTATCTGTAGAGGACAGTGTAAGGATAAGGTATTATTGAGCTATTAAATTAAAGCTCTGATCATGACAGGAGGGTAACAGCAATAGCCGAGCCTCAGTTAGAACTCATTGGCTACAGCATTGCCATATTTATTTAAAGGTGAAGCTGTCTCTAAAAATTCGGACGATCCCTAGGCCACTCAATTGTGGGCGAAAGACCGTCCATCTCAGCGTTGTCTCCACTCAGTGATGGCCTTCCACCCACACGCCACCACCGAGGAGAACCGCTCAAATTCAGAAGAAAAGCATTCACCGACAAAGCCCCTCAGCCGGAGGTGCCCGAGAACACCTTCCCCGGAAACTCAAATTGCTGCCTTAAGGCAAAAACCTTAAGATAGCGTACTCATAACTCTCGAATCTCAGCAACCCACGGATGTAACAGCAACAGCCGAACCTCAGTTAAACTTAATTTAAACAAACATCAATGCTGTATACAGCATTGCAATCCATTACCCTCCAAGGGAATTCGATTGAATGAATCAATCGAATTCCCAGCAACACAAAGCTTAAGTTCTTAAAAGAACTGGGCGATAGACTGAGTCCTTGACTCTTTATACCGTCATCTGAATGAAGAAAATCTGTGTGGATGGAGTGTTATTGAGCTAAAAAGCTCCAGTCATGGCTGGGAAACGGCAATAGCTGAGCCTCAGTTAAAACTTCATTGGCTACAGAATTGCCACTTGTTACCCTGGAAGTCCTAAAAAGGACTTTGCTCCATGATCAACACAAAGCAAGCAAGACGCATGACGTTGCTGACTATAAGGGTGAAGCAAAATGTTTTTTAATCCCTGCTATCTGATAAGGATTGCTGTGTGAGGAAAAGTTTATGAGCTAAATGCTCTGCCTGAATGAGTGTGATTTAGAGATCTTCATTTGGAAGTAGGATGGCCTTCGGTCTCCTGTATTTTGAGAAGTCTCTTTCATTATAATTGGCTGCTTGTTGCACCAATTCATTTGGATGTGAAGAGGATGCTGAGAAGAACTTTACTGCTGAAGACTGCAGGAAAGAGTAGATGTAGGGGATATTTGTATCCCGGTGGAGTTGGACATTTCTGACATATCATGGTGCGTTCAAGATCATGCGGAGACATTTGTTTTGCACTTTCTGTAGTTTGAGGATATTTGTACTTGAGGTGTGGCTCCAGGCTGGGGAAGCATAAGTAATAATGGGTCGAATCATCAATTGATAAAGGAGCAGTTTTATTTTGGTATCCAGCTTGCTATTCCTATTGATAAGAGGGTAAAGCTGTGCAATGACTCTTGATGCTTTCGAACATGAGGCTTTTATATGTGAACTGAAAGTTAGTTTTCTGTCCAGCAGTACACCAGATATTTAGCTTCTGGTTTCCAGGGAATCTTGGTATTAAATAGGAAGATGTCATCTTTGGGAGATATTGTGTTTTTAGTGAAGAGCATGGCGCTACTCTTCTGAGGGTTTACTTGCAGTCTCTATTCCGAGAACCAGTGCTCTAATCTCTGCACGTTTTCTTGCAGTTTCTTGGTGACAAGGTGCGGTTTAATAGATCTGGCTAGTATAGCTGTGTCGTCTGCATATAGGGCAATGATGGATGACATTGGATTGTGCGGAATGTCTGCCATGTAAATCGTGAAAAGTATCGGTGCCAGAAGGGACCCTTGAGGAACTCCTGCCAAGATGCGTCGCTGGGTAGATAATATATCATTTAGTTTGACTTGCATTCGTCTGTCACTAAGAAATGACTTTATCATTTGGACTAGATCTAATGGAATGCCAGCCAAAATCAACTTGTATAGCAGTCCAAAGTGCCATAATTTGTCGAACGCCTTTTCTAAATCAAGAAAAACTGCTCCGGTGTATTGATGCCCATTATAACTTGTGATAATGAATTCTATTAGTCTATGAATTTGTTGGGTGGTACTGTGAAATTGGCGAAACCCAAACTGTTCTGAAGGAAGGTTGTTTAATTTTTTTACTGAAAGTTGAATTCTGGAAAGGATAGCTTCTTCTGCTATTTTGCCCAAATTAGATATCAGACTTATGGGACGATAACTTTGAGGCTGCTGAGGATCCTTGCCCGGCTTGTATATAGGAACTACTTCTGCCAACTTCCATGCAGAGGGAAAGTACTTAAACCTGAACATAGCATTTATTATTGTTGTGAGATATACGATGGCCTTTCGGAGTAGCAGTTTAATAACTTTGTTGGAGATGCCGTCAGGCCCTGGAGCTATTTTATTCTTTAAATTCTTTATAATGTCATAAATTTCAGCTGGGGAAGTAGGTGTGAGTTGGCTGGTACAGGTATCAGGCCGTTTTAACACGTGTCTGACGTGGCTGTGGACTTTGTAAATATGATTGAAATTTAGATTTTTGTACGAAGGGCTGCACTGTTTTTCTAAATTTTTTGCTATAGTTTCGGCTTTTTCAGCATCTGTGTAAACAATGTTCAGGTCAGATTTGAGAGGAGGAAGAGATTTGTTTTTGTTTTTGATGTTTCTCAGGAACTTCCAAACGGATTGATCACCAGGTGATATGGAGGCTAAATTGTCTTCCCATAGTTTGTTTCTATGGGCTTTGAGTGTATCTCTCACTGCATTGTTCATGTTGTTGAGATATTTTTTGTCTTGGGGTGCTCTGGTGTTGTGGTATCTTTTCCTTGCTTTATTTTTTCCCTGATTAAGTTCATTGTTATCTGGTAATCGTTTAGGCTTGAATGCAGCTGAATTTGAGGTGATAGATGCTATGGCTGTGTTGATTTGATCAGTAGGTTTATAGACTGCAGAATCAATTTCTTCCTTGGAATTAATATGAGGGATGGGATCAATGTAGTTTGGGAGCATTTTGGATAGTTTTTCCCAGGGAATGAAGGTGTCAGGCGAATGTCAGGCCCTGGAGCTATTTTATTCTTTAAATTCTTTATAATGTCATAAATTTCAGCTGGGGAAGTAGGTGTGAGTTGGCTGGTACAGGTATCAGGCCGTTTTAACACGTGTCTGACGTGGCTGTGGACTTTGTAAATATGATTGAAATTTAGATTTTTGTACGAAGGGCTGCACTGTTTTTCTAAATTTTTTGCTATAGTTTCGGCTTTTTCAGCATCTGTGTAAACAATGTTCAGGTCAGATTTGAGAGGAGGAAGAGATTTGTTTTTGTTTTTGATGTTTCTCAGGAACTTCCAAACGGATTGATCACCAGGTGATATGGAGGCTAAATTGTCTTCCCATAGTTTGTTTCTATGGGCTTTGAGTGTATCTCTCACTGCATTGTTCATGTTGTTGAGATATTTTTTGTCTTGGGGTGCTCTGGTGTTGTGGTATCTTTTCCTTGCTTTATTTTTTCCCTGATTAAGTTCATTGTTATCTGGTAATCGTTTAGGCTTGAATGCAGCTGAATTTGAGGTGATAGATGCTATGGCTGTGTTGATTTGATCAGTAGGTTTATAGACTGCAGAATCAATTTCTTCCTTGGAATTAATATGAGGGATGGGATCAATGTAGTTTGGGAGCATTTTGGATAGTTTTTCCCAGGGAATGAAGGTGTCAGGCGAATGGGGAAAATCCCTCTGATAACCCAGTTGGAGCAGAATAGGATTGTGGTCTGAAGATAATTCATTCAATGATTCCAGGGAGTACTGTAGGTTAACATTCAGAAGGACAGCTATATCCAAAACCTCAGATGAGCCAGTAGGACTGTGGTGAGTTGGCACTGAGGGACCAGCCACAATTGCACAATTTGAGCTTGTGTAGTTATAGAGGATGCGGCCATTCCTATTTATAGACCTACTGCTCAAGGCGTGATGTTTTGCGTTAAAATCTCCGGCAATAATAACCGGCAGTTTAATGCCGAGGATAGCATCCAGATCTGTGGTCAGCAATGTTTTTGATGGTGGGTTATAAGCAGAATATATTTTTATGTTTCCGATAGAGTTTGTGATGACATTGATACCTGTAAGTTCGAGATTGGTGGTTGCAAGAATGGCTACAGCATGATGATTGATGTGATTTTTGATGAGGATGGCTGTGCCACCACCTCTGTAATCCAGTCTGTCATTCCTCTAGAGTTGATATCCTTTGAATTTAGGACTGTCAGCAGGTCTTAGATGAGTCTCATTAATTAATAATATATCCGGATTATATCTGTCATTGAATTCCTGCACTTCTAGTATTTTATTTTTAAGGCCGTTGGCATTCCTTGAGATAATCATTAGAGAATCTGGGGTAAATTTTTTCCTATGCATTGGAGAGTGCAGATAAAATGAGCTGTGTTTGCTGCAAGAAACGTTTTGTAGTGCTCAGTGATGGATTTGCGTTACTGAAATCCTGTAACATATTTACAAGAGAAGAGGTGATGATGGCTGTTATATTTGAAAGTGGATTTGTCATATTCTGGTCATGGATTGCTTTTTTGGGGCGGGCCACATCAGCATATGTTCTTGTTTAGTGTTGAAGATTTATTTTCTTAGGGGGCTCAGTTGATGGTGGGTGAACACCTGTCATCTTGTTCAAGCTAATAGGAGCCTGATGAACTTGAGCTTCTGGGGCTTTCCTTTCTGACAGTGAGGTAGACTGACTGATTAACTCAGTTTGTCTGTTTTTTGGGTGGCATATGCACCCTCTGTAATTTGCAGGGTGGGGGCCACCACAATTAGCACACTTAGCCGGGGTGGTTTTTGGCTTGGAGCAGGTATATGTGGGGTGGGTGTCACCACATTTCAGACATCTGTATTGGGCTTTGCACAACTTCTGGGCATGACCAAATTTTTGGCATCTATGGCATTGCCCAGAAGAGGCCCTCTTCCTAAGTGGCTCTGGTGAGATCTTAAGCCCGCAGATTGTCTTCAAATTGTAAATATCTTTATAGATGTTGTGTATTTCTACCAATACTAGAGGCATAGGGATCTTGTTAGAGCTGTACATTCTACTAACTTTGATGGGAGGCAGATCTTTCATGTTGAGGTCAGCAGCTATTTCAGCTGTTTCAGTGTCTTCAGATACTCCTCAGAGTACCACTTTAAATTTTTTCTCCGAGGTAAGTGTGAAGGTATGGTATTGTATACCTCTTGTGTCCAACTCCTTGGTTAGATTTCTATAGTCAGACACTGTAGTGGGTTGAATTTTGATGCCCTCCTCTGAATTCTTGGCAGTGGAGTAATTTATTTTCAGGTTGGCCATGGTGGTTCTTAGGGCTGTCCATCTCTGTTTTTCCCTAAGAATGACTGGAGGCACCTTTTCATTGGTGGAGGCAGAGGAATCTATGTTGGGGGCATCTTCATCCATGCCATTTTCGTTTGCTGACTCCGAGGCGAGAGTTTTGCGTTTTTTACGCACGTGCCTCTCTTCTTGATCTGAATGAGTAGAGTCAGAGGTGACTGGATTTAAATTTTCCTCCATTTGAGGAGTGTCTTCATTTGGATCATCGTCAGTCTCAGGTGAAGAGTAAAGATTCAGGAAGCCGGGCCATTCACGCTCGAACTTCTTAAGGAGTTTCTTTATGAAGCTGAAAACCAATCCTTTATCTAGAGAGTCTATAATTGTATCCGGATCTATCAAGTTTGATGGCCACTTGAGCTTAAATTTCCTTTGAAGTTTATTTACAAGTATGAGCGCTGGCTCTTCATCCAGCGAATCTGTGAGGGCGTCCAAATCTGACACATTCATTATTGACAGTTTGCGTATAAACCCAAGTAAATGTATCTGGAATAGATTTACAAGTATGAGCGCTGGCTCTTCATCCAGCGAATCTGTGAGGGCGTCCAAATCTGACACATTCATTATTGACAGTTTGCGTATAAACGCAAGTAAATGTATCTGGAATAGATATGCTAACAATGGCGATTCTATCGGCTGTTAGGCCTAACGAATCGCCCTCGTTGCAATTACCGTCCACTTACCTTTGCTGATGTTCTTAGATACATTATAATCCGCAATTTAATGATTTTAAACGCGTCTCTGCTAGTTAATCTAGCAGATACACTTCAAAACCATCATATTTAATTACCACGTTCTACAGAGAAGAAAGTTCACAACCGTATCAGTGAAAACTCACTAGCGACCTCCATAATCTAATCTCAACATAAAGCATTAACATTAACAAATTTATCAATTAAAATGAAATAAATTAATAAAAGGTGTTTCGCTTAAATAGAAATTATTTTAAAAAATTTATAAAATATATCTAAAATAAATAAAACATTTCCGATATAATTTATTATAAAAATTTATTTTATAAAAATTTGATCCGTCGCTCTTCACTGAGTACCGCTTAATTAGTGATAGCCTTGGGCTATCTATCTCTGATTGGTACCAGTGGAGATTGAACTGCCCACTCAGCCTCCAAAAGTTAGATAGGGCTAAATGGCCTCGCCTACTCCCCGTATACGGGAATAAAAAGGCGTTAGTCGATTTTTTTTTTATTAAAAAATTTCATAAAAATAAATGGCCAAAAGGCTTCACATCGACGACGCTTCGAGTTCCTTATTACTGATAAATTTTGCTCTCTTCAGTTTCTGCCTGATAACTGACGACAACCAATCAGTTTGAAACAGCTGTCAGACCAGTGAAACCTTATTAAAATGGACCAATAGGAGGCGAATATACGATGCGCTGTTGAGCGCGTGTTCTTCGTATTAGGTTCGGCTAGGGCAATTCGTAGTATGGCGGCGAGTGTATTCCCGCAGACTGTCTGGTCAGTTTTCGCACGAAACGTTTATAATTTCTGTATTCGGCTTTGAAATGATGATGGATTTAATATCCACTTAATTGATATAATTTTATAAAAATTTTAGTAAGTTAAAATTCATTTCAATCATTCAGAATCGTCATTCGGTACAGTAACACTAATCTATCAGAAAAAAATCCCTAGAGCGGGATTAACACGCAAGAAGGAATAGAGGATGTATATATGCATTTACTGTAGAAAGAGCCTTAATAAGTTGTTTAATTAGACTTGCTCATATTAATCTACACACGATGAAAATTGAATGGACGAATATTAAAAATCAAACCCGCTTGATACTGGAAAATGTTCAGTTTTGCTTTGTTCTAAGTATAAAAGTTTAAAGCATTTACTTTGAAACATACGTATATGTATAAGGTTTTTTTTTAATGATATGTTTAGTTGCATTCTTTCCATTAAGAGTTTTTTTTTACTAAGATAACATGGGACTGGAAAGCTGAAGTGTTGGAAGATTTCACGAAGATGATACGAAGTAGCACATACTCCTGTGGACTCTGATGTCCTATCATGTTTCAGAATTTAATTTATACGCTAGGTTAGCCAGAGAGATGAAAACTAATCATGAAGTCGTCATGAATTTCAGGTTACGATTACTGCGCCACAAGGCACTTTGTGCGTTTGTGGCGAGTAGAGAGCTACGACTCATTTTTCCTGGCATGACTTCGGTTGTTTGGAGTTATCACGTCGGAAGTACCTAAAGCTGGAGGATTATATCTGCTAAGTGTGAGTGCTCTTTTGACCGGTTTGCCTATTTCGCATATGAAAATCCCAAGTTAACTAGAGGAAAACTCCTCAACCTCTCAGTATGAGGCTTGCTAAGTCGCCTTCAGGAGAAGAATTGAGAAAGGTGGAGGGCAGGAGCAGCATTTCCAAGAGTTGTTCAGCCGAAGATGAGTTGATATGAACCTGCAACATCAGAAGAAAGTTTTTGTTTTATTGGGAAGATAAAAAAAAAAAGAATTTCACAGATCGCTCTAACTCACCTCTTCAGTTGATAAGGCCGAATCTTAGATCGAATTAAATCGAGATATTTCTAACAAAAAAGCACAGTTCCTTTATCGACGGAATCACCACAGAGGTAAACTCCACCTGACGAAATATTTTGTGGTGTACATTAGAAAACACCGGAAAACTGTTTCTCGAGCTGAAACAACATGCACAAGTTGCTACGAATTTACTTTCCTAAACAGTTTTATGGTTCTAATCAGGAATCGGATTCGTTCCTCTCCATTCAAAGAGCACCTTCAATTTCGGAGATCAGGATCGTCTTCGTCTGCCTTTCGTTACGCTGACTTGAAGCCTCTGGGTTTAGTTTCGGTGGTTTTGACGAGGTTAGTTAAACCTTTCCATGACAATCTTTGAATGGACTTGTTACGAGTCAGCATATGATGGGGAATTGCTGTATGGCGATGAAGAAAAGCAAATTTTATTTCATGAAACAATCTGCCTTTAAACGAATACATTCATCGTACTCCACTGCAACTTATCTTTCACAGTACATCAAATTGCAATTCAATAAATTTGGAGTTTCAATCTCATTAATAAGCAAGCTGAGGTGGTTATATTGTTCATATCTAATAACCAAAACGAACTGGAAAAAGTTATTTGATCGCTAAGCTTAAATGTTTTTAATTATATAATCATAACCACATGAAATCACAACAACTACAACAACAACAACAATAATAATAATAATAATTTGATCCATAAATAATATTGCGTGCTTTTTTTTCAGAGCTGGTCATAAAGGATTCACAAGTATTGTTGTTAACAATCAACTAACACAGAACTTACACGTAAGCAACACGATTTTCGTTGAAGTTAGAACAGTAATCCTGTATCAGATTTCGTTCTTTCGTCATGAAATGTCCAGACCTTAAAGCGATAGTTAGAATGATATCTTGGATGCAGGATGACAATTACATGAAGAGAAACGAAAACATCCAGAACCAGAAATCTTTCCAGGCTGACGTTTCAGGTAAATTAAACATTATGTACGAGATTTGTAAAACTTTTTTGTCTCTGTTAACGACAACGAATCTGTTTGGATTAGTCCTAAAGGGGCGAAGCAAGAATGCTTTTAATCTTCCCCGTTATCTGTAGAGGACAGTGTAGGGATAAGGTGTTATTGAGCTATTAAAGCTCTGATCATGGAAGGAAGGTAACATATGGTAACAATGGCCGAACCTCAGTTAGAACTTCATTGGCTACAGCATTACCATCCATTACCCTTCAAGGGTATTGGATCACGGCATTTCCATCCCTGTTTGAATTAGTTAGTAATTTGAACCGAAACTTATATAATAACTCTTTAATTAGAAAATAGGTGTACTGGGTTTATGACGTAATGTTTTGAATTATTCGGGTAGATCTGATATATTTTTGCTATATTTATATATTATATTTATATATTTTAAATTATTTAAATTACTTTACATTTTTGTTTATTTATATTGAGATTTATAAATTAAATGATGAATAAGCACATTCTGTTTAGAGATTTTTTACAGAAATTTCGGTATTAAATTTTCAAAATAGCTGTATTAGTTTTATAACAAAATAAACTTTTTTTTTTTTTTGAATTATGCATTTAGGTTTGAAATGCTCGCTAAATATAGGTTAGCGATTCTTTGTTTTAAATCTCTGGATATATCGCTATATAAGTAAATGGTAGATAGTTTTCGAAAGAGTTATGTTTGACATAGCTGAATATATTCATTATAATATTTTATTATATTATATATTTAATATTCATTTGCATAATGAGCTAGTGTAAGATAGGACGTTTACAATTGTTACATGTATTCGAATGATTATGCGCAACACAGTCAGCAACTCTATTTCTGTTTTTCTCGCTAGAAGGCGCGACTGTAAATCGTTAGAGAAAGTTGTGTTTCGCTATAGCTATGCAACAATAACACTTTTTAACATCACTCTTACCACAAACATCTTTTAGCAGGTTTATCGCTCATTGCGTTCCTGATATTTGGCTGGTATGGTTTGCATTTTTTTCCCTCTTGATTCTGAGTGCGTTTTTGTTTAATCTTCATGGAAAAATGTTGCTGATCTCCATCATCAGAACTCAGTCATTCTCTTCCCTTTCTTTGGAACAGGTATTAGAATTTTGTCATTCTTTCATTTACTGCAGCGTTTTAAAGAAAACGCTTATTATTAAAATTATTACAAAAAGATTATTAAAAATTTATAGTTTTAATAATCTCTAATTTAAATTTATATTATATCATATTTCATATTCAATTTATATTAATTTATATAATTACATTTATATTAAATATTATTTTAAATATTATTTAAATTTACAAATTGTAAATTTAAATAATATTTAAAAAGAACTGTAAATTTACAAATTGTAAATTTACAAATTTACAATTTGTAAATCGTTACAGAAAGTAAATTTCTAAAATGATTTTTTTCTATATAAACTTATATAATTTCTCTTTAATCAGAAAATAAGTGTACTGTGTTTATGACATTAATGTTTTGAACAATTGAGTAGATCTAATATATTTTTATTATATTTATATACTTGAAATTACTTATTTAAATAACTTAACATTTTTGTTTATTTTTATTTACATTTATAATTTAAATGATGAATAAGCACATTCTGTTAAGAGATTTTTTAGAGAAATTTCGTTATTAAAATTTCAAAATAGCTGTATTAGTTTTATAACAAAATAAAGTTTTTTATTATTATTATTCATTTAGGCTGGAAATGCTCGCTAAATATAGGTTATAGGTTAGCGAGTCTTTATTTTAAATCTCTGGATAGCTGGATATATATATATTTCTATTTAAATAAATGGTAGACAGTTTCTTCTTAGTGACAATTGACATTTATGTCTTTAAGGGTGAAACAAGATGCTTTTCATATTCCCCGCTATCTGTTGTCGTTACAGTGAGGGTAAAATTTATGAGCAGTTTGCTTGCCCTAAATGGGCATGGAGATTATGCATCGCTATAGGAGGCTAATATGTCTTCTAATTTTTGTCTTCTATATTTAAATATGTCCGTTGCCTCGTACTCTGCAGCTTGCTGAACCAAATCGGTGGGATGTGTGGACGACTTTAGGAAAAACTTGGACGCTAAGCATTGTAGAAAAGAGACAATATAGGGAATATTTGTGTCTCTATGAAGTTGATTGTTTCTAACATACGACATTGGGTTCAGAATCATTCTCAAGCACTTGTTCTGCACTCGCTGTATCTTAATAATGTTAGTATTAGAGGTGCGGATCCAGGCCGGAGAGGCATAGGTGATTATAGGACGAATCGTCATCTGGTATAGTTGCAATTTGATTCTGTTGCTGACCTTGCTATTTCTATTAATTAGCGGATAGATTTGAGCTTTATATGCCTTTGCGCATGTAGACTTGGTGTGTTGGTTCAAAGATAGATTTGTGTCGAGAATTACACCCAGGTAATTTGTTTCTGTCTGGCAGGGAATTTTAGTATTGAATAGTAACACATCTCCTGCAGGAGACATTGGCCTTTTTTGAGAAAAGAACGGCTGAGCTTTTCAGGGGATTGACTTCCAATCTCCACTTGGAGAACCAACCCAAAAGCTTTAGAAGGTTTTCTTGAAGCTTTCTGGTAATGAAATGGGGTCTGAGAGATCAGGTTAGTATTGCCGTATCGTCCGCATACAGGGCCAAAATGGAAGTCATCGGATTGTGTGGGATGTCTGACATGTATACAGAAAACCGCAATGGAGCCAGTAGAGATCCCTGTGGCACTCCAGCAAAGATATGGCGCTGGGACGATATAGAACCGTTGATTTTCACTTGCATTGATCTATTCGGAAGATATGAACGGATTAGATGAACCATTTTTAGTGAGGTACCGGCTGAGATAAGTTTGTGCAGGAGTCCAAAATGCCAGATTTTGTCAAATGCTTTGGATAAGTCTAGGAAAACAGCGCCTGTGCACTGGCGCTAGTTGTACCTGGTGGTGATGTATTCGACAATTCCGTGGATTTGCTGGGTAGGACTATGGTGTTGCCGAAAACCAAACTGTTCTTTAGGGAGGATGTTTAGGTCATTTACTGAGGTTTGGAGTCGTGAGAGGATGACCCTCACCGCAACCTTATCCAGATTGGAGATGAGACTGATTGAACGATACTTTTGCGGCAGCTTTGGGTCTGCTTGGCTTATGTATAGGAATTATATCAGCCAATTTCCAGGTGGAAGGAAAATAGTGAAATCGTAAGATTGCATTTATTATACTGGTCAGGTGCACTACATCTTTTCGAGGCAGCAGCTTGATCACCCTGTTTGAGATGCCATCTGGTCCAGGAGCTTAATTGTTCTTAAGGTGTTTAATAATATCATATAATTCAACAGGTGATGAAGGTGCAATATGGTCAGCACTGGTATCTGGGAGGTTTAATGCATGCCTAACCTGTTCTGTGGATTTTGTACAAGTGATTAAATGTAAGTTGTTATAAGGAGGTTTGCACAGATCTTCAAGATTCTTCAGTATGGCTTCTGCCTTATCTGCATCTGTGTGGACTAGTTCCTGGTTTGAGATTATGGGGGGGGTCTTTATTTTTGATGTTTCTCAGTAACCCCCAGATAGAGTGATCAATGGGTGAGAAAGGGGATAACTTTTTATCCCAAACTTGGTTTCTGAGTTTCAAGTGCATCTCTTATTGCTCCATTCAATCTATTAAGCACTCTCTTGTCCTGAGGAGCGCGGGTGTTACGAAATCTCTTCCTAGCTCTGTTCTTCTCTCTGATCAAGTCCATTATATCCTCAGGCAAACCGCCAGGTTTGTGGAAGGTTGCACCAGTTATAGCGGACTTAGTCTGTTGGGTGAGGCTGGTCACTGCAGATTCCACATCTTCTGGTGTACATATGTGAGGGGACGGGTCCTCTTTGATCCCTAAGTGCTTTAGACAATCTCTCCCACGATATGCCTGAATGAGAGGGAGGAGACGGGCATTCTTGTTCTCCCAATTACAGTAGAATTGGGTTGTGATCCGACGACAGCTCGTTTAGTGATTTAATGCTGTACTGTAGTTTTAATGTTTTGCAGGATAGTATCCAGGATGTCAGCAGTGCCAGACGTACTGAGATGAGTTGGTTCGGTAGGTCCAGCCACAACAGCATAGTTTGATCCTGTATAGCTGGAAAGGATGCGACCATTTTTATTGGTAGATTTACTGTTCCAAGCAGGATGTTTTGCATTGAAGTCTCCAGCGATGACAACTAGTCCTTTTACTCCAAGGATGGCATCCAGATATGAGGTCAATAAAGTCTTTAATGTAGGATTGTAAGCAGAAAACATTTTAAGGTTTCCAATTGAGTTTACGAGGACATTAATTCCTGTGATTTCGAGGTTGGTGGTTGTAGTGTTGGTTATTGAATGATGGTTGATATAGATTTCGATAAGGGTGGCTGTACCTCCACCTCTATACCCAAGTCTGTTGTTTCTGTAAATCTGATACCCTCTGATTTTTAGGGTGTCAGCAGGCCTCAGGTGAGTTTCATTGATTAGAAATATATCTGGGTTGTATCTATTATTGAATTCATGGATTTCTAACAGTTTATGTTTGATGCCGTTGGCATTCCAAGCAATAATCCTAAGAGAATCTGGGGAGATTGTTTTCCTATTCATCAGAGAGCGCAGATAATATGGATTGGGTTTGCTGTAAGAATCGTTTTGTAACACTTAGTGATGGATTTGAGTTGCTGAACTCCTACAGCATGTTTGCAAAAGAAGAGGTAATAATAGCTGATAGATTTGAATGTGGATTAGCCAGGTTCTGGGTTTGTACCATCTGTTTAGAGCGGGCCACATCAGCATATGTTCTCGCTTGATGTTGAGGATCCATTTTCTTACGGGGCTCAGTTAATGATGGGCGAGCACCTGTTGTCATGTTCTCACTCTTGGAGGACTGAGGAACCTGAGCTTCAGGAACTCTCGCACTAGATGACGAAGTAGATTGATGATTTCGATCATTCCATCTGTTTTTGGGGTGATGTATACATCCTCTATAATTAGCAGCGTGAGAATCCCCACAATTAGCGCACTTAGCTGGGGTGGATTTTGGCTTGGCGCAGGTGTTTGTGGGGTGATTCTCGCCACATTTTAGGCATTTGAACTGAGCTTTGCATAGCTTCTGGGCATGGCCAAATGTTTGGCATCTGTGGCACTGCCCAGAAGATGATTTCTTTCTCAATGGTTCTGGGGTGATTTTGAGTCCACAGATTGAGTTTAGATTATAAATGTCTTTGTAAATATTATGAATTTCTACTAAGACTAAAAGCAGTTATCTTATTTGATCTAAACATTCTAGTAACCTTTATGGGAGGTAGATCCTGTAAGTTGAGGTCAGCAACTATTTCATCCGTGTCAATATCCTCGGAGACTCCACATATGATCACTTTCAGATTTTTTTCGGAGGCAAGTGAAAATGTATGATATTGTGTTCCTCTTGCGTCCAGCTCCTTTGAAAGATTTTTACAATCAGACACCGGTGACGGGCTGAATTTTTATGCCCTCATCTACATTTTTAGCCCACCTATAACTTATTTGTAAATTAGCCATGATGGTTCTGTGTGTTGTCCATCTCTGCTTTTCCCTTAGGATAATCGGTGGCACCTTTTCATTGGGGGAAGCAGAGGGATCTGAAATGGGAACATCCTCGTCCATACCAACCACATTTGTTGGCTCAGCAGCGAGAGTTTTTCTCTTCTTACGAGCGTGGATTTCTTCTTGATCAGAAGGATTAGAGGTAGAGACAACTAGATTGAGTTTTTCCTCCATTTGAGGAGAGTCTTCATTTTCCTCAACATCGACTTCAGGTGAAGAATATAAATAGCTGGTAGAATCCCGTTCAAACGTTTTGAGAAGTTTTTTAATAAAAGTGAGTGCTAGCCTTTTATCGAGTGACTCGATAATGATGTCGGGGTCAATCATGCTAGTAGGCCATGTCAGCTTGAGCTTATTTTGGAGTTTATTAATGAGTACAAGAGCCGGCTCTTTATCGAGCAAATGAGTGAATACGTCTAGATCAGGTACGCTCATATCGTTTTAACTGTGTATGAGCGCTAATTAAAATCCCGCAGGTCTAAAGATCTGCCAGCAGAAATTTTGTAGAATATCCCGCAGCGGCAAAGGACTGCCAGCAATACAAAGCGTAGGCTAAAGGAAGCAATAGCAATTAAATTGCATCTAAATCAAAGTCTTACCTTGATATTTCACAAAATGAAGAACGCTTCAAATTCATTCATTCACAATCTCATTTCCGAGATCGAACAAACAAATTTTTTGGGGCCTTTTTCGGTGCTTATCGAATTCTTTGTTCTTAGAGTCCTTATAAGGACTGGCTTAAAGGGGCGAAGAGAGAATACTTTTCATCTTCCCCGTTATCTGTAGAGGACAGTGTAGGGATAAGGTGTTATTGAGCAATTAAAGCTCTGATCATGGCAGGAGGGTAACAGCAATAGCCGAGCCTCAGTTAGAACTTCATTGGCTACAGCATTGCCATCCATTACCCTCCAAAGGTATTGGATTGAATGAATCAATCACCGCATCTCATGGTCGATTGATTCTCTTATTAGTGGAATGGTTTCCTTTTCATTTAATCTGCCTTTATGAATTAAACAGATCGGTGTGTTTAATTTTTCGCTAGGTCTAATTGCAATTGGAATTTTCACAAGAAAAATTGAATTTGTTTTAGTCGTAAAATAATTTTGTTTTTAGTGGTAAATAAAACATGACGTTTTATTATGATAAGAAATTTATAATTTGAGTATTCTTTTTTGAATCCACTACATATTTACAAACCATATTTACATTTACAATATTTATCCTTAATATCTTACCATTACAATATATGACAACTCTGTTCAAGCAAAATATAATCTTTTAAAAGCGGTTTGGGGGGGGGGGGATGATTGACGTTTCGCATTCCTGAAAGGTTACAATCTCCTTAAAGAAATAATTATCGCGAAATGACCTGCTGGATGAACGTCAGTAATCATCAATATTTGGAATTCTGGGAAGTATTTTAAATACTTACGTGCTCGTTTTTAAAAGAAACGTAAGTTATGAATGTTATATCTAATTGACAATACAAAAGGTCACAAACAACGATAGTATATTTACACCCCCTCCCCACCGATTATTATTTTTATTTATTTATTCTACCTGGCGATTCTGATAGAGTAAGTCGAGATGAAATATTTTTATTCTTTCATTCCTAGTGGAATAATGTTATCAGTTGTAATCGTATACCCATGTATTCTCGTATTCTACTTTCAATTCTGATTTTCATGTAATAGGAACTTATAGAAGAATTCCTCGAAAAATTACTTTTATTTTGAAAAGCCAGCATTTCTGCGCATTTTGTTACGCAAACTGTGAAAATATTGCCCAGGCGGAACTTTCATCTTCAAATTCCAGGCTTTGTGTTTTCTCGGCCCGTCACCACTGTGCATAAACTCCATTCAAAAGGGGCAAGTTATTTGCGGTAAATTATGAACATTCAGAAATTACACTTTGAAGCATTACAAAGAATTGAGAAGAAAAAAGTAAATGCATATGATGAGATGTTGGAGAGGGTGACATTTGACGATTGTCACCAATCTGATGGAATGTCGAACGTGATGAGAGATTGATTGCATAATGGATAGAAAGAAGAGGAAAGACATGATAGAGAGGTATAAGTTGGAAAGGGGTAATTAACAGATTAGCGTGTATGAGGTTTTTCATAGAATACCTGGAGACAGGGAAGAACGAAAGGCCATCTCTGGAAGGTGTATAAGGTGGGTGTGAGCAACGGGGTGAGGAGAAGATTTTTTCCATGGAGGGTGGTGGGTGATTGGAATTCACTGCCTAAAGAGTGTGGTGAGTGCAGGGATAAGTGAATGCATTTAAGTCTAGGTACGGTGACCTGTAGATGTGAGAATGGTACCTCCCACGATGAAGTCTATTGATATTAATAATAATAAGAAGAACTAATACACTCTTGAACATTACTAGCAACTCGACCTGCCTGTAAAAATAAAGCTCAATTGTTCTCCATTTATATTCAACCAAACAGGCTTCTTACATTTGTCCCTTACTCTCGCTTTCTTGCTAAGCGCAGTCACCTCGAATAAATCCCCTTTGTAGTTGCGCAATTTTCTATAATTTCTGAATTCTACTTTCAAGCAGTTAGATAAAAACTTAGAAAAAGATAATCCTGTAGAAATAATGAGCGACTTTAAGATAAAAGTAAGATTAGTTATCTGAATATTTGTGTTATTTTTTCATTGTTTCCAAGGTATGTTTGCAAATTATGTTACTTTTAATAGCATAAGTTATTTTGGTATCAGTCAGGTCATTTTGTATAATTAGTAATGAAATGGATGTTATTTAACATGTTCATTGCCAATCACGCGATGTCGCGTGGACGTCGCTAACTAAATTTTAAAAAAAATAAAAAAAATTTGCTCACCACACGAAATTCCAATTTTCAGCTTGGAAAGTGTTAATAGTAGAAGAGCAGCTGTATGTGCTTATAAAAAAAGAAAAAGACTATTTATCCAGTCAGAATGTTAACTATTAGAATTCCTTCGTCTGAGATGCCAGAACTTGTTGAAATAATGTTGCCAAATTGAAAGTGCGCGAAGAAAAAGTGACGGCAAATGGGTAGAATTACATCGACCACTTAATTACCAAGAAATCTCTCGCTGTTAGAAGACAACACGAAAACACGAAAGTATTAAAGTCTTCCTGGGAAAAAAAAGTTGAGTGATGAGGTAAAAATGCAACAACATCAAAGTTCCTGTGTGTTTAAATCAACAGTTGAATCATTTGTTGAGTTTTGAAAGCTTTTAAAGTGTTTCGTGCATAAAGTGTGAATTACAATTTACAAAGATTCAAGATTACAAAAAAAAAAAGAAAATGCTATATTTTTATTTATAATATAATAAATGTTAAAGATACCAAGCTATTTTAAACCTGGTTTTACTCCATTTCCTAAGGAAGCAAACAGACAAATAAGTCAAGTTTGCGCCTGCAAGTGTTGCAAGTCTGCTGACCCTGCACGTAGTGCAAGACCAAGGCAACTCATGGTAAAAGTAGAATAAGCTGTGATCACTAATCTTAATATTTACCCATAATGTAACGCACATCTCCAGGAGGAGATGTATGATGCTTTGTATTAAAGGCAAGGGGCCACTACACAGACCGGTTTCGACCTTTATTGAGGTCTTATCAGTGGGAGCCAGGCTAGAAATACCAAGATTTTAGTAATACAGAGCTTATAAGTATTTTACCAGAACAGGTTATTTAATAACCTGTTCTGGTAAAATATATTTAATAAGGTTAATTTAATATATTTAAAATATATTTAATAAGGTTAACACACCTTATAACAGGTAATAAGGTGTTTTAACCTTATTATACCCAAGGTAAAATACTTTCTACATATATATATATATATATATATATTATAAATTAATTAATTAAGATTTCTTTTTCTTTCTTCTTTTATGTTTGAAACTTCGATAGTGCAAAGCACAACTTCCTGCACTATATCCTAGAGAAAGTCGGAGTGGCGGCCTGCGTAAGGGAAGCAATCAAAAGCATGTACGGTAAAACAACAACGCACATTGCGATTAATGGGTTTCTTTCAGAACCCATTCCCATACGCAGAGGGGGTCGGCAAGGCCTTAGCACCTTCTTTTCTCTTTAGTACTAGAGCCTCTTCTAAAAAAAATTGTTGAGACGCGCGCAGTAAGAGGAATACCGCTGCCCTTAGGCTCCAAACAGAGCAAAACTATCGTATATGCCGATGACATCGTCGGAACCCTTCGGGATTCCGACTCGATTTACATCTTCTTCGGCATACTGCGAGAGTTCAGCATGCTCAGTGGTCTTCACACTAATCCCGAAAAAACAAAAATCAAAATTTATGGGAAATTCGGCCCTGCCAGTCTTCCGTATGGTCTGAAACCCACAACCGGCCCATTAACAATACTAGGAATTCCCTTCCTAGAGACCCCAGTGTTGCAAACCGAACACTTAATAGAAATGTGTCGCGAAAAACTCAAACCCTTCAGTCCCAACTGCCTATCATTCGAAGGTAGAGCAACAGTTATCAAAACAGTCCTAAAACCGATGTTACTGCACACCATTAACCTCACAAACATCACAGACACACAAGACAACGCCATTCACAAATATGTCATGATTTTTTCTGGAACAACAGGAGGCACGAGGTGCGCAGGGCCTTTCTCCATCTTCCCCCCACACACAAGGGGGATTCGCCCTGCCAATCCTCAAATACTGCCACCTAACCAACACTGCTCAGACCATACGGAAAGCACTGGCATCAAATCACCCTTCCGGCAATCTGATTAAATACTTCTTAGGATTTTTCCTACCCTACTTCGAGACTACTGGCCACGCTGGACCATGTGCGGAGACGGTGCCAGAGTGGTACTACACAATATGCAAACTTTTCAAAAAAATGGCAACGGATGGAGTTCGAGTGCTTCAGCTCAGCCCAAACAAGCTGTACTGGAAAATTTTCGACAACTTTGACTGGGAAAAGCCCGATCTGGGCACAAACGAAGAGGTGCTGTTCACCAACATAAAAAACAGCTGGGGGCAACCATTTCACCGGGACTTAGCCTGGAGAATCGCCTACGGCAGACTCCCGGTGAAACTGGTAAAATCAGCCTACAGCTCGCGACTGTGCAACCCCTTCTGCGACGTCTGCGGCGCGGTAGAAACCGTAGGGCACTTTTTCTTTCACTGCCCGCCAGTACAGCGTGTTTGGCACAGACTGGCTGAGGTGCTTGCGATCCCAGCGCTCACATTCGCTGAAATAGTCTTTCGACAGTTTCCTCCGCCAGTAACCAAAAACAAGAAACACATGATTTTCCTAATAAATGTGATTAAACACCACATTTGGAAAATCAGGAAAAATACCTTCTTAACGAGGAAGATCGCATCTATCTCCGTTAGGAACTGTCTCTCAGCCTACCTCCGCCGCTTCCTGGAGCAGGAAAGGTACTTGCAGGGTGAAGAGCGGTTCCTGAGGAGATGGTGCCACCCACCAACCATCTGCCAGATCATACGGGGGGGGGAATCCGGTTGTGTCTGCACCTATAACACCTTCAAGTTGTAGGTGTTGACGCTATCTCGATCTTCCTTCCTGATCAGCGTTTAACCCACAGGTATGTCTAGTCCTTCCGCAGTTGAAAGTTTTTCTGACCCCAGGGTGGGGTTGACCTGAACAAACCCGGACTGCGAAGGCCAACATCGAGGTGGTCCCAAGCCCTTTTCAGGGCGGGGTCTTCCGGGCCAGGTCATCTCCCTTCTTTTCCTGGTTATACTGTTCTGGGTTTGCTCGGCAAACTCATTCCTCTATAGAATTGTCTTCCACATAGGCTTTAGATTTATTTACACTCGTTAAATTTGCTTAGTCTCTCCTTTTTTTTCCTTTTCAGGATTTTTCCTTTTTTAAAGTGAAAAATCAACGACCGTTTTAGAAGAACCCCCTGGAGGGCTCAACAGCTAAAACAGGTCAGCTGAGGCCTCATTCATCTACTCTACTACTATGCACTCTATTTTTATTTCCTCTCCTACTATCTGCTGAATCTCAGCCTATCTTATTCCACAGGCCAATGATGAGATACGTTGAACTCACAAATTATTATTATGAGATGCCCATATAGGCTAACGGATGGCAATGCTGAACCAATGAAGTTTAACTGAGGTTCGGCTGTTGCTGTTATCCTGGGTTAATGAGTTCGCTCTCTTAGGTTTTGCCCTAAGGGAGCAATTGAGTTACGGGGCAAAGTGTTCTCCGGCACAGCCCGCTGAGGGGTACTTTCCGGTGAATTATTTTCTTCGGAATGAGCGGTTCTGCTCGGTGGTCGAGTTTCACTGAGTAGAACCAACGCGGAGATTTGGACGGTCTTTCGCCCACGAATGAGTGGCCTAGAGATCGTCCGATATTTTTGAGATATCACCTTTACTTAAACATACGGTGGCTGATTCATTAATGCCCTTGGGGGTAACGGATGGCAACAGGCAATGCTGTACCAATGAAGTTTAACTGAGGTTCGGCCTAATCTCAGTGTTGCTGTTACCCCCTTGGGCGATGAGTTTTTGATTTCGCTCTCTTAAGGTTTTTGCCTTAAGGGAGCACTTTGAGTCTCCGGGGAAGTGTTCTCCGGCACCGCCCGCTGAGGGGCTTTGTCGGTGAATTATTTTCTTCGGAATTTGAGCGGTTCTGCTCGGTGGTGGCGTGTAGGTGGAAGGCCATCACTGAGTGGAGCCAACCTTGAGATGGACGGTCTTTCGCCCACGAATGAGTGGCCTAGGGATCGTCCGAATTTTTAGAGACGGCTTTACCTTTAAATATGGCAATGCTGTAGCTCTCGGCTATTGCTGTTACCATCCTGCCATGATCAGAGCTTTAATAGCTGAATAACACCTTATCTAATAATAAGATGAAAAGCATTCGTGCTTCGCCCCTTTAAGCCAGTCCTTATAAAGACTGTCTTTATTATATTATATGGGTTTTCAACTCCCATATAATAAAGATATAATTTATTATTGTCGTTGTTGTTCTCAAGAACCCGAAGGTTTTACTTATAAAACAGAATAATTGGTGAGAAAGTGAACGCGTTATATTATATTCAGAGTATGCATAAAATAAGAAATGTTCCACATTCAGTTGATATAAGCCAATTCACATTTCCATAATTAGCCATCGAAGTACATTGAGGGAAGTAAAAGTTATCAGGAGAAGATGATTGCTGCAGGATTCAAGTAAGAATATCGATATGCAATGTCAATCGTAAATGTTTGCTTTTTTCGAAGATTAAGAAATGATCATTGCCTGGATCTGCCTTTCATTCACTGACTTAAAACATTGCGGTTTATATTTGGGGGATTTGACGAGGTTAGTTAAACTTTTCTGAAATGATAATGTCCATAACAGATTTGGTGTGGACTTGTTACGAGTCAGCTGATGATAGAGAAGTTGTATGGCGATAATATCCAATCTCACGAGTTGCCTTTCTATGATTCGTGAAATGAAAATCTATTGCTGTTCTCCAGACAGCGTATTAATGAGTGTAAAATTGATGAATGCCCAATATAATAATAATTAATTTTCTAGTCATTAACTTTATTATTCATATCTACTTATTTACATTATGTACATGTGTACATATCGGCATGCCATCTTATTTCACACAAGATTATGCGCATCTACATTGTAATCTTATGAACAATGAAATTTTTACAACTTTACAGTTCTGTACTAGCTATGTGTGCAATTCTGAATAATAATTTTGTACCAGTTTACTTTCATTTGTAAATACCTCTCAGAGAAATTACGCGTATTTTATAATATTTATAAAAACAACAGGGCTATAATTTCCTACATTACACTTTTCACTCTGAATATATTTTAATTCTGTATTATAATCTGTACTTATAATAATTACAAAAAGAAATAAAAATAACAATAATAAACGTTCTGTCCATAAATATTACCCTGTTCGTTCTAACAGATATTTTCGCAATGGGTTCACAAGCCAATTTAACAATCAACCAACCAACAGAGCACTTAACGTAAACAATAGCGTAAACGATTGGTGTTTTAGAATTGCAACAGTTGTGCAATTTCATTGTTTGTGTAGACCCAGATTAAAGCGTCAGTTTGAGAATAATGCCTTACAGTACTTGACCTCATACCTCAGAGGAGAAGCAAAATATCCGAAGTAATAAATCTTCCCAGCCAAACTCTCAGGTACGTTCAACACTATTTACTATTTACTTTTAATTAAGATATCTTTAGGTCTTTTGTGTTTGCCAAAGTCTTTTTCACTGTAATTTATATCAGTTCATTAGGGTGTGCAGTCGCTTACAAGAACTTTGTAGCTAGCGAGAATAAGTAGGAATGGATATTTGTGTCCTGATGTATCTGAGCGTCTCTAACGAACCATGGAGTGTATGGAATCATACGCAAGCATTTGTTTTGCACCCGTGCAATTTAAGAATATTAGTATTGGAGGGATGGCTCCAAGCTGGAGAGGCCTGTGTAATTATAGGACGAATCATCAACTGGTAGAGAAGCAGTTTGATTCTTGTGTTTAATTTGCCGTTTTTGTTAATCAACGGGGTAGAGTTGAACGATGGCTTCAGATGCCTTTACACATAGTCGTCAGAATTTGAATTGTTTGTATATCAGTTATAGGATATACCGTGTTACGAAACAATTTTAATATGTTATATTATTCAAGTAGTTTTGACATCCACGTTACAAATATAAATCAGTAATTCTTTATTTAACTTATTTGACATTGTCGTATATTTTTATACTGTTTAAATTATTTTTAATTTCAAATTAAATTAAAACATAAACATTCATCCTGTAGAGCAGCGTTTCCCAAACTAACTTGACGTTCTGTAGCTTGAGAATTCTTTTAATGAACACAGTACATTTTATTTTCTGTATTTATTGACGATATCTATTACTATATTCTGTACTTTGCAACTCTGCTCAATAAGAGTGTATTCCTTTAAGTACGTATTTTATTCTTTAAATATCGTTTTAGCAAATGACTGACGTTTCGCATTCCTGAGAGGTTGAAATCGCCTTAAAGAAGAACTCGATTATCACAAAAGCAGCCCTTGACAGAATACCGACAACAGCTGGATGTCCATCAACAGCCACAAATCTCTTTAATTTTGGGAAGTATTTTAGATAAACATATGCTAATTTTTTTTTAAAGTTAAGTATGTTATGTGACTTTGTTTCCTGGTAAACAAAGTCACATAACATACTTAACTTATTATATTAACATACTTAACACATTTTACGCAATAATCTTTGCTTTACACAATTTCATTGTGTAAAGCAAAGATTACAATCCACAGTATTACAGTATAATACATCCTCTAGGATTCGGAAAGATCAGCGGTTTGCCACTCTATGATTTTTATGCATTTTTGCACAAACTTTGATTAATAATGTCGAAGTTGATCTTTTTATTTCTGGAATTCAGGCTCAGTAGTCGCACGCTGCGTAGCCCGCTGTCTGTAAATGGGCCCTCAAATTGGGTAAGTTATTAGCCAAAATCGATGAGCATTTAGAAATGAAGCTTCTCGTTTTCATACTTCGCGTTTTTTATTTAGTTTTACTATGAATAACATAATTGAAGGACTAAAAAGAAAGAACCAAAGGTATCTGAAATACTCTTATTAATAGCTCGCATTTCGTCTCTGAAGTTTCTCTGTTCATTAATATTAACACGATCAACTTTAGTTTTCCGTGTTTTCTCCCACGATGACATCATTTTAAAAGTTTACTTCTAGATAAAAGGTGTGCTCAATATTTAACCGATTAGAAGGTGAACAGTAAGAGACAAAAGGCCAAGAATAGTTTTCTTCTTGGAGGAAGAAAGAAGAAGAAGAGACTCATTCCCACTGGGCTCTTTCGTTCTCGTTTCTCCTCCAATCTCGGATTGTGCATGAATTTGACAGTCACGTGTGAACCTAAAAGGGATTGAATTTTCTAAACGGATTTACTCATGTGCGATGAGTACACTGATAAAAACAGATCACGTTCTCCACAAAAAAAATAGGCACATTAAACCGCTTATAGTGAGTGGTTTCAACTCTTCGGTCCTCCTGAATGTGCTTAACATAATATTCCATTTTGTGGTTTATTTTCAAAAAGCTTTCTGTTCAGAGTGGATTCGCTTCTTACAAAATCAAACTTCTTTCTTGTTCAATCTTACATCTGCTCAATCTTCAAACATATTAAACAAAAATAAAGATCTCTGAAAAACATTTGGTAGTTTTCCGGACAATCTTTGAGGGATGAAGAAGTAATCGTGTTCTTAGATGAATTCCTACTGGCAGTTCATGTCAGTTTAATGTGAATAAATGTAAACTTATACATTTTAGGGTAAATAGATGACAAGCCGTGTATCACATTGATGGCACTGTACTATAGGAAATAGATGAAGCTAGAGATTTAGGGGGGGTAGACAGAGAATTAAAGTTTAGAGAATATGTTACTAAGGTAGCCATAAAATCACTTGACTGGTGAAGAACCTTATTAACAAGTACAGATAAGGAAGTCGCAATTCCTCTTTACCTCCACATAGCCTTTAAAGGAATGCGGAGAACCGACCAGGGCTTCCGACCTAATGTCCAATCCTCGCCTTCTCGTGGTGCACCCTGTTGGGTATCTACTTTGATACTGAACGAACGAGGATGGGCTGGCAATTTGGGATTTAGCCGACCAAATTGTATTCTTATTGGTTAAACCAAAATATAGAATGATGGTACAACATGACAGAATTTCATGCCGGCTGGGGCGTCGCCCGATTAAGCAAGGCCCCGGTTGTTTTCGCCAGTGAACTAGGGCGAACAGCGAAAAGTCAGCTACTGGAACAAATCTGAAAACAAACCCCAACTCAACATCACCAGAGTTAAAGATCGGTACTATCAACGTAAGAAGCCTGAATGGCAAAGAAATGGAGCTAGCTGAGGAATTAGATAAGTACCAGATCGACAAAATAGGGGTGACTGGAACAAAAAAAACCAAAACTGGTGAGATCTTTCTGAGCAATAAATACAAAATGTTATATTCAGGCAATGACAATCAAGGAAAAGAAGGAGTAGCCATAGTATTCAACACAAAATACGAGGCTAATCTTCTTGAAAGGCAGTCAGTCTCAAGTAGAGTGATGTGGGCAAATATGAGAATGGGGAACTGGACAACGAGACTTATCTCTGCCACGGAAGGTTCTACTAAGGTAGAAGTGGAGGAATTTTTTGATGCTTTAGAAAAAGTAACTGACACAATGAAAAAGGAAAAGTTGGTTCTTGTTGGGGATCTAAATAGCAGAGTAGGAAATGATTGTGAGACATACAAAATATTTTGGGAAAATTTGCAGAAAAGAGCAAAGCTAATAATAATGGCAAATACCTGTTGAATTTCTGCTCAGGACATGGACTGGTTATTACTAACACCATGTTCCAACATAAAAATGTGCACAAATTCACATGGAGAGAAGAGGACAAGGAATAAGAAAAGTCTCGTTGGCTATGTTATTGTTGAGAGTGATGTTTTCTCCCTGGTGCAGGACACCAGAGTGTACAAAGGATTTGAAATTGGAAGTGATCACTATTTAGTCTTGAGCAGGATAAAATTGAATTTCATATTGAAAAGAATAACATGTAAGAAAGTTTTAAAGCGAATAAAAGTTGAGCAGCTCTCAGATGTGAACTGTAGACTAAAATACACAACGTTTATTGAAGAAAAAGTTCGAAGAAAAAAATGAAATTGAAAACAGGAACCAAACCTTATAGATTCAGTGGCAAGCCTTGAAGAAAACTCTGATTGATTCAGCTAGAGAGGCATGTGCTGAAGTTGTCTACAAAGATAGAAAAATTAGAACTCCATGGTAGACACAGGAAGTTAAAGAGGCGGTGATGCAAAAGAAGAAAGCATATCAAAAGTTCCTGGCAAATGAGTCAGCTAGTGATCTTAGAGAATACAGAGACAAATGCAAGAATGCTAAACACTGTGTAAAACTAGCTAAACAAAAGTCATGGGAGGACTTTGGTAAGAATATAGAAAATAAATATCAAGAAGGTAGCAAAATATTCTGAAGGATGTTGAAGAAGCTTAGGAATGGAGAAATGAGTGCTGTAAAAGGAGTTAGAGATGATAAAGGGGACATGAAAACGGGAGAAAAAGATATCCTTGAAGTATGGAGTAATTACTTTGAAAAACTGCTAAATGAAACAAGCAGTGAGGACAGCACAGTGGTAAAAAACACTCAACGGGCATGCAGTCAGGAATACATATCCATACTTGAAGTAGAAAAGCCATCAAAGGCTTGAAATGTGGAAAGGCAGCAGGAGTAGATGATATTCGACAAGGAATGCTGAAGTATGCAGAAAGCCTGGACAGAGGGACGAATTCCCGATGATTGGAGTAGAGCTCTCATAGTACCCATATATAAAAAGGGAAATAAAACTGCATGTGAGAATTCCAGAGATATTTCCCTACTGAGTGTTCCTGGAAAGATCTATGCAAGTATACTTGAGAAACAGTTGAGAAGAATTGTAGAAGAAAAGCTTGGTGAAGAACAAGCTGAATTCAGGCCAAACAGAGGCTGTTAGGATTAAATGTTCACTTTACGACAAATAGTCGAGAAAGCATGGGAATATAACAAAGATCTATATTTAAGTTTTGTTGATTTGGAAAAGGCATATGACAAGGTGCCAAGAGAGAAGCTTTTCAATACGCTGCAGTTATATGGTGTCAATTGGGCATTATATCAAGCAATATTTGGTCTTTATTTGAGTTGTAAGTCGGCAGTTAGAATTGAAGGATGTACAGGAAGATGGTTTAATGTTAAATGTGGTGTGAGACAAGGATGTACATTATCCCCTCTGTTATTGATTATCTATATGGATCACATTATGAAGGAAAATGCTATTAAACATGATATCAAAATTGGAGATGTTAATGTTAGCTCTTTGCTTTATGCGAATGATGTTATTCTTCTAAATAAATCCGCTACAAGTCTGCAAGATTCTCTGACTAAATTGAATAACTGTTGTAACAGATATGGTATGAAGGTCAGCAATAAAAAGACAAAGACAATGAAAATAGGCAGAATCATTGAAAATATCATCTGTGTTGTGAATGGAGAACCTGTGGAACATGTAAAACATTTCAGCTGCTTAGGCACGATTTTTAGTGAAAATGGTAAATTAAATATAGAAATAGGCAATAGAATCAGCAAAGCTGGTATTGTGGGAAGTCAATTGAATAAATTCATATGGAATAAGAGAGAAATTAGTCGGAACACTAAATTAGCTGTATACAAGACTGTGTTCAAACCAGTTTTAACTTATGGATCTGAGAGCTGGGCCAGAAGTAAAACATTTGACCAAAGACTAGAGACCGCAGAAATGAGAGTCCTGAGAAAGATTATAGGCGTGAACAGATGGCATCAATGGCAATATTATATTAAAAACGAGGATATTAGGAAAGAACTTGACATTGTCAGCATCCAGGAATGCGTTAGCAGAGCTAATCTCAGGTGGTATGGTCACTTAAACAGAATGGGCGAAGAACGATTAGCAAAACAGGTGTTCTTTGTCAGGTTGGCAGCAAAACGACCCAGAGGAAGACCAAGATATAGGTGGATTGATACGGTACAAAGTGCCTTAGACGATAGAAATATAAGATCTGATAATGTTGGAGTCTTGACAAGTAACAGACTGATTTGGAGGAAAATTGTAGATAGGAAGTTAGTAATGATGTAATTTTTTCCATGTAGTACTGTCATATCCTGTACACCCCTTGAGGGTACAGGATATGAATTGAATGCTGAGTGTTCTTTGGAATGTTCCGTATGAGGATAGATTGAAGGTGTAGAGATTTCAGAAGTTGGTTGATATGAGGAAAAGAGGGGATATGATAGAAACACTGAAGTTGCTTAAGGGATTGTAAAGGATAATATTTCAGCATTTGGCTAGAGGGACCAGTACAAGGGGGTCATTCATGAAAGTTGAATAAAAGTGCGTTGACTAGGAGTGCAAGGTCTAGATTTTTTGCTTGGAGTGTGGAGAATGAGTGGGTTGGGTTGCCAGAGTCTTATATATATATATATGATTAGTACTATTAACTCGGGGTTGGGATATGTTCATTTTTCTAAATTAACTGACTTAAAACCCGAGAATTATAACACAATGACATTTATTTGAAAATACGCAACATGTTTCGTCACGAATGACTTCATAAGGCAATAAGAACATAGAAAGATATTAAAAGACACTTAAATTAACATTGACACACTCCAAAGCTATACAATTATAAAGCCATAATATTCGACTGTAAATTACAGTTATTATGAGCTTGAACTACAGTCCCAGTTAAAGTTCTATTGTTGTACACCTGTGCGTGTGTGGAATCACGCGATCTCCAGTATCTAATAGTAGAGTTGAAAGAGTCAGGCAAATTATAGCTAAGATTATTATTCAAATGAAAAGGGTCCAAGGTGATTTCTTTTGACTCGACAATGCAGCGCTCTATCTCATCATTGCAGATGTGTAGGTTTGAAGTTGATGTCCAATTTGTTGGTGGCTTTCGTTGTTCGTGTTTATTGAAAGCAGGACATGGCCTGACAGAGCAGTTGCTCTGGTTCTTTTATAAGCATTGTCGCGCTGGTGCTCTTCGAGACGTAGTAAGATAGATTTCTCTGTCTGCCCATAGTAAGGCTTTCCGCATTCACAAGTGACCTTGTATAAACCTGGGAATTGTAGAAGGTTGTGAGGTTGTTTATAGTTGTTGAAACGTGATCTTATTTTTGGCAGAGTCGAGAAGCACGTTTTTATGTTAAACTTCTTTAGAATTCTACTCAGCTTTTTGGATAGTGTGCTGATATATGGCTAGACGATATGACCTTTGGAGTCGTCCTGTGTCTCTACGTTGTTACGTTGACGGCGGGATAATTGGTTGTTAATATTTTTAGAGAGTAGCCATTGTTTTTAAAGATCCATTTTAGATGTTGTAGTTCCTTTTATATATATATAATTTCACACGTTATTTTACAAAATACAGCAAGTAAGTGCTGCATACTATGGTTTATTTTCCACATTAGATTTCTCTAAAACATTCAGAATTTTTTATAATTAAAATTTTGATTATTTATTATGCGTTTACATCACGTATTGTTTTGGTTTTTTTAACAATGAAATTCAGAGACATTTTCCTTTTTTACTGTATAATGTAGTAATTATAGTTACTTTAGCTAGTAATTTATAATTGCCCTTGAATAAGATTACATTTTACAGTATTTATACAATAACAATAAATTATATATTTTTACAATTTTTGCTTTAATGTATTTAAGCGCTGTAACATCAGGCTTAAATGTAATAAATGGGTTTTTTCGTTTTTTGTTAATTTAGGTTGAGATGTAATTTCTCAGTTTGCATCCTCGAAGCTTTTTATTAAGCTCATCTGAGGCAGACACTTATTTATTAGTTTGATTGCTGATGTTTGATAGGTCTGATATCCACTGCCGTAGAAATGAGAAGTTCATTCACACGCGAGGCCGAACGCGCACACGCACACATCACGCATGCACACATGCACACACACACACACACACACACACACACACACACACACACACACACACACACACACACACACACACACATACGCACGCACGCACGTACGTTTTTCTTCTGTTCTGTCAATAATTGTCCATATGAAAATTCTCAATTTTAATACAAAGAAACAATAAATACAGGTATTCAGACAGACTAGGTGAAAGGAGGTGATAGGAACCAGCAGTGTCCTGCTTACATTACTAGCAGATCGGGTTGTATGCGGTAATAAAATGCGATTGGTCTTTGAGTGTGTCTCTCTGAAGAGACACACACAAAGACATGTGCTTCTCGTATGTGTTCGTTATTGTGGCTTTGAGCAATAAAAACTCAGCAGTTTCAAAAGAATGCTGTTGTTTATTTTCTTCATTTCTCAATTGTTACTATAATTCCTGAACTCTACTCTTCAAGTAGTTAAGTAAACTCTTAGAAAGGGAAGCCTGCAAGTAGACACATAGATAGAGAGAACTTTGAGACATTTATTGAGTTAATCAAACTCGGTTTTTTCGACTTTGGATTTTTTCCGGTTTCGTTATTTTTAATGGAAGTAATTTATAATGAAATAAATTCAGTAATTTTAGTGTTATTAACGAGGATGTTAATGAATGACCGGAGATCAGCTGTACTTGCGTAACAAGAGAAGGAACTAACGTTCTTGTGAGGAGTGAGCTCTTTTGTGATTCATGGTGTGAATTAAAAGCGAAAACACGCAAAGAAAAGAAATACGGGGATCACTTAAAGAACCGACAATCTCTCGCTCTTAGAAGACTACACAAAGGCAGATAAGATGAGATAAAAAAGAAGTTTTCATTCCAACAAAACGAAGTCACCCAATTAAAGCAATTTTTAAGCTTTCCCCAATAAAACCGAAGTGCTTTAGACTTTGCAAAGAAGCGTAATGATAATGCGGATCTGGGAATGATGAGTCGCATTCAAAACGATTCTTAGTTAGTTGTTGATAACGCAACGCAAATCAGTCTTGTTTAAGGCATTTCTTTAAAAATATCTCAACCACTGGAACTACGCAGCATAAAACTACGATGAAGCAATTCATTCAAAACCGTAACGAATGCCAATTTCTATGACATAACTTACAGACAATTGAATAAACATTAAAGTAGAAGACTTTCAAAAATAAACTTGCTGCAAATGTGGCTCTTAACAATAAGAAAATAAGATGGAATGGATTTTCTTAAATTGCTCGCAAAATTTTATCGAGTGAGTGATGTGAGGAGAAAAAGCCAAGGGAAGTAGAAAATGCTCTAAATTGTGAAAGCAGCTGAAGATAAGTGAAATGCGTTAATCTCTTGTTCATTCGTTCCATTTCTCATCTCCCAACCATAAAGCTTACGATTTTCCACAGATATTAGCTGAGTTAAAGCAAATCCATAAACGCATTCTAAAACAGATTTCGGTGCAAAAGACGACGTTGATTTTTCTCATCCATTTTATATTATTGGCACTGATTACTTTAGCAACACACTTAGCAGGATAGGTGAGAATGTGTGAGTAAGTTCACTATGATATGCAAATGTGATGGTGTTATGGAAGATTTGAGCCTGGAATGTACGATTTGGACTCGGACCTTTTGAGTGTATCTGAGGAGGGAAAAGAAAAAGTTGTCCCACAATCCCGAGAGGGGGGGTAGATAGAGAAAGTGGGTAGAGGAGTTAGCTGTCATTTACGTACATACGAAGTCGTCGCTAGACTGTAGATCTAGGAATAAGAAACAGCTAGTATGGAATTTGTTTTGTGTATACTCAAATACCAAGAGAATCCGAAAGAAAGAGTTTTAGTTAGTTGCTTTCTTTAAGAAAGCAACTAACGTAGGAGTTATATTTGTAGAAGTGATGGGAAAGAATTATGTCCAATTAAGGTAAAAAAAACGCATGCAAACAATAACGTAGCAATGTCCCATGTAGCACGTTTTTAAGCTAGTTGGTGTGATGTGGAAGCTAAAAGGGTGAAATCTATGGTGGATTGTTGTTACACCTCAGGGTTCAGTGGCTGACGACGATGAAGTGCTCACCAATTTAGTCTTAAGATTAATAAAAGGATAACCATTATGGGGGGACGTAAAGTATCCAAATATTAATTGGGAAGAAGAGAAATCTCGTGATAAGAATGAAGCTGAATTATTAACTTGTAACGAGAGAACATTATTAGCATCATGTGAATGAAGGAACTAGAAGTCAAAGGTCATCCGTTAAGAATGTTAGTACTTTTCCGCCAATTGGTGACAGTGATTATAGAACTACAAAGAGAGAAATTGTTATCGACAAGGCGGTTTTTTAATGGAAAATATGTCAAAAAATAGAAGAAATGGAAAAAGATATCAGCAATGCATGGGAATCTTTGAAAAGGTTCTTAAATGAGGCGATATCTGAATGTATCCCTAGAGTTCGAAGAAGAAATAGGGTGATTGTGAAATGAATGTGCGGTCTTATTATGCAAGAGATTCATAACATCATAACGTGGAAGAAATATCGCGAGACAAATGTGAATGTATATAATGCGTACTCCAGAAAAGTCACGGAAAGCGAATTCGGGGAAAGAAACAAATTTGGGTTATGAAGACTAAAGGCAAATATAAAATAATTTTATTGCTTTGTTGGCAGTAAACAAAGGAAAGAATGAATGTGGAAGAATAGCTTTACTGAATGAATATGGCATTCTTGGGTCAGTACCTGATGAAATCGTTCAATGAATGAGTTCTTGCTTTGATAAAATATATCAAGTAGGTATGTAACATGGCGAAGAGCGCTACTCTTGCTTTAGTTGAAGAAATAGTGGTGCATGAAAATGGTGTTGATGTGCGGTTGCATAACCTGAATAACAATTCGACATTAGAAACAGATGAAACATCAGTTTTTGATAAAAGAATGTTCAGCCGAATTGGCTAGGCCTTTCACATGTTTCTATAACTTGAGTCTCAGATTAGGACAGATACCTCAGGAATGGAAAGAATGCATAATAATTTCGTTGAACAAGGGTGGCACAAAAACCTGTGGCTAACGTTCGACCTGTCTGTATCTCTGAAGAGATGATGAAGATATTAGAGTTGTTAGCAACTCGCATACAAATATGAATAGACAAACATGTTATACTCTGCAAGGAGAAGAATGGGTTTACTAAAGGAAGGTCATGTTTTAGAAATTTGTTCATATTTTATAATAATATTACAGCCGAGTTGTATAAGAGAAATGGATACACTTAAGATAATGTTGGATTTTGCTAAGACATTTGATAGGATACTATACGAGAGGCTGTTGCATAAATTGGAGAATATGGGATTGGAATATAACTTCTTCAGGGGGATTAGAGGATGGTTGACAGACAGATATAGAAAGTGGTATAGAGTGGGTGTGAATCTGGCAGATTTAAGATGACCAGTACTGTATCCCTGGGTCCAATCCCAGAATCGTTGTTGTTCAATCTATTCATTATTGAGTAATATCAGAAAGAATCTAACAGAAAATGTGTAATTCTTCGTGGTGATGTAAAAATAGGAAGAGCAATCAGGGATGGTTCCGATATCCAGCACTTACAGAATGACTTGAATAGGCTGCATATTTCTGCAAATGATAACAGCTATCGATTGAATGGTAAATGTGTATCCTTTGGCGATTTCCAGGGGCATATTATTATTAGCGCGGCTATTATACAAGAAACTGATGTGACACGGGATCTTGTCGTTATGGTGGATTAGACTTTGAAGTTCAGAGATCACGTAGCAAACACTACAAATACAACTCAGAGGATAATTGCAATGTTGAAGCGAACCTTGAGGTGTAAGGATAAGGAAATCATTTGGCCACTTTACAACTCCTTGTTACGATTAGAGTACTGTGAGCAGACTTGGTCTTCTGGTTCCAAGGAGACAAATAAGCTGTGGAAAGAGAGCAAAGAAGAATTATAGAGGGTATTTCTGTGTCATTAAATATGTGTTAGGATGACAGATTAAGAGCACTAATAGTTGTAATTGAACGTGTGTGTTAAATCTATTTATAGATACTTATACGTTTTAGACATGTAAAATATACAGATTTTTATTCAAAATCTCCGATATATTTCATGTAGCGTAAGAAAAAGCAATACATTGAGAGTAGGTGGAATACGCAATTTGCGTAGTCCACCTACTGTCGAAACCACTAATAAATCTGCTTTTTATTTTCAGCTGAGTTTCAGTGATAACAGCTAAGGAAGTGGTAAGAGTTCGCTTTTTCTGTCACTTAGCACTGAGTGAGTGAATAATTTTACTTCTTGAAGCGGTGAGTGCGACTAATGAAGCCGATAACTGGTTCAGTTGATGGAAAACATCCCTCGATGATTTAATTAAGGGGATAATGAATCCCATTTTATTTCACATTTTCAAAGCCGAATAAGAAACTCGAAGATCGAAATCTAAGAGTTTCATGCCGAAGAACGTTCGGCGAGTCCAAGCGTTAGTCCACACCTGGTAGTGCAACACTAGGGCAACCCGGTGTAAAGGTGGAGAATTTCGAGTTTCTTATTCGGCTTTGAAAATGTGAAATAAAATGGAATTCATTAATCCCTTAATTAAATAATTTACGGCGCCGAAAAATGGTCTGTTGGCTCTTTACATTCCATCCCTCAATGAGTTTGTGTAAACAGCGCATTCGAGATGCACGGCTCAAAACAACAATAAATCTGCTTATTTTCCTTTGAATTTTCTCATGCCGTTCAAAATGAAGAATTAAGGATGGATGATATATATATATATCCATCTGACAGTTGATGAGAATAACGACGAACCAAAGAAAAGTAAGTCACCATCTTCCTCTTACTAACAGTGTCAGCTACAAAATAGAAAAAAAAATTCTTACAACCGGGCAGAGATAAAGGCAACATATGGAAAAGTATTATGAAATTTATTTCATCTGATCGTGGAATAGGCCTACTGGGGATACCACGTTAAAAAAAAGCGCGCCTAATACTCTACCTCTGAGGTGGTGTGGAAAAGAGTAACATTTATGACTTTGCTGCTTATGCTTACTGAAACTGCAATGTCAAAAGAAAACTGTTTTTGTTACTATAAGGGAAATAACATTCACGTAATGAAATACAAAATAAATAACTAAAATATGTTAGTTCGCAACACGTGAGCAAAGGGAATTAATAACTTTTTGCAATATATTTATCTTAAAAATTATTGAATTTCATTTAAATGTTTAAGAAACTCTTACAATTCATTTTACCATTTTAACCGAATTATGCTAAATAATCGAAGACACATCAATGATATAAACAAACAAAAAAAAAATCGCCAATCTTACAGAGGCGTTAAAGGTTCTGTTGATATCCACACTGTAGCCTCAACGTGAGGTAAAGAAAAGTGTCAGGTTGATCACAAAAGATTGGTGTTTTTCAACCAGCATTTCATAAACTTGCTTGAAAAAGGTTTGAAAAAAAAAAAAAAATATATATATATATATATATATGACAGAAATCATTACCTCGGTTAACATACATAGTTTTATTAAGAATTGAATGACTAGAACCGAGATTTAACTAAAAAGGTTTTAATATAAACACACTACTAGTTTCGGCCTGTAACAGCCTTCTTCAGGTGACATTATAAAAGAAAAAACACTAAACATTGAGGGTTAAAAGACTATGAACAACATAGGCAGTCTCTATACATAATTAGCATGAAAACGTTGTAGTTGTATTTGAAGCTGTTCTGTCGTTTGTTGCATTGTTGGGAGAGTGCGTGCTTGCAGCCTCACGTGAACGCCAGTACATGATTACAGCTGAATGACTATCTGGGAGGTTGTAGCTCAAGTTGTTATTTAGATGAACAGGATTGAAGATGATTTCTCTAGATTCCACGATTTTTCTCTCTAGTTCGTCACTGCAACGGAAGATGTTAGTAGATGTCTCCCAGCAGACTTTGTGACTTTGGTTTTCATCATTAGGATTAGCCGAGAAAAGGATATGACTTGATAATGCACTTGCTCGCTGTCTCTTGTAATTAATGTCCCTCATGTGTTCTTCCATACGCAATTCGACAGATTTGTCTATCTGCCCAAAATATTTTATATACACCAGGGTATTCGAGTTGATGATGACAAGGTTTTGGGTGGCTAATTAAGAAACGGAACTTTGGAAGTGGAGTGAACAAGGTTCTGATATTGTATTTTCTCAGAACCTTTGCTAATTTATGTGAAACAGTACTTATGTAAGGAATAGATATATTGCCTTTGAATCTATTTGTTTCTTCTGAGTGATGTCTAGGAGGATTAAGAAGGAATTTTCAAATGAACAGTTTCTTGGAATATATATTAACTTCGAAGAAGTTTTTAGATGGTTTATTTCTGTAAGCAGTTCATTTGGGTCATCAAGAAGAGAACGGGCTCTATGTCCCAAGGTGGAAATTATTCCAAGCTTATGAGAAGGGAAATGATGGGACTGATTGTGCAGATATCTGTTGGTATGTGTGGGCTTTCTATATATCGATATTTTGAGTTTACCAGAAGAGCGAGTCAGTTTGACATCAAGAAAAGGCAAGGAATTATCTGTTTCAAGCTCGGCAGTAAACATAATACTTTGATGTTGGCTATTGAGATGTTCGAGGAAAACCATAAGAGATTCATGTCCATGGCTCCAAATAATGAAGACATCATCTACATAGTGTTTCTAAACTTTAGGTGTTAAAATAAAGGAAGAGGTAGCCTTGGTTTCAAAATCCTCTAAGTAAATATTTGCGCGTACAGGGGATAAAGGACTACCCATAGCCAGTCTGCATGATTTTGTTTGTATATATTATCTTAAAATTTGAAGTAACCGGACCTGAAGCAATGTGTAAGCAAGGTTAACATTTTTTTTGGATAACTTGTCCTTGAGTAATGTTAGGACTTCATCTGTTGGGACATTAGTGAACAAAGAAGTTATGTCCAAGCTAGCCATGATGTCATCTTCATTAACTGTAATATCCTTGATGTATGTTACAAATTCTGTAGTGTTCTTGATAAAGGATGGTGACTTGCCTGAAAAACTTTTTAGGTATTTGGCAAGATATTTTGAAAGATTGTACGTAGGAGAATCGATACCTTCTACAATTGGGCGTAATGGGGTTTTCTCTTTATGGATTTTAGGAACACCATATATGCGAGAAATTAACCAATGGAGAGAGCGTAGAGGTAAACCAACGTTTCGGGAAAATGCAGTTGTTGTTTTTAACAAGTTGTTTGTACGATTTTGAAGTTCACGAGTTGGATCTCTCTCGAGTGTTGAGTAGGTATCATTATTTAGTAATTCAAGCATTTTATTCTGGTAATCTTCAGAGTTAAGGATGACTGTTGCATTGCCTTTATCTTCAGGGAGGATGATTATATCGCTGTTGTTTTTTAAACTTTTAATAGCTTTGCGTTCAGTTGAAGTAATGTTGTCTGCAGGTGGTTTTGCGTTAATAATAATAAAGATAGATTCAACACGTAGAAGATTTGCATCTTGTGGAGGGAGAAAAGAAGTAGCTTTTTCTATTTTTGTAAGTAGTGTCTCTTTTGGTATTAATTTTGCGGAAGGAATAAAGTGTAGACCTTTACTAAGGATGCTTTTATTCTACATCTGAAAGTATATAAGAAGATTTGTTGAGTTGTCTTATATTTCTAGTTTACCAAGTTTAACACAAAAGTCAATCGCAGCTCTCTGTTTGAAACTCATTTTCCGACCGTTCGTCGAAACACACTATCACCCTTGGCACTCTAACTCGGCTTCTAATGAAACAAATGTCATAAGCAGTTGACACAACACTAAGGATCCTTGGCATTGATTCCTGAACATCACTTCCATCACCACTAGTACACCTAGTTTGCTAGGCTCTTCCTTTTATTAGAACACACTCCCGCCCCTATAATGAATAACCTACAATACAATCACTACAAACTGTAACACTTTAATTAAATCCAATATTTTAATTTAATCATAATATTCTAAAAGAAACATATTTCTAATTTGAAAGCAACTAATTTTTGTTTACATTTTGTGTAAATAATTTACTTTTAAAAATATTTATGGTATGTTTTATTACAAGAGAAATGAGTGAATTTACTGTACTGCCATCTAGTGTACTATTTTGCGAATAAAGTGAAATTCAAATCAGAAATGTAGATAAATGTAATTAGATGACATATTTAACTAACTGTATTTTTTGTTGTTACAGTATTTGCTTACTGTATAGTATTTCTGGTTATAATTCGGTGTATTGTAATAGTCAGCCAAGTTCTGAAAAAGTATAATATAAATATGTATAAATATGTACATGTACATTTTCTAATTGTCCCCCAAAATATTCAAATTGTCCCCTTGTGGGGCGTATGCCCCACGTTGAGAAACACTGGCGTAAAAGTAACATAAATGAACATTAATAATGCAAAAAATTATTGATCTCATTTGGTATGATATTGTAATTATACAGAAACCATTTTGCTTTAGTCGCTAGTAATGAAAACTACCAACAATATCAAAACTATGCAAAGTAAAACACGTGATTTTGAATGAATATATTCACCAATTCGAATATTATATTCGTTAGTAGTGCAAGCAGCAATCTAAAAAAAAAGTCAGCAGTAACAAACAAAATTTGAATTAAAATATAGAAAATAAAGAGTAGTTTTTTTAATATACACGCACGCTCTCTTCTTTGCTTTGTTACATTCTTCATTATTATTATTATTTTTAAAGCATAATTTTAAAAGATTACTTCTCAAAGATTAGAATTCCAAATTCACAATAGAAATAATATGAACATAGTCTATTGGTTGCTTGATATTTCTGAAACCTTTGATTACATTTTTACATTTTTTATTCACATATGTGGACAGATTCATATTTATTCATAAATGGATATATGCGGAAAAGTAACATCGATTTAAACATGTCGGTTGAATTGGCCACTGGAAATGTTGTTAGTAAACATGGGGTGAAAAATGGAGAGGCTCCCCAAGGATAAATGTGATTTTTCTTACAGAATCCTAATGATCCATGATGTTTACGAATAAATTGTAGGTGCATATTTATGTGGAAAGTAGAAAAATCAATATTATGTTTTGGCTTATCTGTTCACGATATGGCAACAAATAGCGAAATATTGATAATCCTTATACACTAGTTGTACATCAATTAACATAAATATATAATGCTAAAAATGATTAAAAAGTTTAAAATATTAAAATAAGGATTCGGTTATTCTGTAGACTGAGTTTTTTTCAGGCTTCATTGTTTATGACAACTTATAATCGGAGATATAATCAGGACAACAGCAATACATCAGCTACCAAACAGTACAGCTACCTCAATAAGATCTTCTTCTTCTCCTTCTTCTTCTTCTTCTGCAGCTTCTCCCACTTAAGTGTAGTCACTGTTGATAATGAGTCTCCTCCGCACCTTCCTGTCTTGGGCTGTCACCACATCCAAGTTCTTCATCATCAAGTCCTCTTCTACCAGCTCCCTCCATCTCTTCTTTGGCCGCCCACGCTTCCTCCTTCCTTGCACATCCATCTGCATGACCCTTCGTCCCACATATTCGTCCTCCCTCCTCATCACATGACCAAACCATCTCAACCTTGTCTCCTGTATTTTCGCTCCTAAGTTCGTAACTTCCACTGTACCCCTCACATAGTCATTTCTCAGACGATCCTTTCTGGTCACACCGCACATCCACCTAAGCATTCTCATCTCTGCTACTTCCATCCTGCTGATGTTATTTTTCCTCAGGGCCACAGTTTCTGTAGCATATGTCATAGCTAGCCTCACTACTGTCCTATAGATTTTGCCTTTCAGATTGATCTGCACCCTCTTATCGCATAACACTCCAGCCATCTCCCTCCAGTTCCTCAAACCCGCTTGTATCCTGCATCCCACTTCCTTCTCAGCTCCTCCATCTTCTTCCACTGTTGAACCTAAGTATCCAAAGTCTCTCACCTTCCTGATGACATTTCCTTCCAGCTCCAGATCTGTCTCCTGTCCGCCGCCCACTGTGCAACACATATACTCTGTCTTACTTCTGCTCAGTCTCATACCTCTCTCTTCCAGTACTTTTCTCCATCTTTCCAGTTTAGTTCCCGCTTCTTCTCTTGAATCTGCACACAGCAAGATGTCATCTGCATACAACATTGTCCAAGGCGTACAACAAGGCGTACAGTTACCTCAATAAGATACGATATCTATATTCTATTGTGTATGGGGATACACCTATGTATCGGGAGGAATGCATTATTCAAATGGTACAGCGCAGATTTTATCCTGTCGTTTCGTTTCCTCTCTTCCCTGAAAACCCTTGATTCTTGGATAGCTTCAGCTCACTATCAGTGAAGGCTGAGCGATGGAGACTTTGCTGCCTACCTATCTTCAAGAAGTTAGATAGGACTAAAGGAGCCCCAGCTACTCCGTTTGTGGTGTAAAATGCGTTAGACGATTTATTTATTTTATTTATGTTTAGAAACCTAACTCTTTCCAGGCAACTTCTTTAAAATCATGGTTACATTTTGGACTTAACAATATGTTAATTGTCCAACCAAAGAAATGTTTTATACGAAAACATAAAAAATAAGAAAGTAGTTCTAATTCAATGAAAGCCTCGCCTTTCATAAGTAAACTATTCCAGTTTCATGTCACAACTCTTCCCCAGAGATTTTGTGCTTTTCACAGCTATAGATTTCGCTCTCATCAGCTTGCCTCTCTCATTCTTTTCATTGCGTATCCCTCCTTCTGTCAGCCAGGAATTCATTAAGTAATACATGGAAATGCAATGGAAAGACAAAGTTGTATTCAAATTCAAATATCTGTTTCTTTCTGCTATGCCTCGAACTGATTTTTGTGAAAGAAAACACACACACACACACACACACACACACACACACACACACACACACACACACACACACACACACACACACACACACACACACACACACACACACACACACACACACACACACACACGACAGGCGCGAATTGTATGACAGTACAAAGAAACAAAATTGTATTTTGTTTCTTTGTACTGTCTTCACAGTACAAAGAAACAAAATAAAAGCAGTCGTGTTCTTGTTGTTATTCTGCAAATGTCGTGAAATTAATGGCAGGAAAATTAGCACGATAACAGGACCACCTATTGCTTTTATTAATAATTATTCATTCATTCTTTATTGAGTACGTATACTCGAAAATGTAAAAGAGTTTTATAAAAGATCGAAGACATTCATTGCAAAAATATGAATTTTAAGCTACAATTCAATAAATGTATTTTATTAATATTTTTATAAACATTTTATTGTTTACAGTAATTCATTAGTCTCGTAATAGAAAGGAAATAAAGATAGAACAACATTTAAGAATAAAATAAAATGAATGAAAAATAAAAACAGAAATGACCCTTTCTTCACTTAGAAAAACAAGTAAAAAGCGACATCTTAAATCTTTTCATAAATATGCAAATATTGTCGAAAATAATCTTAAAAAAACCCGTCGAATTTTTGTTTAGTTGTTGTTTGAAATCATGTTCGAATTTAAATTATTATTATTATTATTTGACACTTTTTCCATATTATTATTATTTCCATACCGTCGTAATGTGATAGAATATAACAGAGGCCAGATTCACTACATATAACCTTTCTCTTGTCCAATGGGCTCCAAGGATGACGTTCTTCTCTCTCTCAACTTAGCCAAAAGCGTGGCTAATATGGACAAAGATTGGACAGGCATCGTTGATGGAGGTTATACTCGATTGCGACAATGTCTGATGCATGGTAACTTCAGATTGAAGAGCTGTACGACGCAATCATTTTACTAATCATAGGGATTTATCAAACTTTATAATCCTGTCGATCCTTTGTATATTTTCCCCCGCTAGTCATCCTTTTTCGGCGAGTTTCCCCCTGCTGACGACATTTTTGTTTATTTCTATTATTATAGAAATAGTTTACGAAATACAAGTAAATGTTATTGAAATTCTTTCATAAATACAAAAAAAAAATTAATAATAATAAATAAATAATAAAAAAAAACATTATTTATTTAAGTTGAGTAAATGGAAAATAAAAGCATTTCATTGTATAAAAGCATTTTATTCATTCCATTCCCGCCCCTTTCTCACAGTTTATTTTTATTTATTATTTCCGTAATTATTTTTGTATATTTTATTGGCTGTTTTCTATTGAAGGTAAATTAGCTCCCCCCCCCGCTCCGAAAACCTTTACCTGTTTTTTTTAGGTGGACATATATTGATGTTGTATTCCTGTTTGCGTTTATGCACATGCACCAAAAGACAACTGACTAACAACATATATATAATACAATGTAAGACAAACACAAATCATTCGCCATAATGCCTAATATGTTCTTGGAAGTGTTGAATGTCACATGCTCCAGTGCATACCAAATATTGATGCACTGTGGTAATAGAGATGTGTGTGGGCATGTTTCCCTGGTATGAACTGGGACCTTTGGTTATAGCATATCTAAAAGGGCAATTCAATGACGGATCTGCAACACTTTTGGATAATGCAGTGATTTCTGCATTGTTTAAAGGAATATTTTAAAGGAATATTCATTGTTTGAAGGAATATATCCATGTTCCATATCATTACTTGTAGGTGGTCTGTCGTCGTGGTATGAGGAAAAATGATGTGAAACTGGCCTGCACAGATTTCAGATCTCAACTCAACAGAACATCGAGAATTATTTGGTATATAGGGCTCAATTCAGACCACTGTATCTAACAAGAGGCCTGTGTAGTGCTGTGGAAATGACATTTGCATCCATAGCGCTAAGTTGTGCCTTATAAGTTGGATTCTAGTGGCGATTACAAGAGCCACTTTTAAGCCTTTCTTCGACCATTTCTGGAGGCAGTTTATCTCTAGTAGGGACAAATATTTCCTTCCGAATACTCGAGTTTTTTTTATCCCACAATTCAGAAAACGAACCATAAAAGTGACAGTTTCATGGAAATAATATATAATTTTAGGATTATAGACCATGCCTCCTCTCCGAACTCTGTTAAAATCATTGATAGCCTTCGGTCAGCTATCAGTGATGGCTAAGGATGGAAATTGCTGACGACTAAGCCAGCAAAGGTTGGTCGATTGGTAGAGCGTCTGTTACTAATGGCGCACGTAAAAAGTTAAGTAAGTTTGAGCGCAGTTAGTAGTTGGAAGGGGTTCTATCGTTCGATGCTGTTGGCACACACTCCTTCGATAAGTCTTTGGACTCCCTTTGGAGGTGTCAAATAATAATAATAATAAAGTTAGTTCGTGATAATTGATCTACAGAACAAACATTAATTTTTTTTTTAAGTAACTTTCGTCATTGATAAGTTGGGTAATGATTTCACATCAGGCGACAAAATTTACTCCCATCTAAGACATTCACAAACATTTAGGTCTACAGTGGTATTAAAACAGTGACTTATCGGTTGGACAGCAGATATCCAATTGCAGGTATATATGCAAGTAATCCTGAAGGATTTTTAAGTAAGGAGAGGTTAGTAGTAGTCTGGTCACTTCTGACCAGATCAAGATCAAGATATGATAAGGAATCGTGACGTGATTGGTTGACGTCATTGTGGGCGTGACGTCATGAGATTGGATTGTTAGGAATTTCCCTGGGGGCATATGCGTCAATGGCTTCAGTTCTTGTGTTTTGGTTCGCGTATGGAATTGTGGGTGTATCGCGTATGGAATTCCGAATCTCTAGGATCCTGAATGCTAAACTGGGTGAGACAGGTTTCAAGTAAGATTAATGTAGAACTGTTATGGATTGTGAACCTTAGAGCAAGGAATGTTGATTATATACTTGCTAGCATAATATAAAGTTTTGAAGACGAAAAATCGTACTTCTAAGTTATTGCGAGATCTGCAGAGTGATGAGCATTGGTTAATGTTAAGAGTTGGAAGAGAGATTGAATACATATAAATTTTTAAAGATCATTGTACGAGAAAGCCGGCTAGTTAGACAAAGGAATTGGTTCCAGCCAGAGATAATTTCTGAATCTATACTTCACACACGTGAAAGTAGCATAGTTACGACCTTGAGTGGGGGGGGAAGAAATTGTAGACTTAAGGATTAAAAGTGATAAGAGTAGCTCAAGCAACTATTACAACTCGAAGTTGCGACTGACAAGAAATTAAGATACGATAAGAAAGAGTATTGAATACATTTCGAATCAAGTACACATAAAGAATTTAAAATACAAGATACCAAAAAAAAAAAAAAGTCAAATAATTTTACATCTCCAGCCTCGACTCCACAATTATAGCAGTAGACCTCAACTCCAAACTTAGAGCTTGGTTCAGTTCGTCAATCAACTCCAAAGGCCGTACTTTATTTAACTGCAAGTCACTCAACTCATCAGTAGTAACTGGATCTACCGAGCCCATCCACTACAGCCCATCAGGAAGTTTGGATGTACTAGACATTGTCATCCTCAGGAACATCAGATATCAATATCAGCCAAACGATTACAGATCACTTTTGTGAACAGCTTGTAATCCGTAGAGATCAAAGGAATAGGCCTTCAGCCACCTACACCATTCAGTTCTCTCCCCTTTTTGGAGTGAAAAATCACACGATATAATAATAATAATTTGTGAGTTCAACAAATTTCATCATCGGCCTGTAGAGTAAGATAGGCTGTGAGTCAGCAGATAGTAGGAGAGGAAATAAAGATAGAGTGCATAGTGGTAGAGTAGGTAAAAGAGGCCTCAGTTGACCTGTTTTAGCTGTTTGCCCCCCAGGGGCGTTTCTAAAACGGTCGTTGATTTTTCACTTTAGAAAAAGGAAAAATCCTGAAAAGGAAAACATGTAACAAACAGAAAGTGTAACATAAGTATCGAGAAAGCCAAAGGAATGGAAAACTAAATTTAGAGGTGGAGGAAGGATCTGCAAAGAACTGCACCGCCTCGCTGTAAGCCTTCGCCGCTCGGGTTCTCAGGTCCTCCCCCACCTGTGGGATCTAAAAACCAGTGAAGCTGAGTACAGAAAACCCACAAGGTGGTTACTGTGTCTTTCTTTTGTTGTGGGCTGTTAATATTCCCTTGACCATGTTCAGTTTGCAGAGAGCTATAAAAAACGCCGAAACTTCCTCCTCATCTAAATCCATAGCTACCTCTACTTGACCAGGGCTGATTTTGCTGATGTTATCAACGAAAAGATCACCCCATTTTGCAGTGACAACATCAGGTCCATGCTTCCCTGTAAGGAGGAGTTCAGGTTCTCCTAATTTTGCTATCCCTTCTTTGAATTTATCCGCCACCCCAGGGATACCTCTAATAAGATGGCTTAGAGTCTCCCCTGCTTTTGCATGAGGGACTTCTGGGTGGGCGGTCTCAGATACTTTAGTTGTTTTTGGTGTTATCAACTCTTCTTCTTGTGGGCTTAATGGCCGCTTGGAAGTGTTGGTATCTGCCTCCATCTTTTCTTCTTCCTTGGCTATATCTATGTTAGTATTTGTGGCTTCTCTTTCTTCTACTGTAGTTATATCGACTGTTTCTTCTGTGTGGTTTTTACTGCTCGTTTCTGTTGTGGAAATTTTTTTCCCTTGCGGTTTTTCTTGGTTGTCTTAGAGGTGGAGGGATGGCTTTCTGTAGCATCAGGAGCGGTCTTTAAAGGTGGAGAAGCTTCCTGTGCTGTGCCATTTCCATTGCTTGGTGCAGTTACAGGTGTGATTGCACCACCCATCCTCTCTGCCAGGGTTCTTAATGGGCATGTGTCTACTTTGGGGTCAATGACCCCGCATTTCAGGCAAGCTGCCTCACATTTTTCTTGATTGTGACCTGCTTGGAGGCAGTTTTTGCCCTTAACTCTAGGACAGTCTGCCCCAAGGTGAGTGAAGGCACTACATCTGAAACACTGTTTTTATACGCCAGGGTAGTTAATCATTACTCTGGAGGATCCGATAACAACAAAGTTGGGAACGGGGTTTTCATCTCCAGGGAGATAATGACCTCGCCCGACTTCCATTCCGGTTTGTCTGCATCATTTAGGACTTCTACATTACGTACAACGCCCCATTTCCCGAATATTTCGTGGATAATCTTTACATCGGTTTCAATATATTCTAAAGGGAATCTGGGGATTCGAAGTACTTTGGTGATGCTTCCTACCAGAATTGGGACTGTTGTTTTCCCATTACATTCAAGTCCTCCGAGTAGTTTATCTCTCGTTTGTACATTTCGAACGAAACTTGAAAACGGCCACCACCGAACGGGGTAAATCCGAAAATCTGATCAGCACCGACGCTTTGGATGAGGGCTTTAGCCAAACATCGAGGTTGTAGGTCGGTTTCAACTTCTATTCCGAGTGTCCGCGTACGCGGCAAAGCCATAGCTGGTGAGGGAGGGGGGACCTAGGCTATTCCCACCACTACCAAGTGTTTGATATTTCCCCGGTCCGGGGTTCAGGAAGATCTGTAAATTTCAGTTCAAATATCGTGAACCCCGATGGGACTCGTACCGATATTAAAATTAAGAACAGATACTACAAGTTGCTCTTAGCCTATCAAGCTGATACGCACAGATATTTGATACCTATGTTAATGTTTGATACCTAACGCATCTACACATTTGATACCTATGCTACACACTTGATCTTAGCCAAAAGGCCGAGAAGCGATCCCCTTAGTTTAAATATATATTTTTTCTGGGTCAACAAACTTCATCATTGGCCTGTAGAGTAAGATAGGCTGAGAGTCAGCAGATAGTAGGAGAGGAAATAAAGATAGAGCGCATAGTGGTAGAGTAGGTAAAAGAGTCCTCAGTTGACCTGTTTTAGCTGTTTGCACCCCAGGGGCGTTTCTAAAACGGTCGTTGATTTTTCACTTTGAAAAAAAAAAAGGAAAAATCCTAAAAAGGAAACATGTAACAAAAAAATAATAACATGAAGTACAGAGAAAGCAAAGAAATGGAAAAGGTAAACTTAGAGGTGGGGGAAGGATCTGGCCCGTGTGATGCAGCTCACAAGGAGCTGCACCGCCTCGCTGTTTAGCCTTCGCTGCTCGGGTTCTCAGCTCCACCCCCTTCTCTGTGAACTGAAAGGAAAAGCAATAGTCGATTCTCTTTACTTCCGTTTGTTGTGGGCTATTAAGATCTGATTGGCCACCTTGCTTCCCCGGTTCAGGTCTAGCATACGGAGAGCTGTGATGAAGGCCATTTCCACCCATTCTTCTACATCCAGAGTTCCCCGTATCTCCTCCGGATTGATTTCTCTTATATCCTCTATGAAGAGGTCGCCCCATTTGGCGCTAACGACCTTGGGACCGTGTTTACCTGTGAGGAGGAGTACTGGTTCCCCCATTCGCTCCATTGCTTGTTTAAATTTGGCTGGGATCTCAGGGATGTCTTTTATTAGGAACGTTAGAGTTTGCCCTGCTTTTGCTTGGGGGAATTCTTGGTGGGAGGGTTCCGAAGCTTTAGCTGTTTTTGTTTTAATTAACTCCTTTTCCTGTGGGCTTAATGGCCATTTCGAAGTGCTGGGGTTTGCCTCCATTTTCCTCTGCTTCATTTTCTTCTATATTCTCTGGATTGGCTATATCTGGGTTGTTATTGGTAGCTTCGGTTTCTTCTGTTGAAGTTACCATTATGGTTTCAGTATTGGCATTTTCCTTCAGGGTCGGAAAACCTTCCTGGTTTGAATTTTTTCGTTTTCTGGTGATGATCGCTTGGCTGGCGTGATTGTACCTCCCATCTTTTCTGCATAGGTTCTCGACGGGCAGGTGTTAACTTTGTGGTCCTTGGATCCGCATTTTAGGCAAGCCATTTGTCCAATGCATGGCTTGTTGCGAGGCAGTTTTTGCATCTAAGTTTTGGGCAGTTTGCCCCGAGATGGTCGAAGGATCCACATCGGAAGCATTGCTTCTTCACACCAGGGCAATTGACCATTACCCTGGCCGATCCTATGACAACAAAATTTGGCACTTCTGTCTTCATTTCGATTACTGCTGTAACTTCACCAGACTTCCAATTTGGGAAATCTGGATCGTTTGCCACCTCTTACTACTCCCCATTTCGAGAATGTTGTTTTAACTATGTCGGTCCCTTCCTCTAGGGGGAATCTATTCATTTTTAAGATCTTCTGAATATACTGCCTACTATATATAAATGGAAACACTCTCTTTCCTTGGCAATCTAACCCTTGCAGCAGTTTCTCCCTTGTGGCAGCATCTTTCACTACCACTTGGTATCGACTTTCTCCATACGGAGTAATGCCAAAAATCTTCTCAGCTCCAACAGCATCCATCAGAGCTTTTGCTAACGTCCTTTTTGGGATGCTGGCCTCCACTACTTTACCCAGAGTCCGGGTACGTGGCAAAGAAGATGACATGATCGATGGGGGAGCTATTCCAATCCCCACCGCCGAGTGTTTTATTCTTGCCCCAGTCTGGGGTTTATTCTGTATCTGCTGCTGTAGTTTATTATCAAGTGTCTCTATGAGACCCTTTGTCGATAATAACTGAGCTAACAGATACTACAGTTTGCTCTTAGTTAAACAATTTATTTACTAATCACCTAGAAACTGCACACTTAATCTAAGCCAAAAGGCCGAGAAGCACTAAAATTCAGAAATTTTTTATGCACACTGGATGATAAAATGAGCATCTTTCACTACCACTTGGTATCGACTTTCTCCATACGGAGTAATGCCAAAAATCTTCTCAGCTCCAACAGCATCCATCAGAGCTTTTGCTAACGTCCTTTTTGGGATGCTGGCCTCCACTACTTTACCCAGAGTCCGGGTACGTGGCAAAGAAGATGACATGATCGATGGGGGAGCTATTCCAATCCCCACCGCCGAGTGTTTTATTCTTGCCCCAGTCTGGGGTTTATTCTGTATCTGCTGCTGTAGTTTATTATCAAGTGTCTCTATGAGACCCTTTGTCGATAATAACTGAGCTAACAGATACTACAGTTTGCTCTTAGCTAAACAATTTATTTACTAATCACCTAGAAACTGCACACTTAATCGAAGCCAAAAGGCCGAGAAGCACTAAAATTCAGAAATTTTTTATGCACACTGGATGATAAAATGAGCATCTTTCACTACCACTTGGTATCGACTTTCTCCATACGGAGTAATGCCAAAAATCTTCTCAGCTCCAACAGCATCCATCAGAGCTTTTGCTAACGTCCTTTTTGGGATGCTGGCCTCCACTACTTTACCCAGAGTCCGGGTACGTGGCAAAGAAGATGACATGATCGATGGGGGAGCTATTCCAATCCCCACCGCCGAGTGTTTTATTCTTGCCCCAGTCTGGGGTTTATTCTGTATCTGCTGCTGTAGTTTATTATCAAGTGTCTCTATGAGACCCTTTGTCGATAATAACTGAGCTAACAGATACTACAGTTTGCTCTTAGCTAAACAATTTATTTACTAATCACCTAGAAACTGCACACTTAATCGAAGCCAAAAGGCCGAGAAGCACTAAAATTCAGAAATTTTTTATGCACACTGGATGATAAAATGAGCATCTTTCACTACCACTTGGTATCGACTTTCTCCATACGGAGTAATGCCAAAAATCTTCTCAGCTCCAACAGCATCCATCAGAGCTTTTGCTAACGTCCTTTTTGGGATGCTGGCCTCCACTACTTTACCCAGAGTCCGGGTACGTGGCAAAGAAGATGACATGATCGATGGGGGAGCTATTCCAATCCCCACCGCCGAGTGTTTTATTCTTGCCCCAGTCTGGGGTTTATTCTGTATCTGCTGCTGTAGTTTATTATCAAGTGTCTCTATGAGACCCTTTGTCGATAATAACTGAGCTAACAGATACTACAGTTTGCTCTTAGCTAAACAATTTATTTACTAATCACCTAGAAACTGCACACTTAATCGAAGCCAAAAGGCCGAGAAGCACTAAAATTCAGAAATTTTTTATGCACACTGGATGATAAAATGAGCTAAATATACAGAATGCGATACGGCTTCTCAGAAGCTGAAATTAAACCAAATGGAAATAATAATGTAGGATTCATGTATATTTCATATATAAATGACTAAAAGGTGCGGGAACTTATTTATAAAATTTTCAGTAAAATTTGAAATTATTAAAAGTTTTTATATTAATTTTATTATACATTAAAGATACCAAGAAATTATATATCAGATTTTAATTTTTTTCTAAAGAAAAATCACGTGAAATACATTCAGATCTCACCTTCTTGTATAAAGAGACTGTATACACTTCACATCACTTGCCTTAATGTTTGTTTCCAATTGCACTTTTGGTTAGTGTGTGTATATATATATGTTAAAGATACCAAGTAATTTTAAACCTGGTTTTACTCCATTTCCCAAGTAAGCAAACAGACTAAAAGTCAAGTTTGCGCCTGCAATTGATGCAAGTCTAACTGATCCCACAGGTAGTGCAGGACCAGGACAACTCGTGGCAAAGGTGGAACAAGCTCCGATCACTAATCTTAATATTTACCCTTAATGCCAAAACACAATTCCAAGAAGGGGATGTATGATGTTTTGTATTAAAGGCAAGGGGCCACTACCCAGACCGGTTTCGACCTTTATTGAGGTTGAATGGGAGTTCATGCCTTTCATCACTGGCCTCTTTAGATTTAAAAAAAGGTTGTGCTGAGAGTCAGCTTGATAGTGAGAGAGAGAGGAGGAGAAAAGATAGAGTGGATAGTAGTAGATGGTTAAAAGAGGCCTCAGTCGATCTACTTGGCCTGACTTAAATGTCAGCACCAAGCAGATCTCCGACATTATCTCCCTCCATCCGTTCTTTTCAGCTTTCCCCGGTCAGACACCTCTTCAGGTGTCTGCCCGAGGAAAGTGAGGAAAAACAAATGAAAGAAGCACCACATGAAAAAGAGGAACTAGTAAATAACATTAAAAATTACATATGACAATTTGTAAGAAACTAGGTAAATTCTGAAATTTCAACCTGAATGACCAGTTTAATACTGAGAAGAGCGGGGGCAGAGCCTGGCCTGGGTGATGCAGCCCACAAGGAGCTGCACCGCCTCGGTGTAAGCCTTCGCAGCCCAGGTTCTCAGGATACCCCCTCCTGTGTGGAATAGACAGACCTTTTTTACAACAAAAATTCTAATCTGAAAGAGGACAAAAAGAAGAAAAACAAACCAGAATTTTTTTTTTTTTTTTTTTTTCTCTGGCAGATCGATACTAGGAGTCGACTGACTTGTTAGGCGAGGTTTAAATCCTCCTGCTGTCTATTGTTGTGGGTTTTAATGATGAGATCTGCTAATTTGTCTCCGCGGACGTGGTTTAGCATGTAGAGGCCTCTGTGCAGTGCTAGTCCCACGTCGTCCTCTGCATCGATAAGACCAATGATCTTTTCAGGAGTGATTTCATCTATATTATCGACAAACACGTCGTTCCATTCTGCACTGACGACTCTTGGCCCGTTTTGTCCTGTGAGTAACAGTTGAATGTCTCCGAATGTTTCTATTGCTTTTCGTAGTCTCGCTGCCTCCTCGGGGAAATCTTTTAAAAGATGCAATATAGGTGCATTGGCCTTTGCATGAGGGAACTTTGTGGGTTCTGAAGTTGACTTTATATTTCCAACTTGTGCCGGACTTCCTTGTTTCGATTTTTTAATATTTACTTCTTCAGGGCTGGCTGGCCTCTTTTGTGTGGTTTCTGCATTGTTGATTTCCATATCTACTGCCTCCGTGTCCTCGTCTATTGTGACTGCAGTGATAGTTCCGTTTTGTTGGTGCTGCTGGTTATTTTCGGTTGCTACGTCTGTAGTGGCGGTTTGATCGGTGGCCAGTTCCTCCTGCCCTTCATCTCTCCTGGTTGCAGGCTTCTCCACTGGTGTACTTGGCAGTGTTTCGGAGGTGGCAGCATGATTCTTTGTTGTTCCCTCATGCGCGGCCTTCAGGGTGGGGAACTCATTCGGTTCTGCGCCAATAACATTTTGGGCTGTTGTTTCCGTATTGGGCGTAATAGCGCCTCCCAATTTTTCGGCCAGATTTCTGTCCGGACAGATGTCTATTTTATGGCTCTTAATGCCGCATTTTAGGCATGCCGATTGGCACTGTGCTAGTGTATGACCCGCTGTTAGGCAGTTCTTACACTTTAACTTTTAAAACATTTAAAACATTGCCTCTTCACTCCCGGGTAACTCACCATTACCCTGGCCGATCCGATCATTACAAAATTCGGAACTTCTGTTTTCATCGTTAACGAGAACGTGACTTCCCCCGACATCCATTCAGGGTAGTCAGCGTCTTTGCCTACTTGGACATCTCGTACGGTTCCCCACTTCGAAAAGACTTGATTAATTATGTCGTTGCCTCCTTCTAGGTATTCCAGAGGGAATCGCTCTATTCTCATCTTTTTAGAGATGCTACCAACGACAAAAGGATGGCAAAGTTTTCCTTGACACTCAACCCCTTTGAGTAGTTTCTCCCTTGTTGTTGTATTTTTACAAACTACTTGATATCTGCCACCCCCGTAGGGGGTAAAGCCAGAAATATTATCTGCCCCTACGCAGTCAATTAGCGCTTTCGCAAACGTCCTCTTGTGTACACTTGCGTCGATTTCGAACCCGAGGATTCTTACTCTCGGTAGAGCCGAAGACATACTTCAAAAAAAAAAAAAAAAAAAAAAGGGAAGAGTAGACCCTTGTACGATCCGAGTCCACAAAAGGACAGACCTGTAGAAAAGGCCAAGCTTTCCCTGTTTGCAGATAAGAAAAACCTGTTAAACTTAGGTACAGAACATAACCAATGCAATATTGAGGATACAACACTTCCCCTCTGCATGGAAAACAGCAGACATCATACCAATAAAAAAGCCAGGAAACAATCCGCAACTCCCGCAAAGCTACCGTCCAATAAGCCTACTCTCCAACCTGGGAAAGATTGCTGAAAAAATTATCCTTTCAAGACTACAAGAAAAATCAGACCAATTAGGAATAATCCCAAACGAACAATTCGGCTTCCGCCGTATGCACAGCACATTGCAACAAATACACCGACTAGTGGAGCATATCACTCAAGGATACAACTGAAATCTTCACACAGCTGCAGTCTTTTTGGATATTGCCAAGGCCTTTGACAAGGTATGGCATCAAGGATTACTCTATAAACTCATTCAGGCCAACATACCAACAAACCTTACCCGTCTAATAAAATCATACCTCACTGACAGATCCATGCAGATAAAAATAAATGGCACCATCTCAACTAGGCGCAAAATCCTGGCAGGAGTACCTCAGGGATCTCTTTTGGCTCCTTTACTTTTCACAATCTACGTGGCTGACATTCCACAGAACCTGAGGACTACCATCACAGCCCTATATGCAGACGACACAGCCATAATGACAAGATCTCTCCGCCCACACCTGGCCATCAGTCGTCTCCAGGATACTATCACAAAGCTAGAGAAATGGTTCTCCGACTGGAGGATACAAGTAAACCCCGTCAAAAGCTCAGCTATACTCTTCACCAGACGCAAAGCCTTCATTCAAGATGATATTGAACTTCTCGGAAAAAAGATACCATGGCAGACAGAAGCCAAATACCTTGGAGTACAGCTAGACAAAAAGCTAAATTTCAACAGCCATATCAAGCTCATAGGCACAAAGACATCCAGAACCATAGCCCAACTCTATCCCCTGATCAATCGCAACAGCAAATTGGATAAACGCAACAAGCTGTTATTATATAAGATGGTAATTCGACCTGTAATCACATATGCATCCCCGGCATGGAGTCACACATCCAAATCTAACATCCAGAAACTACAGAGGATACAAAACAAATGCCTGCGGATGATCTTAGATGCCCCATGGTTCGTCAGAAACACGCAGATCCACAGAGAAACCGGAACCCCTGACATCCGTTCTCTCCTTCATGACCATGCCGAAAAGTTCTTCAGCAAGGCACATTCTCATCCTAATCCACTAATCAGACAAGCTTCCAGTTATAGTGAACATGACTATCAAAAACACAAAAGACCCAAGGCAATCCTGCTTTCAGCAGAACAGAGCTAACTCCATATTGACAAAGTGCGAGCATAAGTCTCACAACCTCCCCCATCAAGCTTCTCCACACAGATAAAGGGGAAAATAAAAAGCATTTTATGCTTCACCCAGCAAGCCAGTAACGTTGTTGTTAGGTACAGGGGGAACACAAAGAACCAAAGAAAAAAAAAGACAAAGGGTTCTTACCAAGGCAGCAGGACTGTAATAGGAGCTCTCTCTCAGGGTCTGGAAACTGGAATCCAAGGCTGGGATACTTTCACTGCAGAGCTGGAACATGGAGCTTTCTCTCGGGGTCTCTTCAGTGGGACCAGGTGAAAGTGAGGGGAATCCCATCATTGGCCTACGAAGAATGACAATTGACAATTGACATTTATGTCTTTAAGGGTGAAGCAAGATGCTTTTCATATTCCCCGCTATCTGTCGTGGTTACAGTGAGGGTAACATTTACGAGCAGTTTGCTTGCCCTGAATGGGCATGGATATTATGCATCGTTATAGGAGGCTAATATAGTTTTTGGTCTTCTATATTTGAATATGTCCGTTGGCTCATATGCTGCAGCTTGTTGAATCAAATCATTGGGGTGTGTGGACGTCTTTAGAAAAAACTTGGAAGCTAAGGATTGTAGATAAGAGAGAATATATGGAATATTTGTGTCTCTATGGAGCTGGCTGTTTCTAACATACCACGGAGCGTTCAGAATCATTCTCAAGCACTTGTTCTGCACACGCTGAATCTTGATAATGTTAGCGTTAGAGGTGTGGCTCCAGGCTGGAGAGGCATAGGTGATTATGGGACGAATCGTCATCTGGTAAAGTTGCAATTTGATTCTGTTGCTGAGCTTGCTATTTCTATTAATTAGCGGGTAAATCTGAGCTATGGCTTTAGATGCTTTTGCACATGCAGACTTGATATGTTGGTTGAAAGATAGCTTTTTGTCGAGAATTACACCCAGGTAATTTGTTTCTGTCTGCCAGGGAATTTTAGTATTGAATAGTAACACATCTCCTGCAGGAGACATTGGCCTTTTTGAGAAAAGAACCGCTGAGCTTTTCAGGGGGTTGACTTCCAATCTCCACCTAGAGAACCAACCCTCCAGCTTTAGAATGTTTTCTTAAAGCTTTCTAGTAACGAAGTGGGGTCTGAGGGATCTGGTTAGTATTGCCGTATCGTCCGCATACAGCGCTAAAATGGAAGTCATCGGATTGTGAGGGATGTCTGACATGTATACAGAAAACAGCAATGGAGCCAGTAGAGATCCCTGTGGCACTCCAGCAAAGATATGGCGCTGGGACGATATAGAACCGTTAATTTTAACTTGCATTGATCTATTCTGAAGATCAATGCAAGTTATCCTACGAAGAATGGCGGGGTCAGAGTGCCCCTAGTAGGAAAGAAAAAGAAGGGAAGGGAAGTGATAGTGAGGTTGAGGTGGGGAAATGAGGGGGGATGGGAAAGGGGAAAGGGAGAGGAGAAGGAATAGGATGGGAAGGGCGGGTGGGGAGGTGGGGAGTAGGAAGAAGGAAGTGTAGGCCTCAGCTCATGTCTCACATCTATCTAGTGCCTCACTATAGATGACAATTTTTTCACCCCGGTCCGCTTCCTGGCCCTCAAGATGGAATGGAGCACGGAGGTAGCCGGTGCCCGGGTGACCTGCCCCTTCAGGGCAGCCCGCCTCGAGTAGGCCTGCGCTGCCCGGGTTTTTCCTCCGGACTACCTCCGTGGGAGACCAGGGAACAGAACAGACCTCAGAGGGGACGCAGAGACCAAGGAAATGACTCAGAGTGGAGCTGCTGCTGCAGATGGAGATCTTAGAGCAGCAGCAGGCAGAACTTGATGTTATTGTGTCTGACATTACACAAGATTGGAGGAGTACACCACTTGATCTTAAATGTGGTGTCCCCAAGAGCCTCTCTTTCAAGATGTAAAAATCTCCTTAAGGAACCGTAGAACTTGTAAAAAACGATCCTAGAGAGATCCAACAGATTGGGAGGATTAGTCGGATTAGAAAATTTCTTTCTTACCTTCCAGATGTGGTATTTTAGCTCGTTAATAACAAACACCACTAACTTCTGCTTGTTGTTAGCTGGGGGAGCAAACTGCAGGAAGATGACTTGATCCTGCAGCAGGAGGGGGATGCGGAGCACGTCGCTTAGCCTCCTCCAGATGAAGATGGAGATGGGACACCGGTAGAAGGCGTGCTCCACGGTGTCCGGGCTCCCGCAGAAGTCGCACATGGGGTTCCGGGTGGTGTTGAACCGCCAGATGTTGCTGTTAACTGGAAGGTGTCCGTACGCAATCCTCCATGCCAGGTCCTTTCTCGACGGGTAGCCTCGATGTTTGGTGAGGTGGCCGAAGAGGATCTCGTTGTGGCTAATCCCCAGATCCGGAACGTCGGTACGAACGATGTTGAAGAAATGTTCGTACCAGGTGGAGCTGTTCCGGATCGCGGCGATGTTCACACCCGACGAGCGGAGTTGTTGCATTAACTGGCACAGTCTGTTGTAGTCCTCTGGAACAATGTCCGCCTTGGGACCCTGATGGACTGGGATCCCAAAAAGGGGAAGCTTGTGACCCAAGAAATACCGCACAGGGTAACTGCAGGGATGTGTAGTCTGCAGCACCCTGTTTAGGTGGAAAGCGGTATTACTTAGGTACCTGATGTTAAAGGAGGGGAGGCCGAAGCCCCCCCGCTTCTCCGGAAGTTGAAGGATGTTAAGTCCAACTTCCTGGCGTAGATTGCCCCAGAAGAACTTTAGGGGCTTCCTGTAGAGCCGGCTTTCCTGATCCTCGCTGACGTTTGTGATGTTTAGGACGTGCTGGAGCACAGGGCAAATGATGGTCTTGATGACGGTGGCCCTGGAGGAGAGAGACAGCTGTCCATTTTTCCAGTCCTCGAGTTTCTCGACGGTGTTGTTGTCGAGATGTTCGATGTTAATCACGGGCTGTTCATCAAACGGGACCCCCAGGATGGTGAGGGGGTCGGCAGTAGGGACGAGACCTGCAGGGATGTTGTGCAGGTCCCAGACTCCATATAGCTTGATCTTCGTTTTGTCGGGGTTTGATTTTAGCCCCGACACTTTAAACTTCTCTAAGATGTTGAAGAAGTTTAATATGGAGTCATTGTCCCTAAGAGTGCCCACCACGTCGTCCGCGTAGGCGATCACCTTGGAGTCATCCGTGGCGAGAGGAAGTGGAATTCCTCTAACCGCTTGAGAGTTGTTCACAGCCCGCAGGAACGGTTCAAGGACTAGGGCAAAGAGCAGCGGACTAAGGGGACACCCTTGTTTGACCCCTTTCTGGATGGTGATGGGGTCAGATAGGTGTCCGTTGATGAGGAGGCGAGTAGTGCTGTTGTTGTAGCCTCCTCTGATGATGTTAAGAAGTCCACTGCTGACCCCGACTTTCTCTAGGATGTTGAAGAGAAAGCAATGCCGGACGCTGTCGAACGCTCGGTTCAGATCTATAGACAACAATGCCATGGAATACTGCTTAAGGTTGACCAGACGAAGCACTTCTCTGATGAGGATGAGATTGAACTCCATCGATCGACCAGGAACACCATACACTTGTGTACTTTTGATGATATACCTCATCCCGATTTTCAGCCTGTTGTTGAGAACACGGGCGAGGATCTTGTAGTCCGTGTTCGACAGGCTGATGGGGCGCCAGTTTTTGATGACCGATGGGTCCCTGTTGGTTTTCGGGATGAAGGCGGTATGGCATTCCAGGAATTCTCGCGGCAGGTTCCTGGTGGTAAGGAAGATGTTGTAGACTGCCACGAGAATGGGGAGGATGTGGTCCCAGGCTTCTCGATAGAGTTCCGTGCTTAGGCCGTCTGGCCCAGGCGCTTTCTTATTACGGCACTGTTTGAAGGCTGATGTTATTTCGGCCGCTGTAAAGGGTGCGTCCAACCCTGCTTGGTGCCTGATAACCTGATAACCTGATTTGGCTAGATGGATTACAGTCCCGTGGACTTCGATCCCTTAATCTGTATGAGTAGTCATGAATTAAGTGTTAGCGAGCACCTGGCTCACCCTATTTAGGATTGTATGGAGGTACCAGAATCGATGAGCAAAGCAGCTTTCGGGCGCTTGTGTTTCCACCTATCGTGTTCGTCATAATTTGATGACTCTTGAATGAGTTGATTTGGATGAACAGCTGCTTTGGCAAAATAAGCAGTAGCACTGTTATGGAGGAAAGTTGGAATATCTAGAATATCGGCATCTCGATGTATGAGAGTATTTCGGACAAACCACGGAGCGTTGAAGATCATACGGAGGCACTTGTTTTGTATAACTTGTAGCTTGTTGATGTTTGTGGGGGAAGTGTGCCCCCAGGCTGGTGATCCGTAAGTTAACGATGGTCTGATAATTGTTTTGTAGATCCGTAGTTTGTTATCAGTGCTGACTTGACTTCTTCTATTGAGGAGAGAATAGAGTTGTGCAATTGCAGAGTTTGCTTTTTTGCATGCATAAATTATGTGGGAGTTAAAGTTTAAACGGTTATCTAGTTGAATGCCCAGATATTTGGTGCTAGATCTCCATGGGATGGCTGTGTTAAAAAGTTTAACTTCTCCAACATGAGATGCTTGTCTTCTAGTGAAAAGAATGGCAGTGCTTTTATCGGCATTTACAGATATTCTCCATTTTTTGAACCAGTCTTCTAAATTTGTTGCTGCAGTTTGTAATCGCTGAGTAGCTATATTAGGCCTGAGAGATCTGCTAAGAATAGCCATATCATCCGCATAACTAGCTATAGTGGTTAGTGATGTGCTAGGAACATCAGAAACAAAGATGTTAAAAAGCAGCGGTGAGAGCAGCGAGCCTTGAGGGACACCAGCAGTGATTTTTTTCAGTGAGGATCTGATTCCACGCAACTTAACCTGAATTTTACGGTCCTGTAGAAAGGAGTTAATAATTTTGGTAAGATAAAGAGGGATGTTGGCTGCAATTAATTTGTAGATGAGACCTTTGTGCCAGACTGTATCGAAAGCTTTTGCAACATCTAAAAAGATAGCTCCTGTGTGCTGTTTCCAGTTAAAGCCTGTAGTGATGAACTCAGTCAGTCTGTGAATTTGATGTGTAGTGCTATGTCCAGTACGGAAACCAAATTGTTCTTTCGGATTGATGTTATTTTTAATCACCTCCTGATTAAGTCGGTTGAGAATGACTCTTTCTGCTATTTTTCCTAGGCATGATAGAAGACTGATGGGTCTATAGCTCTGTGGCATTTGAGGCGCTTTACCAGGCTTGAGAATAAGGAAAATATCGGCTTGTTTCCATCTTAAGGGGAAATAATTAATTCTCAGAATTGCATTGATAATCGCTACTAAATGCATGACAGCTTTGTGTGGGAGGGCCTTGATTGTTTTGTTGGTAATTTCGTCTGGACCAGGGGCTTTTTTGTTTTTGAGCTTCTTGATGATTGAATAGACTTCTTTAGGTGAGGTGGGGCAGATATTTTCACAGCTACAAGGTCTCCGAAGCACAGAGCGTACCTTACGGTGTATTTTTTCTATGAAGACTAGATCCGCTTGTGCATAATTAGGACGGCACTGAAGTTGGAGGGATTGAACGAGTGCTTCTGCTTTTTCGTCATCTCTGTAAACAAGACCACTTTCTCCGTGAATGGGCTGGATGTTAGAGCGATCTGTACGGAGAGCTTTAGTCAACTTCCACAGAGAATTATCTTCGGTTTTGAGAGAACAGAGTTTTCTTTCCCATTGCTGGTTTCTGTGATTTTTTAGAGCGTAACGGACGAGGTTGGACGCTCTGTTTAGTTCTTGACGGTCTTGCGGAGATAGCGTGTTGTGATAGCGGCGTCTGAGCCTATTTTTGTTCCTTATCAGAGCAAGGATTTCTGCAGGAAGTAAGTTTACTTGAGCTGGGGTAGAAGTAGAGCAAGCTGCGGATAAGCCAGCCTGTATTTTACATTCAAGATTGTTGACTGCCGCGTCGATTTCTTCACGGGTGGAAATAGTCGGTACTGAGTCTATAATAGTGTTCATTTTAGTCTTGAATTTTGCAAAGTTTGTGTGGGATTGGCTGGGAATGAGCTCAGGTTCCTCCCCTAGACTTAAGAGTACTGGATTGTGATCTGAGCTTAGCTCGTCAACTACTTGAAGTCGGAATTGATGAGAAATATTGTTAAAAATAGCAATATCCAAAACATCAGGTCTGCCGGTCGCTCCGTAATGTGTTGGCTCAATCGGGCCTGCAATAACGATATTTCTCTTCAAGGCAAAGTTGTAGAGGATCATTCCGTTGTTGTTACAGTTTTTGCTGTTCCATAAAGGATGCTTGGAATTGAGGTCTCCTGCTACTATTACTGCTTCATTTGTATCCAGTAGCTGAGAGAGATCAGAGGGGAGTAGAGGTTTGCCAGGGGGGTTGTATACAGAATAGATCTTTAAGCTGCCTGCATTGTTGGTAAGAATTTCTATGCCTGTCACCTCGAGGTTAGATGTAGTAATCTTCTTAGTCTCATTATAGCGAATGTTTCTTCTGACAAAGATGGCAGTGCCACCACCTCTGGCATTTAGTCTGTCATTTCTAAGTAACGAGTAGTTTCTGAGTTTGGGATTATCGCAGGGACGTTGGTGCGTCTCGTTAATGAGGAGAATATCAATTTGCAAATGATCTGTAAGCTCCTGTAATTCCAAAATTTTGCTGTTTAGACCGTTTGCATTCCAGAATATTATCTGCATAGAATTTGATGTTAAAGCCGGGTTAGTCATTAATCATGGAGAAGATGGCTTGAGTATTCCTAAGGAATTTGCTGGTGTCGGCCTGGCTTGGATTTGTTTTGCTGAAGGCCATTAGCATCTCCCCAAGTGAGGCAGCGAGTATTGATGAGGAATTTTGACAGCTAGTTGCAGGGAGTACCTTAATGTTACTCGAGGAAACCACAGAAGCATATGATTTATCTGGTGTGACTTTTTGCACTTGGATTTCAGGCACAGATCTCACAATATTTTTCTGAGTGGGCTGGGTTAATTCCTGTCTAGGCTTTTGAAGGTTTGATGGGTGGAGAGAGCAACCCTTGTAGTTTGCAGGATGTGGGCCACTGCAGTTCGCACATTTAGCAGGTGTGGTCTTTGGCTTGACGCAAGTGTGCGAGGGATGTTTGCCACCGCACTTCACACACTTGTAGTCTGCTCTGCATAACATTTGCGCATGCCCAAATTTTTGGCAGCGACGGCATTGACCAGCCGATGCCTTTCTTCGTAGTGGCTCGGTCTTGATGACCAAGTTGCAGACTATTTTAAGATCATAAATTTCCCTCTGGTCTTTACTGATCTCTACTAAGACCAGAGGCATGGGGCGCTTGTCTGCGCGATACATTCGCGAAATCTTGACTGGCTCCAAGCCTTGTAATCTGAGGTCAGTAGCTATTTCTTCTGTTGTTATATTTTCTACTAATCCTCTGATCACTACCTTGAGGTTCTTTTCACTTTTAAGTTGGTAAGTATGGTAGGGAATTTTATGATCGTCCATAAGTCTGGTGAGCTGGCGGTAGTCCGTTGTTCCTTCGGGCTGTACGCGTACTCCGTCATCTGTGTTTTTGGCTGACGAGAACTTTATGTTACTTTTCTTCATCGTCTCTGCGAGTAACGACCATTTTTCCTTTGATCGCAGGACTACTGGTGGGATCCGCTCTTTGGACTGTGTCGGTATATTTGTCTCAGTGCTTGCACTAGATTGTGCTGATGTGTCCATTTCAGGTGCAGATTCAGGTTCTGCAGCAAGAGACCCTTTCTTTCTCTTCTTTCTGCTGACTTCTTGGTAATCCTTAGAATCTATGACAGTTTCTGCAGCGGAGGAATTGACGCTGTCATGTGTGAGGCTAGGAGAAATTTCGGAGGTTTGAGGGTCTTCTGTCTCGACCTCCATAATCTGATGAACTTCTATCTTTCCTGGCCATTTGGTGTGTAGGATGTTACCAATTTGCCGAAAGATAGCTAGAAGTTCTTTGAAGGAGAGATCTTCATATGGTGAATCCATAATCTAGACTTGATGTGGGGGAAGGACCTGCCTTGTCCCTTCAACACCGAGTGCTGCACAGGGCTGGGAACAGTAGAGGGTCTGGAAAATGTTTTTGAAAATAAAATAAAATAAAAGTCTTACCTGCTCTGATGATCGAGCACGCTGTTGATGCATCAAATAATCACAAAACAAAACTTAACTTCACTCTTAAAAACAAAACTTAGCTTCACTGCTGTAATACTACAAGGAGCGCTGATAAACACGTCTGTACTCACTGATCGCTCAATCACTAATCGCCTTCCACCCTGCTTGGATGTGCGCAGGGAAGGAGTCAATGTTCCAACAGGAGTAATCCTGGGGGGTACTGTTGTCTGAGTAGAGTTGACTGTAGTACCCCCAGAAGGCGTTCATGATGTCAGGTGTTGTGGTGTGGTTACACCCGCCTTCAGTGATGGTGGTAATGGTTCGCTCCTGTCGGAAGTTGACGTAGCGCCTGTTATAAAAGGCGGCCGATTGCCTGTCTTCCGAGCGGAGGTGGAGACGGATTTTGCTGTTCTTTTCTTCCACCTGCTTTTGCTTCTCCAATTCTATGTCGAGATTGATGTCACGGATGGCATTGTGACATGGAAAGCCTTGGTGTTGGCTGGCCACGAACCAGCTCCTCTCCTTGTAGAGGTCTCGGAGCCGAGCTCTTCTGAGGAAGGCACGTTCCTGGCCCCATTTTTTCATGTTTTCTTTGATGTTGTTCTTGAGTCGTGCCCAGGCGTCCCAGTCCCAGCCAGCGGTGCTCCAGGTGGAGCACAGTTGGTTAAGCTTGGCCAAGAACAGGGACGGGAAGTTTGATGGTAACTTCCAGGGGCCCGGACCAACATCTACAGCTTCTAAGGGATGGTACCTGAGCACGACTAATTTGTGGTCCGAGATGGTGTTGTTAACTGGAACGTGCCTTATTGCTTCGGCTCTGGACACAAGGGATGGTGTTAAGTAGAGCCGGTCGAGTCTTGTGCTGATGCCTTGGCCCGTCCAAGTGTAATCTCGACGATAGGGGTTATGAGCTCTCCAGATGTCCTTCAACTGGAGATTCTTTAGGTGAATTTCCAAGTCTTGGTAGCCAGCGGTACCTGTAGTTGGATTTCCCCCTACTTTGTCGTAGGCCGGGTCCGCCACACAGTTAAAGTCCCCCATCAGGATGACATGATGGGCGCCGTACAGGTAGTTATGTAACGACTGGAAGAATGCAGGTCTTAATGTTGCATTTGCCGGGGCGTAGATGTTAATGTACCTGGTGGTACAGCCCCGGTACTTCCAGTCGACGGCAAGGACTCTCCCTTCTGTGTCCCTCTGGATGTTATGGAAGGCTCCGAGGAGGGGGGCTAGCATAAGTACCCCTACCCCGGCACGATGTCTTGTGCCGAAGCTCCAGTAAGATGTGACGGGGTACTTATGGCTCAGTTCCTGCATATCACGGAAGTGAAAAAAGTGTGTTTCTTGCAGGAACAAGAGCCGGATGTTATGCGCTAGCATTAAGTTCCACACCTCCTGTTGCTTTGATGGTGAGCGGAGCCCTCGGATGTTGAGAGAGGCGACACAAAAGGGGGGTGGCGACACTACGATGTTTTAGGTTGTTACACCCGGCCTAGATCTTTAATACGTAGCCTCTTCACGTATCTGCTGAGGTCGTCGATCTGTAGGGGGGAGGTGGTGTATCCCGCGTCCTGCAGACCGGCTTCCAGTTTTGAGCGCGAGCTCGAGAGGACCTCGAACTCGTGCTGGGTGTTGGAGATCTTGAAACTTGTAATTTTATTATCTTTGATTTTATAAGTGTACAAGTTAAACTGGGAGCCGGTGTATCTTTGAATTCTAGAGTTGATACTTTCTCGGCGGGAAGAGGAGGTTTCTACCTCCATCTCGGACTCCGATGTTGTGGAGTCCAAACCTCCCTTGGAGCGACTTCGTTGATGTTTCTTTTCAGTTTTTGGAGAAGCCGCCTCTTTCCTCTTTTTGGGGAGGTCTTGTGGGGGTAGAAGCTGATGTTCCCCCTCTTCCGTGATCAACTCTACTGCAGGGGGGATGCTGGCTACTGCAGGGGTAACTTGTGGAGCGTCCACAGACGACGCTTCCTCTGATGTTGTTGAGGGGGGGATAGCTGTTGTTGTGCTATCCATCGCGTCGTCTGCTTCCTCGGCTGTGTGATGTTCTACTTCCGACGGTGGTGGTGGTGGAATGTCGGAAGTGGCCGAGGGGGAGACTGGTTCCTCAGTAGATGTTAGCACTGGGGGGGAAACAGTCTCTTCTGCTGATGGTGATGCAGACACTGGACGCTTCTTTATTTTCCCTAAGATGGTCTGGGAAAATGCTTTGTCCCCTGCGGTGGTGGTGATGGTAGGTGGTGCTGGGAAATCACCCGCGTCTATCACAGGCTGCGGGTTTAACGGTTCTATGGGCGCCCCTGCCCTCTCTGCGAATGTGCGCAGAGAGCATGATGTAACCGTGTGTTCGGTGCTTGCGCACTTACGGCAGGGGTGGGTACACTGATGGGATATGTGCCCTACGCCGGAACAGTTAAAACACCTGGCTCGGGGGCAGTCACTGCCCAGATGTTCGATGGAGCCACATCGCAGACACTGTCTTTGAACTCCGGGGTAGTTGACTAGAACACGCGCCGTGCCGATGTTGACTAGATTTGGCACTGGTTGGCGCATGTCCATTGTGAAGGTGACCTCCCCGGAGTACCAGGCGGGGTCTTCCTGGGAGACGCTCTTTTTGACGTTGCTCACTTTACCCCATTTAGAGAATGTTTGAATTAGCACGTCGTTGCCGGCTTCTAGGTACTCCATAGGGAAGCGGCTGATTGTTAACTGGCGCACTTGGGACCCAACCATGGAAGGGGTCACCAGCTTCCCTTGGACTAGGAAGCCCTCTAAAAGTCTATCTCTCGTAGTGACGTTCTTCACAACAATCAGAAATCTTCCCCCTCCATAGAAGGTGAAGGAGAAGATATTCTGAGCTCCTACTAGCTCCTTAAGTACTTTCGAAAGGATCCGGGGGTCCTCCAGCCCTGGTATCTCCACTCCTAGAGTCCTTGTCCTGGGGGGGACGAGGATTGTCTTGCTCATCTCAGTCTCTGCGTCTGAAAAATAAAAAGAAAAAAATTAAGAGTCTTGCGACTCAGAATAATCCCGTAGTGCGGAGACCGCACTACCAGCAAGTAAGTACAGTTAGTAAATAAATATAAAGCAAAATATTAGTATAACATAACACAAAGAATAAATAACAAATAACAAACACTATATTAGTATATTAGTAAAAAGCAACAATAATAAAGGATATCCTGGAACTTTCACGTCTTGGCGATTATGGTCTCTTCAGTGGGAGCCAGGTCTCGTCAGTGGGAGCTAGGCTAGAAATACCAAGATTTAGTCATACAGAGCTTGTAAGTATTTCGCCAAAACAAGTTACCATAAGGTGTTTTAACCTTATTAAATAAAAATCTCTGGAGGAGATATAAATGTAGGAAGTATTTTTACCTTGGGTATAAATATGTTAAAGATACCAAGTAATTTTAAACCTGGTTTTACTCCATTTCCCAAGTAAGCAAACAGACTAAAAGTCAAGTTTGCGCCTGCAATTGATGCAAGTCTAACTGATCCCACAGGTAGTGCAGGACCAGGGCAACTCGTGGCAAAGGTGGAACAAGCTCCGATCACTAATCTTAATATTTACCCTTAATGCCAAAACACATCTCCAAGAAGGGGATGTATGATGTTTTGTATTAAAGGCAAGGGGCCAATATATAAATTAAAATATGTTAGGTATAAATTTATAAGGATATAAAATATAATAAGTGAAATTATATTAGTAGATATTACAAATTTCGAAATGTACTGTATCTCTATGTCACACATCACTGTTAATAAAAGTGCCGATATACTACTAATTCACTTTAGTTTTTTATTTATTCAGCTTAGAATTGTGTAGTTTTTATACTCGAGCTCTCAGGAATTCTTTAATATATTTGGAGGTTCCTTTTATCTCATAAAATATGAAGATAAAAATAAAATAATAGCTGAACACGAGTAAATTTTTTTATAATAATCTTTATACATACCTCCGTAGCGCAATTGGAAGAACGACGGTACATTGCGCCCTTCGATTGGAATAAGCCTAAGTTCGATTCTCGTCGCGACGGGAGAAATCTTTATTTGGTCGATTTCAATCGATGGTGAGTTAGCCGATCTCATACGGGGGTAGCAGGGTTTTTTCCTCCCGGAAACTCGGATTTTTCATCCCGCATACATACAAATCGGCCCTTCAGAGCACACGCAATTTACAGACAAAAATTACTAGTTGTGGTGCTGTTGGAGGTGGGCGGTAGATGGCGATGATTCGTAGTAGAGGTAAGGTGTAGAGATAGTTGAAGATGTCCTCCTGCGATGAGTCTTCGGACTCCTTGGAGGCATCAGGAATAATAATAATAATAATTTATCAATGAAATAAGCTTATCCACCTCTTGTTTAACCGCGGTTTAATGAATTCTTGTGTGTACAGTATTTATTTACAGAATTCTATTTAAGTCTCAATCAGTACGAAAGTCTCATATATTATCGTCTTGTGACGATAATATATGAGATCTTCTTACATCATCAAAAATATATTTCGCTAAACAAAACCGAATGAATTTCTTCATGTAAATTGTGTATTTTCGAAACTGAGAGAGATTTCTTATGAAATAACATTGCATACTTAATATATTTAATTGGTAATATATTTAATTAAATTAAAATTATTCAGAATCTTTGAATATTTTGAATAGATATTTAATTTATATAGGTTCCTTATCCTTATAAGGACTGGCTTAAAGGCGCGAAGCAAGAATGCTTTTCATCTTCCCGGTTATCTATAGAGGACAGTGTAGGGATAAGGTGTTATTAAGCAATTAAAGCTCTGAACATGGCAGGAGGGTAACAGCAATGGCCGAGCCACAGTTAGAACTTCATTGTTGCCATCCATTACCCCCCAAGGGTATTAATCACCGCATATTTATATATTTATATTTCAATTTATATATATTTTTTTTTTTTCATTTTTATTTATTGATATATTTTATTTTATTTATTATGTACATTTTTATATTTTATTATTTTTTTTTTATTTTTATTTTTTTTTTGGCAGCTGCTACTTGATTTGTGCTCATCGAATTCGCTTTGATTCAAGTTCTCGTTATCCGAACTCGTATTTAAATATCAAGTAAGTTACAAGTATTCGGGCCACAGGAAATAATCCATTTAAATTTTGTAATTTACAGAAAAATTACTGCGTGCTGGTCACATGTTCAGAACACCTATGTATAAGTAAGGTGTTGATAGTGAATGGGATGTAATCAGCGGGTATCTGAAGGAAGCAGTATCGGAATGTATTCCCATGGTCAGGAAGATAAATAAGGTAGGCGTTAGATGGATGAGTAGTAGAATTAGGCTTCATCTGAAAAAAACGAAAATGTTATGGAGAATTTACAAGGAGAATGATGATCAGCACACTCACGAGCAGGACAAATTTCGGGCTAGAATGATTACCAGCATAGTAAAGAAGGCTAAATCAGATGACCTTAGCCGAGTAAAGGAAATTCAAAATAATTCTTTTGAATTTCGATTCAAAAGAAAGAATGACTTTGGAATGATAATTTGAGTGATTAACTAGCAGTCATTCCTGGAAATTAAGCGAGAGTGTGATTAACAAGCGTGTTTCGCTTGGAGAGTGATGAATGAGTGGAATGTTTTACTGACTCAGTTGTAAGTGCTTTGTCTGTCAATGAGTTCAAGAAGAGGTAGGGTGGACTCATCAGATGTCCGTATAATCATTAATAATAATAATTCGGGTTTACATAAAAGAGGATATTGCTAATTAGAGTTAGAAAAGAAATATGTACTGCGAGATTTTATATTTATCAAGCATAACATATTTTTCATTTTAAACTTAATTTAGAATTAATTTTGATTAAAAAATCTGCTTTCATTTTAATAAAACGTGAAATTTAAATAAATAATTTTAATTATTTTATATTTTTAGAATACACCATTAAATTATTTAAATGAAATACTATCTGCCTCCAAATTGGTTAAACTGAATAAAAGGTTTAGTTGAATTTTATCGCACTCTTCAGGAAAGCGGTGAGCCACACTTCTATGCCCACTACACAAAGGGTTCATCAAAACCCTGTGTTGGCTTGGAATGGGACAAACTTGCCGTGCCAGATATTCTAAATGAGGAACAAAACTCCTTTAGGAACTCCATTCTAGCCGCCAATATGGGCTTACACGACAGCGACATCACAGCGCTATACCAAGCACTAATCAAAATAGTTACCGAAGAGACACTAAAATTCTAATTGTCCCTCCCTATAACTACACCACTAAAATGAACAACACCTTTCGCGTCGCCACTCTCAACATTAACGGTATGCGCTCCGTCAACGCACAACGCGCTGTTTGGAGCCTAATCTTACTGCATGAGGTTCATGTACTCTTTCTTCAAGAGACGCATTTTTATCAGTACTGGGACATAGAAAACTTCTCCAGAAGCATCCCCGTTCAGAGCTTCTGGTGTTTCGGAGAGCGCTGTGCGAGGGGGGTGGGAATCCTTATTCGTCAGCCTATTCTAGGTGGGTTTTTCAATGTACAGAAAGATGCCGCAGGACGTCTAGTCTCTATAGACTGGAAGTTTGGAGGTAGAGTCATCCGCTTCCTTAATGTATATGCCCCCAACAACGCCCACCAGCGAAGCGGGTTCTTCATGTCCCTAGAACCCTATTTACACGGGGCTCAGTATATCATCGCCGGGGGGGACTGGAACTGCATCGCTGACGTAAGACTTGACAAAGTTGGTGGCAACATCAACTCCGGTACTGGTGGCTCAAGGGAACTGCAACTCTGCTGTGATAATGTCGACCTCATCGACATCTGGAGGGAACATAATCCAGACACAGTGGGTACCACATGGGCGAGAGGAGGAGTCGCAACGCGACTAGACCGCCTTTATATTTCCAGGAACCTTGGGCCACAAGTTATCTCGGTCAGGCATATAGCGGTTGGTAGCTCGATAACAGACCATGAAATGGTTCTGATGAACATCGAACTACCCGAGGTCGTAGAAACATCGAGAGGACCCTGGAAAATGCCTCCAAGCTTCCCCAAAATTTATAGCAAGGATTTGCAGCTGCTATGCGAAGGAAGGAAAAGGGCCCACTGGGACTGGGACGCGTGGGCCCAGTTCAAAACCGAGGCAAAAGAGCTCTTCCAGAACATCTCCAGAGAAAGAGCTCACGCGCAAAGGAAAAAAATGAGAGAGCTGTACCGAGAGCTAGGGTGGTACCGGGCTAACCAGAGAAACGGTATTCCTAGCGATTCGCTTATTAAAGCCGTGGAAATCGAACTCGAGGCACTTCGACGAAAAAAAGTCGCCGAGCTCGATTTTCGCACCAGATTGTTTCTCCGGCAGGCGGAAACACCTTCGGCCGCTTTTTATAACCGGCAGCAGCAGCACAAGATGAGAAAGCGGTTCGGCAAATTCATGCTAACGGGCAAACACTCACAACCACGGGAGACATCCTGCGGCAATTTTCCCAGCATTACACGAGAACCTATTCCGACGAAGCTGAGGAGACAGGCGACTTCGGAGTGTGGAACATTGACAACATGCCTGAACACCTCAGAACTCTTCAAAAGAGACCAATCACTTCGGAAGAGGTTACTCGAGCCTATAAACAGCTTAAGCTACGGAAAACCCCTGGCCTGGATGGGCTAGGCGTTGAGCTCTATCGCTCAGCCTGGAACTTCATCTTGCCTATCCTGGTCTCACTATTCAACAGCTTCCTATTCACTGGTGACGTGCCTGCTGACTTCGTTAGCGGGTACACAATTTTCATCCCCAAGAAAGGGAGAGACCTAAATAGCATGGGTAGCTGGAGGCCCATTTCCTTGACTAACACAGACTACAAATTATTCGCAAGAGTGATTTGTAACCGTCTGAAGTTGGGCATTGGGAATGTGCTAACCAGCACTCAAGTATACGGAGTTCCGGGAAGATCGATGGCACTCAACCTCTTCCTGATAAGAGACCTTCTTCGCTTTGTGACGAACAAGGAACTCCCACTTGCACTCGTATCAGTAGACTTAGATAAAGCGTTCGATAGTGCAAAGCACAACTTCCTGCACTATATCCTAGAGAAAGTCGGAGTGGCGGCCTGCGTAAGGGAAGCAATCAAAAGCATGTACGGTAAAACAACAACGCACATTGCGATTAATGGGTTTCTTTCAGAACCCATTCCCATACGCAGAGGGGTTCGGCAAGGCTGCCCCCTTAGCCCCCTTCTTTTCTCTTTAGTACTAGAGCCTCTTCTAAAAAAAATTGATGAGACGCGCGCAGTAAGAGGAATACCGCTACCCTTAGGCTCCAAACAGAGCAAAACTGTCGCATATGCCGATGACATTGTCGGAACCCTTAGGGATTCCGAATCGATTTACATCTTCTTCGGCATACTGCGAGAGTTCAGCGTGCTCAGTGGTCTTCACACCAACCCAGAAAAAACAAGAATCAAAATTTATGGGAAATTCGACCCTGCCAGTCTTCCGTATGGTCTGAAACCCACAACCGGCCCATTAACAATACTAGGAATTCCCTTCCTAGAGACCCCAGTGTTGCAAACACAACACTTAATAGAAATGTGTTGCGAAAAACTAAAACCCTTCAGTCCCAACTACCTATCATTCGAAGGTAGAGCAACAGTTATCAAAACAGTCCTAAAACCGATGTTACTGCACACCATTAACCTCACAAACATAACAGACACACAAGACAACGCCATTCACAAACATATCACTAATTTTTTCTGGAACAACAGGAAACACGAGGTGCGCAGGGCATTTCTCCATCTTCCCCCCACACAAGGGGGATTCGCTCTGCCAATCCTCAAATACTGCCACCTAACCAACGCTGCTCAGACCATACGGAAAGCACTGGCATCAAATCACCCTTCCGGCAATCTGATGAAATACTTCTTAGGATTTTTCCTACCCTACTTCGGGATCACTGGCCACGCCGGACCATGTGCGGAGACGGTGCCTGAGTGGTACTACACAATATGTAAACTTTTTAAAAAATTGGCAACGGATGGAGTTCGAGTGCTTCAGCTCAGCCCAAACAAGCTGTACTGGAAAATTTTTGACCACTTTGACTGGGAAAAACCCGATCTGGGCACAAACGAAGAGGTGCTGTTCACCAACATAAAAAACAGCTGGGGGCAACCATTTCACCGGGACTTAGCCTGGAGAATCGCCTACGGCAGACTCCCGGTGAAACTTGTAAAATCAGCTTACAACCCGCGACCATGCAACCCCTTCTGCGACGTCTGCGGTGCGATAGAAACCGTAGGGCACCTCTTCTTTCACTGCCCGCCAGCACAGCGTGTTTGGCACAGACTGGCTGAGGTGCTTGCGATCCCAGCGCTCACATTCCCCGAAATAGTCTTTCTACAGTTTCCTCCCCCAGTAACCAAAAACAAGAAACACCTGATTTTCCTAATAAATGTGATTAAGCACCACATTTGGAAAACCAGGAAAAAACACCTTCTTAACGAGGGGGATCGCATCTATCTCCGTGTTAAGAACTGCCTCGCAGCCTACCTCCGCCGCTTCCTGGAGCAGGAAAGGTACTTACGGGGAGAATAGCGGTTCCTGAGGAGATGGTGTGATCCACCAACCATCTGCCAGATCATACAGGGGGGAATCCGGTTGTGTCTGCACCTATAACACCTTCAAGTTGTAGGTGTTGACGCTGTCTCGATCTTCCTTCCTGATCAGCATTTAACCCACAGGTAGGTCTAGTCCTTTCACAGTTGAAAGTTTTTCTGTCCCCAGGTTGGGGTTGACCTGAACAAACCCGGACTGCGAAGGCCAACATCGAGGTGGTCCCAAGCCCTTTTCAGGGCGGGGTCTTCCGGGCCAGGTCATCTCCCTTCTTTTCCTGGTTATACTGTTCTGAGTTTGCTCGGCAAACTCATTCCTCTATAGAATTGTCTTCCACATAGTCTTTAGATTTATTTACACTTGTTAAATTTGCTTAGTCTCTCCTTTTTTTTCCTTTTCAGGATTTTTCCTTTTTAAAAGTGAAAAATCAACGACCGTTTTAGAAGCACCCCTGGGGGGTCAACAGCTAAAACAGGTCAGCTGAGGCCTCTTTCATCTACTCTACTACTATGCACTCTATCTTTATTTCCTCTCCTACTATCTGCTGAATCTCAGCCTATCTTACTCCACAGGCCAATGATGAGATACGTTGAACTCACAAAATTTTTTTTTTTTTTGCCATAAAATGGATACGCTTCGTATCCATTTTATTTCTATAATGTCCATAGGTTATATTGACTTCAATGGACACATCGCATCCATGTAATTATGGACGTATATAGGCGTCACGAAAAAATTATCAGACTAATTGTGAATGTGGCTCGTATGTGATTTACTTAAATTCGTAGTGTCACTGATTACAGTTGCTTGGATATCGCGACATTTATCCTTCGACTGGGGAGACCTAGGTTCGAGTCCCGTGTAGAGCGCGAGGAACCTTTAGAAGCTTTTCAACGTGATTTTTTGGTTAGAACGACAATCGCAACAATCGACAGATAAAAATACACAAGGCACGTGACTTTAGCTGCTTTTCATAATTCCAAATAACGTTAGAGTACTAATAACCTCAGTAGTAGTCCGGTCACTTCTGACCAGATCAAGATCAAGATAAGATAAGGAATCGTGACGTGAATGTTTGTTGTTATGGAGTTTGGAATTTCGCTGAGGCCCTCGTCTGTCAGGGACATCACGTGGTGTTTTTGGTTTGCTTAAAGCATTGTGGGTGATATTTAGAGATAAGAATCGTGCCGTTATGTGTTTAGAAATTTCTGGGGAACATATGTCTCTCTGTGATATCACATGGTGTTTTGGTTTGGCTATGGAATTGTGGGCGATGTTTTTGAGATAAGATATCTTGGAATTTCCCAGGGAAATTCCAAGATATGTTATGTTTTTCCAAAACATGACGACAATGACACATCTGTCATTGTCGTCATGTTTTGTTTGGTTGTATATAGATGGGTGTACTAATTTCCAATACATTATGGGGTATTTCTTTGCAGTTAAAGGTGGGAATTCTTAGAGTAGAGTAGAGTTGCGATGGCGTCTGTATTTAGGATTTTCTGAATAATTTAATTATATATACTAATGTCACTCAAACATACAGTTTTGTTTTCTTCTATAGATGGCTGTACTAATTTTCCAATACATTTTATGGGCATTTCTTTCCTGTTAAAGGGTGGGAATTCTTAGAGTATGTCGTGATGGCGGGTGTGATTAGGTTTTTCTCAATAATTTAATATATACTGGTGTCCTTAAACACACACACACACACACACACACACACACACACACACACACACACACACACACACACACACACACACACACACACACGCACGCACGCACGCACGCACGCACAATTAGGCATGAAAATTCGCTAATGTATCCATGTTGATATTTTAATATGTACCCTATGATTATTCTTATGTAAAAAAAACAAAAAACTATTCAGTGTTAGAATTACGCTTGCTGAAACATACCAGCATTGATTATTGAAATTACAATTATCAATTGTTATGTTTAAGTTAAAAAAAAAAATATTAACTTACATTTCTTTCCAGAATGGGAACATCTTGGTACTATGCTTTTCTGAATAATTTAATTATATGGTGGTGTCTCTACGGTATTTCAAAATAAATAAATTAAAATAAACGGACAGTTAAATGGATTACAAAACCTTTTGTATGTGTTCTAAAAATTCTAATGATAATTTAAAATCACTTAAAGCTTTCCAGAATGGCTCTTCTAAATACGAATATTCCAAAAAAAAAAAATAATAATAATAATATTCCAAAATAGTTGAATTTTATATCCACACCACAACACAAACACAAAAACCAAAAAGAACGAAATTTCTGTAAATACTGTAACCTGAAATAGTTGAGTACTTCTTCCTTTAGATTTCAGCTTTGATTTTTCTCTGCCTTTGGAAAGTAATATTTGATATTTACACGTTGATTCTATCATCCAATTTCCTAGTTTGTCCAGAGATAGTGAACCAATTTCCCACTTTAGCTGATGGTTATACTAATTTTACTAACCAAGAATTCTGTTTTTTAACTCTTTCAGGTAATTCTTTCCAACTACAAGGTAATTTTGTCAATGCAAATCTTACAATAATTCCATCAGAAATACAAATTTCTTTGGGAAATAAATTTGAACTTTTATTCAAAAGAAATTGGCAATCAGTTATTCCAATGATAGCTGAAAATTCGCATTTTTCACCCACTGTCGATTTTTCATAATCGTTTTCCTTCATTCTTCTTCTTCTTAATTACTTCATAAGGCACCACAAATAAATAGTTATTTATTATTATTATTATTATTATTATTATTATTATTATTATTATTATTATTATTATTATTATTATTATTATTATTATTATTATTATTATTGTTATTATTATTATTATTTCACTGATTATTAGCTCTGATTGTATATTTTATGTTAACTTTCTGTTACAAAATTATAAACAATTAGAAATTTTCACAGAGAAACTTTCAAAGAATTTGTGGCTCACCCATTATTTTTACATTACCAAACACAAAACAGCAGCTGCAGTGGAAGAACGATTACCTTAAGTCCAACGTCGCTGGACTCTATGTTATTTTCTTATAGAACTGTTTACAATTACCATGCCCTACCCTGACCGTTCCTTCAAAAATGAACCTTTTGCGCAGATGACTCAACGACTTGCTTTCGCATACTGTTGGATATACTGTTGGTGTGTTTTTATCCTACTTTGTGTGGGGAAAGGCAAAATTTGTATATGTGTTATCTGGAGAGTACAAACATTTTTTCTATACCAAACTTTAAGAGTTATCATCACGTTTTGGGTTAATTATATGCTCTTTCTCTGTAAAACAATCAAATTCTAACAGTTCGGATTTTCGATTATGTGAACGAATTGTTTTCAGATAACTCAAACAATGTCAATAGGTAGCATTAGACAATTTCTAAAATAATCAATACATGATATCAGTTTTCAATACTTTTTTTTCTTCCCATCCTGGCATTAATTTCACAGTTGTGGTTTTTTTTTAAATAATTAAACAGAATTTCATTAAAGTATAAAGTTGTTGATTTAAATATCAGGTTCTAATCAGAATAACTGAGTAAAAATTCACTGTGGAAAAACACAACAACAAAAACACATCTTTGTTCATTTAAGTTTACAAATGCGTATTTTATTTTGCTGAAATACTATTTACAAATATATTCACTGAGAAAAATTCGAAATATATAATTACCTAAAAATATTTCACAATATTTAGTTTAGACTCTTAACATTTTCCAAAGAGTTCAATTAATAAAATTTTTGTTATATAGTGTTTCTTGGTTACATTATATCAAAATAGCTGGTCACGCAAAAGAATTTCTAAATCAGATACCATGGTAACCACACTTCCATACATTTGATATTGTCAGTCTGGAAATGACACCATGCCTCCCTAAACATTCTGTGTATTCTTTTGACAGCAAATATCAGTGACACTACGAATTTAAGTAAATCACATACGAGCCACATTCACAATTAGTCTGAAAATTTCTTCTTGACGCATATATACGTCCATAATTACATGGATGCGATGTGTCCATTGAAGTCAATATAACCTTTGGACATCATAGAAATGAAATGGATACGAAGCGTATTTTTACTTTTCCGATACGTTGACGAAATATTCATGAAATGTTTTTGCCACCATTATCTTCGCCTTTACTTTTCTCATGATGTCTAAAAGGGCTACACAAGTAGAATTATGTCTGTTCCTTCTGGCAACGTTTTTTTCTTTTCCTTTTAATTGCATTTTCTCCTTTCTTACCAACCCTTCTCCTTATGAATCTCGGCCACTCCTGCTAGAAGATTGATTCCAAACATTTTGCAACACTGATCGAAACAAACTTAGCCGCAATTTTTCCGAATTTTCATTTGTAATTCGATGCCTTATTCGTAAATCGAGGTCATTTAATGACAATTTTTGTGTATTTTACTTCACAAGAAAGTATTATTATTTTAATCTTTTACTCAAACGTAATTAAACCAGGTTAACGCGTGAAGAATCTGCACAACTATTCAACTCGTAGCGACTTCAGACTTCATGATAACTGCCTCAATATCCGATAATGTAAAATCATTATGGGGCATTTCGCCTGAATCATTATGGAACCTAATCAGAATTACTGCATTGCAGGACTCATTGGTGGTTTGACTAAACAACTGGCAAAAAACTGAAGAGTGCGATAAAATCCAGCTAAACCTTATATACAGTTTAACAATTGACAATTTACAATTATGTCTTTAGGGGTAAAGTAAGATGCTTTTCATATTCACCGCTATCTGTTGTGGTTACAGTGAAGGTAAAATTTATAAGCAGTTTGCTCGCCCTGAATGGGCATGGAGATTATGCATTGTTATAGGAGGCTAATTTTGGTCTTCTAGATTTGAATATGTCCATTGCATCGTATGCTGCAGCTTGCTGAACCAAATCGTTGGGATGTGTGGACGTCTTTAGGAAAAACTTGGTTGCTAAGGATTGTAGAAAAGAGAAAATATAGGGAACATTTGTGTCTCTGTGGAGTTGATTGTTTCTAACATACCATGGGGCGTTCAGAATCATTCTTAAGCACTTGTTCGGTACTCGCTGTATTTTGATAATGTTAGCATTACAGGTGTGGCTCCAGGCCGGAGAGGCATAGGTGGTTGTGGACGAATTGTCATCTGGTATAGGTGAAATTTGATTCTGTTGCTGAGCTTGCTATTTCTATTAATTAGCGGATAGATCTGCGCTATGACTTTAGATGCCTTTGTGCACGCAGATTTGATGTGTTGGTTGAAAGATAACTTTTTGTCGAGAATTACACCCAGGTAATTTGTTTCTGTCTGCCAGGGAATTTTAGTATTGAATAGTAACACATATCCTGCAGGAGACATTGGCCTTTTTGAGAAAAGAACGGCTGAGCTTTTCTGGGGGTTGACTTCCAATCTCCACTTGGAGAACCAACCCTCCAGCATTAGAAGGTTTTCATGAAGCATTCTGGTAATGAAATGGGGTCTGAGAGATCTGGTTAGTATTGCCGTATCGTCCGCATACAGGGCCAAAATGGAAGTCATCGGATTGTGCGGGATGTCTGACATGTATATAGAGAACAGCAATGGAGCCAGTAGAGATCCCTGCGGCACTCCAGCAAAGATGTGGCGCTGGGAGGATATAGAACCGTTGATTTTTACTTGCATTGATCTATTCTGAAGATATGAATGGATTAAGTGAACCATTTTTAGTGAAGTACCGGCTGAGATAAGTTTGTGCAGGAGTCCAAAATGTCAGATTTTGTCTAATGCTTTGGAAAAGTCTAGGAAAACAGCGCCTGTGCACTGGTGCCAGTTGTAGCTGGTGGTGATGTATTCCATAATTCTGTGGATTTGCTGGGTAGTACTATGGTGTTGCCTGAAACGAAACTGTTCTTTAGGGAGGATGTTTAGGTCATTTACTGAGGTTTGGAGTCGTAAGAGGATGCCCTTCTCTGCAACCTTACCCAGATTTGAGATAAGACTGACTGGACGATAATTTTGCAGTAAGTGTGGGTCTTTGCCTGGCTTATGTATAGGAATTACGTCAGCCAGTTTCCAGGTGGAAGGAAAATAGTGAAATCTTAAAATTGCATTTATTATACTGGTCAGGTGCACTACTGCTTTTCGGGGCAGAAGTTTAATCACACGATTAGTAATGCCGTCTGGCCCAGGAGCTTTTTTGTTCTTTAATTTTTTAGTAATGTCATATAACTCAGCAGGTGATGTTGGTGCAATATGGTCAGTGCTGGAGATAGGAAGTTTGAGTGAATGTCTGACCTTGCTGTGAATCTTATATATGTGGTCAAAGTCAAAGTTTCCATATGAAAGAAGGCCTGCATTGCTCCTCTAAGTTGTATGCTATAACGTCTGCTTTGTCTACATCTGTGTGAGCAAGGCCCTGGTCAGAGAATATTGGGGGAAGGGATCTGTCTTTGTTTTTGATATTTTTCAGTAGTCTCCAGATGGAGTGATCAGTAGGAGAAATGGAGATAACTTTTCCCATACTTGGTCTCTATGGGCTCTGAGTGCATCTCTTACTTCCCCATTTAATCTGTTTAGATTTATTTTGTCTTATGGTGCACGCGTGTTCCTATCTTTTGTTAGCTCTGTTTTTGTCTCTGATCAAGTTAATGATGTCTTCAGACAAACGATCTGGCTTGCGGGCAGATTTGTAAGAGGAAGCTACCTTTATAGCAGAATTGATTTGTTGTGTGATATTTGCAACTGCAGTTTCTACTTCTTCTTTTGTTCGTATGTGAGGAACAGGTCCAATATAATCCTTCAGTGCTGCTGACAGTCTTTTCCATGTAATATAGGAGTGAGAAGGAGGACATAGGTATTCTTGATTTCCCAGCTGTAGTAGAATTGGATTGTGATGGGATGATAATTCATCCATAGATATGATGCTGAACTGAAGTTTAATATCTTGAAGGATAGCTATATCCAGGATGTTAGCAGTGCCGAACGTACTGAGATGAGTTTGTTCGGTGGGGCCTGCCACAACAGCGTTGCTTGATCCTAAGTAATTGTAAAGGATGCAACCATTCTTGTTTGTGGTTGTACAATTCCACGTAGGATGCTTGGTATTCAGATCCCCGGTAATAATGGTGGGCTCTCTGGTGCATAAGATGGCATTGAGATCTGAGTGAAGTAGAGATTTTTGGGGAGGGTTGTAAGCTGAGTAGATTTTCAGTTTGCCAAAAATCTCTAATGACTACTTCATGACAAAAATGACTACTTCCACTCCTGTGATCTCAAGGTTAGTGGTTGAAGGAATGCTCACAGAGTGGTGCTTAATGTAGTTTTTTATAAAGATGGCAGTGCCCCCGCTTCTGTAGAGTAGTCTGTCATTTCTGTATAGGTGATAGCCCCTTATTGTAGGATTGTCTGATGGTTTTAAATGAGTTTCACTGATTAAAATAATATCTGGTTGATACTTAGATGTGAAGTGTTGGAGTTCCAGAAGTTTGTTTTTAAGGCCATTTGCGTTCCAAGCAACTATCTGAAGATATACTGGAATGAGTTTGTTACAATTCATTTGAGAGCTGTGAGGATGACCTGTGTTTCACGAAGAAATCTTTTAGTGGAGGTTTCAGTAGGGTTTGATGGGCTCAAATTTTGTGGCATGTTTGCTAGTGAGGCCGTAATAACAGCTGTTAGGTTTTTAGGTGCTGTTGGTTGATTTTGTTCTGGATTTGGTCTAGTTGTACGGGTCACATCGACATAGCTTCTTGTTTGCTTTCGGGTGTCTCTATTATTGGAGGTCTCCGACTGTGGCCGCTGAGTCTCCGGTTTTGATGTCTGGGCCTCTGGTGTTCTTGTGCTGAAGGAGGAGGGCTGACTGATTGCCTCCATCCGTCTGTTCTTTGGGTGCTGAGTACATCCTTTGTAGTTCGCGGGATGAGGTCCACTGCAGTTGGCACATTTGGCCGAGGTAGTCCTTGGCTTTGTGCAGGTATTGGTTGGGTGGCTGTCTCCACATTTTAAACATCTATATTTCGCTCTGCATAGATTCTGGGCATGGCCAAACTTCTGGCACCTGTGGCACTGCCCAGAAGATGATCTTTTACGGAGTGGTTCCGGTGTGACGATGAGACCACAGACTGTTTTTAAGTTGTAAATATCCTTGTATATTTTATGAATCTCAACAAGGACCAATGGCATGGGAGTCTTGTCAGCTTTGTACATTCTGCTCACTTTGACTGGGGGCAGATCCTGAGAATTTAGGTCAGCAGCTATTTCTGCTGTTTCAATGTCTTCACAGACACCACGAAGGACTACTTTTCAGTTTTTTTGGGAGCTGAGCGCAAAGGTATGATACTGGATGCCTCTGTCGTCCAGTTCTTTGGACAACCTTCTATAATCTGTCACTGTTGCTGGCTGGATCTTTATGCCTTCATCCATGTTTTTGGCCTTAATGAAGCCAATATGCAAATTAGACATTGTCGATCTTAAAGCTGCCCACTTATGCTTTTCTCTAAGGATGATCGGAGGCACCTTTTCTTTGGGAGAAATAGCGGCGTCCGAACCCTGAGAATCCTGTTCCATTTCACTATCGTTATTGTGCGGTGCATCTGTTGTTCTTCGCTTTTTGCGTGCGCGCACTTCTGCAAAGTCTGAAGAAGTAGAAGGCACCGATTCTAAATGATCTTTAGCGGCAACGTCTGAGACACATTCTGGGGGAAACGTGTCATACAATTTCACTTTTCCCGGCCAATTATCACTCAGCAGCTTTAAATAAATAAACAAATTCACCCAGTCTGAGGAATTCCTTGTATACTTCCTCGAATTTGGTTTCATTCACAAGTTTAGTCATTTCGAGACACAGATGGAGAAAGAGCAGAGATTTCTCAGGTGTCCCGAGCAGGTAAAGATAATCCTCTGGACTTTTGAGGGTCCACTAGGAAATCCCGTAGACATTCTTAGGTGTCTACCAGCAATAAAATGTCACTATAAGAAACAAACAAAGGCGATACTAGCGGCTGTAGGCCAAGCGAATCGCCCTTGTAATTACAAATGACTTACCTGGATAAAGCACTATGGAAAATAAAGTGACTGTTTATGGTAGCAAGCAATTAACTACTATTACTAATGAATAAGCATAAATATAAATCGCTAAAAACATATCAAACCAATTCATAATTCATCATCAATAATACACGACACTCCGATAAAAAAAAGCCCTCTTTCACTGGCCATAAGAGCAGAAAACGTCAACATCTATTCAATTTGAAGGCAGATACTCATAGTATTTCATTTAAATAATTTAATGGTGTATTCTAAAAATATAAAATAATTAAAAAATTAAATTTATTTAAATTTCACGTTTTATTAAAATGAAAGTAGATTTTTTAATTAAAATTAATTCTAAATTAAGTTTAAGATAAAAAATATATTATGCTAGATAAATATAAAATTTCGCAGTACATATTTCTTTTCTAACTCTAATAAACAATATCCTCTTTTATGTAAACCCGAATTATTATTATTAATGATTATACGGACATCTGATGAGTCTACCCTACCTTTCTTGAACTCATTGACAGACAAAGCACTTACAACTGAGTCAGCAACGCATTCCACTCATTCATCACTCTCCAGTCGACACACCCTTGTTAATCACACTCTCACTTAATTTCCAGGAATGACTGCTAGTTATTCACTCAAGTTATCATTCCAAAGTCATTCTTTCTTTTACTTGCTACGTAACCGAAGAATTATTTTGAATTTCCTTTGACCTGCTCGGCTAAGGTCATCTGATTTAGCCTTCTTTACTATGCTGGTAATCATTCTGGCCCGAATTTTGTCCTACTCGTGAGTGTGCTGATCATCATTCTCCTTGTAAATTCTCCATAACATTTTCGTTTTTTTCAGATGAAGCCTAATTCTACTACTCATCCATCTAACGCCTACCTTATTTATCTTCCTGACCATGGGAATACATTCCGATACTGCTTCCTTCAGATACCCGCTGATTACATCCCATTCACTATCAACACCTTACTTATACATAGGTGTTCTGAACCTATGACCAGCACGCAGTAATTTTTCTGTAAATTACAAAATTTAAATGGATTATTTCCTGTGGCCGGAATACTTGTAACTTACTTGATATTTAAATACGAGTTCGGATAACGAGAACTTGAATCAAAGCGAATTCGATGAGCACAAATCAAGCAGCAGCTGCCAAAAAATAAAATAAAATAAATAATAATAAATAAATAATAGAAATTATTTATTTATTATATAAATAATTTCGTATAAAACGTATAAAACGTATAAAAATGTACATAATAAATAAAATAAACTATATCAATAAATAAAAATGAAAAGTTAAAGCATCTAAAAAAAGCTGAAATGTAGATATCTGCTCAAGATCTACGCTAATTCCTTATAGTCCTTATAAGGACTTTCTTAAAGGGGCGAAGCAAGAATGCTATTCATCTTCCCCGTTATCTGTAGAGGACAGTGTAGGGATAATGTGTTTATGAGCTATTAAAGCTCTGATCATGGCAAGAGGGTAACAGGAATAGCCGAGCCTCAGTTAGGACGTCATTGGCTACAGCATTGCCATCCATTACCCTGCAAGAGTATTAATCACCGCATCTCACAGTCGATTAAGGTCTGTCAACGCTAATTCCTTATCCTTATAAGGACTGGCTTAAAGGAGCTAAGTAAGAATGCTTTTTATCCTCCCCGTTATCTGTAGAGGACAGTGTAGGGATAAGGTGTTTATGAGCTATTAAAGCTCTGATCATGGCAGGAGGGTAACAGCAATGGCCGAGCCACAGTTAGAACTTCATTGGTTACAGCATTGCCATCCATTACCGATGTTTAAGTAAAGGCGAACTCTAGTAATTCGGACGATCCCTAGACCACTCCATAGTGGCCGAAAGACCGTCCTTCTCTGCGTTGGTTCCACTCAGTGATGGGCTCCCCGACCATCGAGTAGAACCGCTCATATTTTCCGAAGAAAAGCATTCACCGACAAAGCCCCTCACCGGAAAACACTTTCCCGGGAGACTCAAAATGCTCCCTTAAGAGAGCAATCTCAAACTGTCGAATCTCTGCGCCCCAGGGGGTAACAGCAACGGCCGAACCTCAGTTAAATTTCATTGGTAATTGCCATCCATTACCCTCCAAGGGTATTAATCACCGCATCTCACGGTCGATTCCACGCTAATTCCTGATAATTTCTGTGGCTTGATGGATATCAATCCCATGGATTCTGATCCCTTAATCGCTATGAAATAGACTTATATTAGAGGTTAGCGAGCACTTGGCTCACCCTGTTTAGGGCCATGCGGAAGCGCCTGAGCCGAAAGGCAGAGCAGCTTTCGGGCGCTTAGAAAACTCCTGAATGAGTTGCTTGGAATGAAAAGCTGTTTAGGTGAAGTGGTAGTGTTACGAAGCAATGTGGAAAAATCTGGGATATCAGCATCGAGATGCAGGAGAGCATATCATTTGGTGATCATGGAGAAGATGACTTGGGTATTCCTGAGGAATTTCTTAGTGTCGGCTTGGCTGGGGTTCATGTTGTTAAGGCCGTTAGCATTTTCCCTAGTGAGGCAGCAAGAGTCAATGCAGAGTTTTGGCTGTAAGCTGTCGAGGCTACGGGTAAAATCCGCTGAGAGACCGCAGAATCGTATGTTTTATCGGCGGGAACACCCGGCACTGTGATTTCCGGCGAAGATTTCGTGGCTTGAATCTGAGTGGGCGGAGCTAACGCCGCTCTTGTCTTCCGTAGGTTAGAAGGGTGAATTGGACAGCCTTTATAATTGGCTGGATGGGGCCCGCCACAATTCGCACATTTAGCAGGTAGACCGTGATTTTGTGCAAGTGTGCGAGGGATGGCTGTCGCCAAACTTTACGCACTTGTAATCTGCTTTACAGAACTTTTGTGCATGCCAAAATTTTTGGCAGCGATGGCATTAACCGGCGGATGCCTTTCTTCTGAGTGGTTTGGTCTTGATGACTAAGTTTCAGACTATCTTAAGGTCATAAATTTCTCTGTGGTCTTTACTGATCTCCACTAAGACCAGAGTCATGGGGCGCTTGTCTGCGCGGTACATACGCGATATCTTAATTGGTTCAAACCTTGTGATCTGAGGTCAGTAGCGATTTCTTCAGCTGTTATGGTTTCTGCCAGACCTCTGATGTCTACCTTAAGGTTTTTTTTTTCACTTTTCAGTTGGTATGTGTGATATAGGACTTTCTGTTCATCCATAAGTCTGGTGAGCTGGCGGTAGTCCGTTGCTCCTTCGGGCTGTATGCGGACTCCATCGTCGGTGTTTTTAGCTGATGAGAACTTGATGTTATTGTTCTTCATCGTCTCTGCAAGTGACGACCAGTTTTCTTTAGCTCTCAAGATTACTGGAGGAATCCTCTCTTTGGGCTGTGTCAATGTATCTGTCTCTGTTCTTTCATCAGATAGTGCTGATGTGTCCATGGGAGCTATAGTTTCCAAGGTCTGAGGTATTATTTCAGGTTCTGATGCAGGGGATTTTTTTCTTTCTCTTCTTCCGTCTGACCTCCTGAAAACTACTGGAATTTGAAAGAGAGATGGCTTCAGTTGTTGTTGCTGGCGTTGTCATGCGAAGAGGGAGGAAGTTCAGAGGGCTGGGGGTCCTCTGTCTCCACTTCAATAGCCTGGTGTTTTCCAACTTTATCGGGCCAAAGTGCCAGAGTCTAACAACAAGTCTTACCTGCACTGCCGAACGAGCACGTTGCTGACGCTACAATAAACTCTGACGCCAATATTACTGACGAGAGATCATAATCATAATGACCAGAATTCAAAAACTATAATCAATTCCTCACTCGACTACCGACATTTTTCTATATCAACAGACGAAAACTTAGTAGAAACTCCACTTCACTATCTCACTAACAACTCAACTACAGAATTCACGCTAATTCCTTAGTCCATATACTTATAAGGACTGGCTTAAAGGGGCGAAGCAAGAATGCTTTCCATTCCCCGTTATCTGTAGAGGGATAAGGGATAAGGATAAGCATAGGAATAAGGTGTTATTGAGCTATTCAAGCTCTTATCATGGCAGGAGGATAACAGCAATAGCCAAGCCTCAGTTAGAACTTCATTGGATACAGCATTACCCTCCAACGATCGATTAACTCCCTCACGCTAATTCCTTTATCACTATCAATTTATATATATATATATATATATAACAGCACCTATATAAATTAAATATCTATTTAAAATATTCAAAGGTTCTCAATCATTTTAATTTAATTAAATATATTACCAATTAAATATATTAAGAATACAATGATATTTCATAAGAAATCTCTCTCAGTTTCGAAATGTACAATTTACAATAAGAAAATTCATTCGCTTTTGTTTAGCGACATATATTTTTGATGATGTACGAAGATCTCATACATTATCGTCACAAGACGATAATATATGAGACCTTCGTACTGATTGAGACTTAAATAGAATTCTGTAAATAAATACTCTACACACAAGAATTCATTAAAAACCGTGGTTAAACAAGAGGTGGCTAAGCTTATTTCATCGACAAAGATAATTATAAAAAATTTACTCGTGTTAAGCTGTTATTTTATTTTTATCATCATATTTTTATGAGATAAAAGGAACCTCCCAATACATTAAAGAATTCCTGAGAGCTCGAGTATAAAAACTACACAATTCTAAGCTGAATAAATAAAAAACTAAAGTGTATTAGTAGTAAGTATAACGGCACTTTTATTAACAGTGATGTGTGACATACAGATGCAGTACATTTCGAAATTTGTAATATCTTCTAATATAATTTCACTTATTATATTTTATATCCTTATAACTTTATGCCTAACATATTTTAAAAATTAAAATATGTTAGGCATAAATTAGGCATATATATATATATATATATATATTTTTTTTTTTTTTTTTTTTATTGTAAACATAACAATCTTATATACAGGATTAACCGGTTTTTGGTTCTCTGCAGTCAGACAGAGAGGTTACATGCTCATACTCTTGTTGAGGTATGTTACATCGAAGTCACTTATAAGGCTAATTACATTTTTTTTTTTAATAAATTAAAGCCATTAAGAGTTATTTTAACATGATAACATAAGATCTTATTTTAACATAAGAACATAAATGTGGAAGAACATAGAAGTTACTATTGCACAATATTATCTATTAACATGAGAGTGCCAGCTGATTAACTTTCGCACTGTTAAGCACAACAATCCTTCTTTCTTCCCCCTTTCTTTTTTTGGGGGGGGGGGGTAAAGGTGTCACTTCTATGCTGGAAAGTGGATTATAATGCAGTCGCCCTGCTCAGCCAGGAGTTGATTCCGTGGATTCCATTCTTGGTGGAAAAGATCTAAGGTGTTGTTTTGCCTATGGTGGTGATGCTCGTGTAGGATCCGACATCTCACCTTTTGTTGGAAGGCTGCAGTGAGTTGGTCAGTTGCCTCTCTCTGTGAAGTTGCTGTGCTGTCTGGTCTTGTATGTCTGAGGTAGAAGTTGTATATTACCGCTTTTGCGGTGATGAAAAGGTAATTGCAGAATGAATGGTTATTTGACTCCACATGGACGAGATTGAAATATTCCTCTTCTGTATGAAGATTACCACAGGTAAGAGCTGCCGTTTCCCGAGTCAAACTGATTAATTTAGTGTTGACTGGGCATTCCAAGTAGATATGCCGGACCGTTCCTAATTGGTAGCAGAAGAGGCAGTTATCTGAGACGTTTGAGTTAAATTTTCGTAATATAGTAGGAGTGGGTAATATATTATGCCACATTCTCCACTGAATATCTGCGTCAGGTTTGATGGCTCTTGTGCGATATGGTAGATCCCATTGAAATAGTGTTTGATCAGATGATGCAGGATTTTCCAACAAAGTGCTTTGGTTCGACTGTTGTGTTAGTGTGCTGTAGATCTTGTTGGTGTTGCTGGGTGTAAGTTTCTCCCATGAGTTATTGGTTTTTATCAGAAAGATAGGCGCCAAAACTTCTGAGTTTGGAGGGCTAAGCCCCACTTCTGTTATGCTATCAGGCATAGCGGCTTGAAACGCGGCCTTTACGGTGTCTATCTGCTCAGACTCATTCCCATATTCTAGGTTTTCGAGCGAATTTGGAAAGCGCCAGGTGAGGCTTGGAGAAAGAATGTCACCCAAGATCCTCACGTTTCGCCAGCTCCATGGAGGAAAGAAAAATTCTTTCTGAGTGATCGGGCTTCTTACCATCGTGTTGTGAAAGATGGGTTCCATGAGGATTTCAGGTAGGGATGCTGTCTTCACTGTGTGCTGGAGGTTTAGCTTCTTCCATCGTCGAAGGGCATCTTTGTAGAAGTTTGTTAAATTTACAGGCACTTGAGCTGTTGTCATTCTTAAGGTGGTGGAGAGAGAGAGACCTCTAGTGGCAGAAGTGAAAATATACTCAGTGGTGCATTTGTGTGATATTTCCTGTTGTAGGGCATTTATGAGAAATCGAGCGCGGAACGTTGTTATCCTGTTGTCAATGGAGACCAACTTTTGTCCTCCATCTTTGAGAGAAGTACATAGCTGGGAGTAGGAAAGCCAGTTTGTTTTATTCCATATGAATCGATATATGGTTGACTTTATTTGTTTGATGAATTGCACTGGTGGCGTAAGAATCTTTAGTGTATGCCAAAGGACACTGGTGGCTATTTGGTTAACGATTATTGTTCTCCCTCTTGTGGAGGCAGAGGCTCGTATTGCTGCCCACTTTCCTAGAACTTGCTTGAAACGCTTGTTTAGTGTTTCCCAGTTCTTATCCACATAAGAGGGTGTGTTTCCTAGGTAAATCCCCAGGTATTTGTTTCCCTCTGTGGACCAGGTACCAGACATTGGGGAATCGGTTCGGTTTTTCCATTTGCCACACCACAGTCCTATGGTTTTATGTGTGTTTAGTTTGGCTCCTGAGGCTGCCTGATATTGTTGGTATGCCATTTGTATGTTATGAAAGTCCTCTTCTTTGCGGGCTATGATTGTAACATCATCAGCATATGCTGTCAGGGTTATGGTTTGGTAGGGAAGTTTAGGGCGGCATGCTTTGAGCAGCATGCTGAGTCTACACAAAAAGGGTTCGATGGCAATTGTGTAAAGAGGACCGGAGAGTGGACAGCCTTGTTTAATACCTCTGCTGTATGGTGCAGTTATGGTAAGCCTGTTGTTTATTTTCATGCAAAACTGTGCCTTGGCATACAACATTTTAATAGAGTGAATGATGCCTGAGCCAAAGCCAAATGCTTTCAAGCAGTTGAAGAGGTAAAGGTGTTCAACGCGGTCGAAAGCTTTTTCTTGGTCTAGTGTTACAAGACCCATTGTTTCACTGTTGTTGTTCGCTATGCTTATGAGATCCCTTATGAGGTGTAAGTTTTCGTGGATAGATCTTCCAGGGATGGAATAGCTCTGATGCCTATTTATTATTTCGCTCAGAGCGGGTTTAAGTTTGTTGGCAATGGCTTTGGATATAATTTTGCAGTCGGTGTTTGTGATAGAGATGGGTCTCCAGTTTCCTAGTTTCGTCGCGTCTCCTTTCTTTGGAATGAGTTTGATAACTGATGTTGTCATATTGAGTGGAAAGCCATTGGTATTCGCTTCGACAAATACTCTGTAGAGGATAGGTCCAAGCTGTTCCCAGAAGGACTGATAAAATTCAGTGGTGAGCCCGTCTATGCCAGGAGATTTATCTTTAGGTAAGGAGGTGCAGGCAGTTTTCAGATCGTGTAACGTGATAGGGAGTTCTGTGTTACTCCTTGTTGTTGGTGAGAGTCTTTTCACATCGGAGAGAATTATATTCGTGGCCTCCATAGATGTTGGGTTGGCTTGGTACAAATTTTTGTAGTACTGCAAGGTATATAAGAGGATTTCGTCATGATTTTCTATGATGTTTCCATTATCTGTTTTAATAGCAGATATAGTGGTGCACTCTTGTTGGCGTTTTTCTAGTGAAAAGAAATACTTTGTAGGGGCATCTGCGAAGTTAATATGTTTGCGTCGTGCTCTTATTAGTGCTCCTCTTGCAGAGTGCTCTAGGTGTGAGCGTATGGTGGCTTCTAGGGACTGGTATTCCTCAGATTCTGGATGATGCAATTGCTGTTGTTGTTGCAAATTTTTAAGGGCTGAATGCTTATTCAAATTTCTTCGGTGACTATATTTTTGGGTGAATACCTTAACTTTGGATTTAAAAAGTGACCACCACTCGGAAATTGATTGTGAAGTAGGTATATCTCTGATGAGAGTTTCGATATAGATTTTAGAGGTTCTGAGATATTCTGTATCCTTTAGTAGGCTGTTGTTAAATATCCAGTATGCTCCTCCTTTGTATCTGGTGTGTCCAGGAAAGCAAATGTTAAGAAGGATGGAATCATGGTCTGATGCATGAGATGGATGGTATGTGACTCTCCTGATGTAGGGTATTGTGTGCATCGATGTGTAGTATCTGTCGAGCCGTGCCTGGTATAGGACACTGGTAGGACCACCTTTGGCTCTCCAGGAGAACATTTTCTCATGTGGGTGCAAGTGTCTGAAGGTGTCAGTCAGCTCGAAGTCATTTATTACATCCTGGAGAAGCTGAGCTAGTGAGTGTCGATGTTCTTGGCATTGCTGTCTGTCCATTGCAGGATCCAGAGTGCAGTTGAAATCCCCTGCCAGTATGATGTGGTCATTGACCTTGCTGAGGTGGTTTCGCACAAACTCCAGTACCTGCACTGCAAGCTGGTCATTTTGTGGGATGTATATGTTAATGATATATATTTTCTTTCCTGTCTGAGTTGTAATGAGTGCATATATTGCACACCCAGGAAAGGTATCGATTATTTCTACTTTTAGAGCGCTGTTTTGGTGAATTCCAATGCTGACTCCCGATCCATGAAGTTGTATGGCAGGACAGTGGTGCATGGTATAAGGCCAGTTCTTCCAGTGTTGATATGAAGCTTTGCTGTTGCAATGGAAGTTTGTTTCCTGCAGCATAACTATTTCTGGCCGGTGGGCAAGGATATGCTGCAGGACCAGCCTGTTTCGCAGTGGTGTGGCACATCCTCTAGCGTTTAGTGAGAGAAGGTTTATTGAGGTGCTCATTATTTTTATGGTTTAGTTTTATTTGGTGCGGTAATCCTCACTTCCTTTACGGATAGTTACGCTGCCGCTGGGATTCAAGCCCGTTTATCAGGTAGTATATCCTTTTCCTGAGATTGGTGGTTTTTCTCCCTCTTTTTCCTGCCAGAATAGTTCTTAATTCTTCCAGCTGGGTGATAAGGCCACTGATGTCAGCGGTGTAGTCATAGGCTGTCAGCAGTTTTTGTGAAGAGCCTCGAACTTTTTTAAGAAAGCTCTGAAGCTGCTCACTTGTAAGTGGGCCTTCAGTGTGAGGAAGACCTGCATTTCCAGTTTCCTCTTCATCATCTGAGGACTCAAGAAGCTCGATCTCTTCATCCCCCTCTACAGGCTGTTGGGAGGGTTCCAGAATGCTTGGAGGCAAAGGTTCCCTGCTGCAGCTGCGCTGGTTTGTCTTTGGCTTTTTTTCCGTTTTTGTTTCTTGCTCCTCTTCGTTATTTGTATCTTTATCAGAGTTAGTTAGTTGTCTGTGTTCCGTTTCCTTTTCTCTAGGATTGCTTTTAATCGATGTTGGTGGAGGTTCTTTCGAAAGTTGGGTTTCTTTAGTGCTACCACTTGATTTTGTCTCCTCGGTACTGGACTGAGAGCTGTTTCCTTGAGATCTTTGTTGTTTGTTAGGGATGCTCTGTTTTTTGGGGTTGGCTGCTTGCTGCTTCTGATTCTCTGATCCGCTAGGGTTAGTAGTATTGTTAACCGGTTTCTCATTTCTGGGTATATACGGGCATAACTTCCTTACATGGCCTTCTTCGTGGCAGTAAAAGCACTGAGCAGCAACAGTAATATAAAAGGTGTAGGGTACTCCGTCTATTTCTGTGTTGATTATTTTGGGTATGGAGCCGATTGTATTGTCGCCAAAGTGCATTAGAGCCTGTCTTCTAAAGCTCTTGATGTGAGCGAATTCAGGCCTAGTTGTAGAGGCGCGTAGCGTTCGGATTTTACCTGTCACTGCGCCGTATTTTGATAGTAATCCGCGAAGCATTTGATGGCTTATTTCCGGTGGGACATTTGACACTGTTACTTTTGTGGGAGCAAGTGCGATTGGTGAGACATTCACGTGGCATGCTCCGATGTCTATTCCCTTTTCAATTAATGTCTCAGACCAAGATGCGTTGTTAAAGTACATTTGTACGGTTCCGGCAACTCTTGAAATGTGAGTTATATTTTTTGGGGGAACATGTTGAGCTACTGCGTCTAGATACTTTTCCAGTGGGGTATTTTCGATTGCGAAAATTACAATTCCGTTATCTCGGGAAAAACGGTTGGCTAGGTGAACGTTTGTACGCGCGGTGGTCGTTGTTGCAGTAGTATTAATTCGCGCGGAGGTATTAGCTACAATGTTGGCATAAGAGACAGAGAGTACTGACCTTTGTCCGTTGTTGTCCGGGGGGGCTGAGACTGATGTCTTTTCCTTCTCTGGAGCTGTGTCTGGCATCTTTTCCTTGATCGGAATTCTGCGACCTTTGACCGATTCCTGCTGAGCTCGGGCGTGGACCGGCTGCTGCTGGTGGTGATTTGCTGTGGTTTATACTGGCCATTGCTTCGGGCGAATATGGGGAAACGCAAGCTATCACAAATTCCCGGTACTCGAAGGCATACCGTTGTAACAATAAGCACACGAACAAAGAAGATTTTAAAATTTTAAATTTAATATAACTTTTCCTAGCTTCACAAAATTAGAAAACTAATTTTTTAACGCGATAGATTAGGTGCTTACGATTATGTAGGTATAATTCTTGAAGTTGATTGACGTATTCGACCGCACAAAATACAACTTTAGGCAAGAGCGACTTTGGACACGTCTGCACACTTCAGCGTCGCGACTACATAGTTACCAAAAGTGTAATTGGAAAGAAACATTAAAGCAAGTGATGTGAAGTGTCTATACAGACTCTGGAATACAAGGTCAGATGTGAATGTATTTCACGCGTTTCTTCTTTAGGAAAAAAATTAAAACCAAGTATACAATTTCTTTGTATCTTTAATGTATAATAAAATTAACGTGAAACTTTTATTAATTTTTTATCTTACAAGTAATTTTATAAATAAGTTCCTGCACCTTTTAGATAGTATAGTATAGATTTGTTAGTATAGTATATGCAAAATGCAATTAGATTTCATTATATATATATAATGAAATATATAATGAAATGCAGATATATATATATATGTTATATAATATTAGGATATACAATATGTAATGTTGTAATATACAATATTACATTATATAATATATATATATATTTTTTTTACGATCATATATATATATATATTATCGTAAAATATAAAGTTTATACATATATATATATATATATATATATATATATATATATATATATATATATATATATATATATATATATATATATATGTAGAAGTGTTGTAACATCTTTAGAATTGAACTTTGTTTCAGGGGGTGTAACTTAATTGTTTGCATACTTGGGATTAGGAGTAAAATAATCAAGTTTATAAAATAACTTGGTTATCCTAATATACAATATCCCCAAGGTAAAAAATTTATTAAATAATATATATATACTAACATTAAAAAAATATATAATGAAATTCTCATAATTTATATATATTTTTTTTCTTATATATGTTATTAATATATATATTAATATATATATTAACATTAATGTTAGTATATATATATATATATATTAGTGTAATAAATTTTTTAACTTGGGGATATTGTATATTACGATAACCAAGTTATTTTATAAACTTAGTTATTTTAACTCCTAATCCCAAGTAAATATATACATTATATATATATATATATATATATATATATATATATATATATATTTTTTTTTTTTTTTTTAATCACTCCTAATCCCAAGTATGCAAACAATTAAGTTTGCTCCTGAAACAAAGTTCAAGTCTAAAGATGGTACAACACCAGGGCAACTCATTGTAAAGGTGGGTAAAGTTCTGATCACTATTCTTAGTATTTTCCCATAATGTAAAGCACATATCACTAGAAGATGTATACTGCAATGCATTATGGGTGAGGTCACTACCCAGACCGGTTTCAACCTTTTTTTAGGTCTCATCATATCCTAATATTAGTATATATTTATATATATATATATATTTCTATATATATGTAGAAAGTATTTTACCTTGGGTATAATAAATGTTAAAGATACCAAGCTATTCTACTTTTACCATGAGTTGTCTTGGTCTTGCAGTATGTGCAGCAGGGTCATCTAGGACTTCCAGGCGCAAACTTGACTTATTTGTCTGTTTGCTTACTTGGGAAATGGAGTAAAACCAGGTGTTTAGAATAGCTTGGTATCTTTAACATATATATATTATTTTTTTTATGTTAGTATATATATATATATATATATATATATATACAGGGTGTTCGGGATAAATTTGACAGTTTCGTAAGGAAAAAGAAAATCTTCTTTGTATCTATTAAATTTAATGAATTGACAAAAAAACATTACAGGCAGAGTTAATTACAATACTATCAACAAGATTTACTCAAAATAACCACCATTAGCATCGATCACAGCTTCAATTCTGCTTCGGAACCTCGAACAAGCTGATGCTACAGTCTCCCTAGGAAGGGCCGCAAAAACTGTTTTAATTTTATCCATTAACTGGGCTTTTGTATTACTGGAAGTGCGATTGGTGTCTTTTTCAACTGCGCCCCATACAAAATAATCCATGGGGTTAAGGTCTGGGGAGTTTGGAGGCCAAACATTTGGACTGGTGAAGTCGTAGAAATTTTCAGACAACCATTTTTGACTTTTCCCAGAGGTGTGGCAAGGGGCCGAATCCTGCTGCCATACATACGGCCTACCATTGGCTACCCTTGTTATCCAGGGCTTGACTACAGTTAGCAACTCCACGAACAAAGCCCGAATTCCAATGCCAGGGTTCTTCAACACCTGTTCCTGCAGATTTGCGAGGAATTCTGCTGTACGAACGCAATCAGATCGTCTGCTAGGGATCTTTCTTCTTGCTACATCCTCGTAGTCACCATTGCAAGTCTCTAGTTCATGCCTGATTGTTTTTACTCTATTCAGGGAGCATTGGGCAGCAGTCGTAATATCCTTATTTTGATGGCGGGCACGAATCATCATGATACAAGTTATTCTCTTCCATGATTCAGGTGGGTTCCAGCTATCCATCCTTTCTGACATCTTGTATATGAATGAAGAAGGGTCCAAACTTTTAAATGAAGAGAAGTGTGTGTTAATACATGTAACTTACGGAAAAATATAATTAATTATAAATATGTCAAATTTATCCCGAACACCCTGTATATATGTTCATTTTTAATATAATCTGACTAAGCACCCAAGAATTATAACAAATTGAGATTTATTTGAAAACGCAACATGTTTCGTCGAGATTGACTTCATCAGGAGTAATGAACATAGAAAGATATTAAAAGACACTAAAATAAACATTGAGACACTCTAAAGCTATACAATTATAAAGTTATGATATTCGACTGTAAATTACACTTATTATGAACTTGAGCTATAGTCCGTGTTCAAGTTCTATTGTTGTACACTTGTGCATGTGTGGAACCACGCGATCTCCAGTATCTGATAGTAGAGCTGAAAGAGTAAGGCAAATTATAGCTGAGATTATTGTTCATATGAAGAGGGTCCAAGGTGATTTCTTTTGATTCTACAATGCAGCGTTCTACCTCATCATGGCAAATGTGTAGGTTTGAAGTTGTTGTCCAATTTACTTCATGTTGGCGGCTTTCGTTGTTCGTGTTTACTGAAAACAGGACATGGCCTGACAAGGCAGTTGCTCTGGTTCTCTTATAAGCAATGTCTCTCTGATGCTCCTCGAGTCGTAGGAGAATAGATTTCTCCATTTGGCCATAGTAAGGTTTTCCACACTCACACACACACACATATATATATATATTTTTTTTTTGTTAGTATGTTAGTATATATATATACAGGGTGTTCGGGATAAATTTGACATATTTATAATTAATTATATTTTTCCGTAAGTTACATGTATTAACACACACTTCTCTTCATTTAAAAGTTTGGACCTAAAAGATGCAAACTAGTCATCCACAACAAAGTAATAGAACAAGTGAACAAATTTAAATATCTAGGAAATGACATAAGCCCCAATGGAGAAATCGGCATTGCGTATAAAAAGCAAAAATTTCTAGCAGTTATTGGAACTTTGAACAGACACTTCAGTAAATAGATGTTTACTGAACAACCCAAAAAAAACAGTATAAAGTAATTGCCAAACCACTTCTGAAGAATGGCAGTGAAACATGTACTTCGGGAGTACGAGATAAAAGACAAGTGGAAGCTGCAGAAATGAAGTTTGTAAGACCGCTCGCAGGCTATAAAAGAATATACTATATAAGAAACGAAGAAATAAGAAAATAGTTATCCATAAGTAAAATAACAGACGACATCACAAACTATAGAAAGAACTGGAAAAACCACATGGAAAGAATGAATGAGGACAGATGGGACCAAAGGGACAGCCGATCAAGAGGAAGACCCAGGAGGAGGGCAAAAGATTTTCTAAACCCTTCAAAGCATTACATGCCAACAATTGCCTAACACGCGAAGCCAAGAAGAAGAAGATTTATTTTTTTCCATCTGTGCTTCTTTATAACACTGAAAATCCTATTCTTTAAAAACTGCAACGTCTTCTTAGAAGAATTTAATGAACTTCAACACAAACGTCATTTATTTTCATATTCCTTTTAGATTGTATGAAATGTGCCGCATGTCTTTTTTCAACTATTTTATTACCCCATTTCATTCTTGTGAATTAAAACTTCGAAGTCATTATTGTTAATAAAGGATTCCGCTTGAGTTCATTACCATTAATGTTGTATCACGCAGAAACAACACATGCAATTTACAGACAGAAAACTCTGTTGGGCTGGACGGTAGATGGCGTTGCGTGTGTGTGTGTGTATGTAGTTGGAGATTTAAATCAAGAGACGGTGATTTGCGTGTATTGGAGTAGTGTACTACTCAACCAAGATAGTTCATTGGACTCCTTGGAGGTGTCACGCAAAAATAATAATAATGATCACTTTTGTTAGACACCAAATGTTACATTAAATAACAGGAAAAACCGTTTCTTTCAGAAAATTCACCAATTATTTTTTTTAAATACTGTTTATTTGTAGTTATTTTTATATTCTAAATCAAGTCATTTCTTATAATAGTTCGTGTTAATTAATTTTCGAATAAATTATTTTCTATAAAAGAGCAATTTTAAAATAAATGCGTTTTTGCAGGGAAGCAAATAACCTCATTTGAATCCTGAATTATTCACATTTCACTCCTTCGTTTTATTCATTCTTTTAAACTGCAGACTTTTTTTTTCTTGGCTACAAGAGGAAACCAAGAATGCTTTTCATCTTTCCCGTTATCTGTAGAGGACAGTGTAGGGATAAGATGTTATTGAGCTATTAAAGCTCTGATCATGGCAGGAGGGTAACAGCAATAACCGAGCTTCAGTTAGAACTTCATTGGCTACAGCATTGCCGTCCATTACCCTCCTTGGGTACCCATTTAGTCACCTCGTACGCCATGCATGGGCGATTTTTAAGTAAAGCTCTTTCTAAAAATTGAGACGATCACCCGGACCACTCCCTACGAGTGGTCGAAAGACCGTCCAACTCAGCGTCGGCCCACTCAGTGACAGGCTCACCCATATCACCAAGCAGAACCGCTCATATTCCAGGGAAAAGCATCGACCGACAAAGCCCCTCACGGGCCACGCCGGAGAACACTCTCCCCAAGACTCAAACTGCTCTCTCAGGGACAAACTATATAAGCCCCCCCCCCCTCCCACTGGGAGCAAAATTCCGGAAGAAACCTAAGAGGCCGAAACTCTGCGTCCCCATTTTAGTTGCCTCTTACGACATGCATGGGCTGCAGTGTAGCTGTTCTTATCCTAGCCACCAACTTTTCATTTTTCATTGTGTCAGTTGCTTTCTCTAACGCCTCAAAAAACTCCTCCACTTCTACCTTAGTAGAACCTTCTGTGGGACCATAGGTACAAATAAGTCTCATTGTCCAGTTCCCCATTCTGATATTTGCCCACAGCACTCTACTTGAGACTGACTGCCATTCAAGAAGATTAGCCTCGTATGTTGTGTTGAATACTATGGCTACTCCTTCTTTTCCTTGATTGTCATTGCCTGAATATAACATTTTGTATTTATTGCTCAGAAAGATCTCACCAGTTTTGGTCTTTTTTGTTTCAGTCACCCCTATTATGTCGATCTGGTACTTATCTAATTCCTCAGCTAGCTCCATTTCTTTGCCATTCAGGCTTCTTTCGTTGATGGTATTTAAGATGGTTCGTTCTATTATTACAGATTTATTTGTTAATGTGAACAGGATTTGCTTTAAATTAACCCCTAAGCAGTGCTTCGAAATGAACACAATATCTCTGTGATTTCCTTTCTTTATATGGTGGGAATAAACCGTCATGAGTCATGTCACATGAACGATGGCCGTTGTCGTCCAAATTCTAACATTTAGGAATTGAACCCTGCACTTTTCTCATTTTCTGCCTGTGCCATGGAATATAAAGTATTGCTGACTAACTTTGCTATTAGTTAGAGTGTAATTCTTAGAAGCAGACTTATTCAAGTAATATTGAATAAACAAATTAAAATCTAAATTAATTTTTTAAAGATACCATTTTACTGATAACTATATTAAAAATATAGTTATAAGTAAAATGGTACCTCTAAAAAATTAAAATTGATTTTAAAAAGTTCAAGGTTCAAAAATCTAGTTAAATGAACTAAATACACCTTTTCTTAAATACTTTATTAATTGATTAAGAAAATCAGAACATTTAATTGGAGCAAACATCTGGGAATGTTTTTGTATGAAGATATTCGTATATGAAGAAATTCGTATGAATATGAATATATTTGTATGAATTTATATGAATATATTGCACAAGTCAATATCAATATATATTTGTATTAATTTATATGAATATATTGCACAAGTCAATATCAATATAAATATCAATATCAATATATATATATATATACTATTATATATATATAGTATATATGCTACCATACTAGGGAGATGATTATGAGCAAGGTGGTTTCCCGTTGCCTTCCTTGCCGTAAGTATTTTTTTTGACTGTAACTTGTGCGTTCACGGGGCCGGTTTGCCTGCTTGCGGGATGAAAAACCCCAGATAAACTGGCGGAAAAAAACCCTACTGTCCACGCCCAGAAGACCGGCTAACTTGACTATGGCTGAGGAAGATCCTTGAGCTCCTCACGACAGGAATCGAACCTAAGGACACTCCTTCCCCGGGCATATGGTTGCGAAGCGCTAAGCCACTACGCTAACCGCGCGTGGACATAAACAATACCGAGAGAAATAAATGAAATTTTTAGATTTTGTTTGTGACAAGATAATATTACAAAATTCTTTCTCTGTGTGTCGCATCCCATGTCACTGAACCGAATATATACATAAACATCTTCAAGGGTCCACCTTTCCTATATTGGGGTTGTGGGGGCAACAGCTGCAAGAGGAACTTCCAATGGTCACGATCCTCTGTCACCAAGCTCAGGTGTTCTGGTGGGATTCCCTAACGTGTCCACCCAAGGTTTTTAGATATAATCTATCCAGCGAGTCCTTGGCCTTCCACGTGGCCTCTCCACCCTCTGGCTTGGCAAAGAGAGGCCTGCTGAGGGAGCCTCTCTTGTGGCATTCTGATCAGGTGCCCGTACCAGCGTAAACTGTGATCTCTCAACACGGAGAAGCAGCCGGTTGAGTATTGAGGGTTTCCCGAATTGCAGAGCTTCTGATTCTGTCGAGTCTTGTCACAGCCCCGCAACCCCTCGAAGGAACCTCATTTCAGCCGCTTAGATTCGTGTCCGCATTCTTTCGGTCATTACCCCAACTCCATAGGTGAGGATGGGGACATAGACTGTATCGAAGACAGCCAACTCTGCCTTTCTGGCTTAACTCCCGCTCGCTCCAATACAACCGAACGGCCAAGCTCCCGCAATATTGAGCTTGCTTAAGCCAATTCGAGTATCTAGCTCTACGTCCCATTTTCCATCATTCATGAATATGCACCCAAGGTATTTAAACTTCTCCATCTGCCTCACTGGGACTACCACTTACATTTAAAGTGCACCCGGGATGGTTGTCTTGAGACCACAAATGTTTCAGTTTTGGCCACACTGATCTTCATTCCACGTCTGCACGAACAGTTACAAACATATCCAGGGTCCGCTGGAGGTCATCTGTTGAAGAGCTAAGCAGAACAAGGTCATCTGCAAAAAAGCAGACGTTCAATGCTATATCTTCCAATTCTGACACACTCACTGCCTCGGCTGTGCCTATCAATCCAGTCCATAAATATTATGAAAAGGAGGGGTGACAGAACACACCCTTTTGCGGAGGCCAACGGAGACTAGTGAAAGGTTCAGATTTTGTGTTGTTTACCCTGACACAAAAACTCTGGGCATTAATGCAGGGGACTTGATGGCAGCTAATAGTTGGCCATGCCACTCCCATACTCCTGTACTACTTGCCAAAGCTAATCCCGAGAACCCGGTCATATGCCTTCTCCAAGTCCACAAAAACTTGTGTAGACATTCTTAGCATATTCCCAAGATTTCTCAAAGACTTGCCTTAAAGTGAAGATTTGGTCAGTTGTGCTACCAGAAGACGAAAGTCATTGTTCTTCCTGGAACTTTGACTCCACTATGCTCCTGCACCGTCTTTCCAAGCACTTAGCATACACTTTCCCAGGCAGGCTGAGCAGAGAGAGAGAGATGCCACGATAGTTGCTGCAATCCTTCTGGTCTCCCTTCTTAAAGATTGGTATTATTATGCCTGTCTGCCATTGCTTTTGGTGCTCGCCCAGATATCCAAGCAGCCTGACACCAGACTGTTAATTTAAGGTGGGTGACAATCTGGTGCATGCTCAGTTCCTATTAAATTTGAAGGAAAATTGAAATAAATGCATCTCCAGTAACTGAAATGCTACGTTTTTTGTTTTAGTTTTCTTATTACCGAACTTTTGCCGGAAAAAAATACCTTGTTATTTCTGCAGAACTCGAACTTTAGCTAGGAAAGACTTGATCGGGTTTTCTCAGCCAAAGAGAATCATTCTAGAGAAGAATACCATTCTAGAGAAGGCTAGCAAAGTAAAATTCTTTTTTCCGAGTTGGAGTTGCCCAATCACAGTATTTCTCAACATAAATTATGATATAACACGTGAAATCCAAAAGCTAACATATCTGGCTACAAATGTAATTTCTGCGTAATACATATTTGAGTGTACACTGGTAATGAATTTTAACGGGATAGTAGGTACATAAATATCAATAGCTAATATTTAGAGCAAATATCACTATAACTTAATTTGTAATGATTGCAAATATGTCGTATTATTTTTAAATAAAATTTACTGAACTGGTAATCCCCCCCCCCCCAATAGAATGGAAAAAAGCAATTGTGATTCCTATCTTTAAGAAAGGTAATAGAGATGACCCTAAAAACTATAGAGGTATAAGCATACTAAATTCCTGAAATACAAAATATACAAAATATATAGCAGAATCTTAAATAGCAAACTAATGAAGATATTCCGAAAACTTTATTTTAGAAGTACAGAATGGATTTAGAAAAGGACGATCATGTATAGACCCTGGCCTTTTGCCTAAAATTAATAATAGAGAAAATAAGAGAATACAATTTAGAAACACATATTGCATTTATTGACTTTGAAAAAGCATTTGACAAAGTTAAAAGAAACATATTATTTAACATATTAATAGAAAGACAAATACCAAATAATATCCTAAAAAACTATCACAAGTATATATGAAAATAATCAAATACAAATAAGATTAAATCACGAGCTATCATATACAAGAGAGAGAGATAGACCAAGGGATCCTGCAGGGATGTCCCCTCTCAGCAACTCTTTTAATAATCTACTTAAACGAAATAATAATAAAATGGAATAAAAATCTACATCAAGGAATTAAACTTTCTCCTACAGTAAACTTAAACACTCTCCTCTTTGCAGACGACCAAATAATAATTACAAATTCTGAAGATAACTTACAGAAAGCTATTTTAAATCTAAATGAGATAGCCAAAGATTACGGTATGATAATATCAACGGAAAAATCAAAAACTATGGCCTTTAAAGGGCAAGATCCAGCAAGAACTAAAATAGTATTAGATAACAAGATCTTAGAACAGGTGAATTCATTTAACTACCTAGGATATACGATCACATATGAAAATGAAAAAGATATAAACGTAAAAATTACAAAATATTTTAAAATAACAGGTGTAATTAACTCTATATTTAAACCAAACCTAGTTCAAAAACAAACCAGGCTAAAAGTATACAATACATTAGCCCTACCAGTCTTAATGTATGGAAGTTAAATCTCGACAAAAAAACAAAAAAGACAAACAAAGATTAATAACAACAGAAATAAAGTTTATGAGAAAAACTGCAGGCAAAGTATACCCTATTTGAACACAAAAGAAACGAAGAAATTATGAAAGAATTAAACCAGGAATCAATAATAGTAAAAAATAAAAAATATAAACATAAATGGATGGAACATGTTCAAAGAATGAAAATAGAAAGATTACCAAAACAAGCCTTAAAGTACAAGCCATTGGGGAAAAGAAAACCAGGACGGCCTCTTAAACGATGAACAGGCCATGCTAGGCCTAAATCCTTGATATGCATGATGATGATGATGATGCAATATGTCTCGAAGGGTACAGGGTTCCTTCATCACAGAAAAGCCGCCCTATTTCGGAATCCATCTGTAAATGCCCAACTTCAGACGGTTACAAATCACTCTTGCGAATAATTTGTAGTCTGTGTTAGTCAAGGAAATGGGCCTCCAGCTACCCATGCTATTGAAAATTGTGTACCCACTAACGAAGTCAGCAGGTAGGTCACCAGTGAATAGGAATCTGTTGAATAATGAAACCAGGATGGGCAAGATGAAGTTCCAGGCTGAGCGATAGAGCTCAACGCCTAGCCCATCCAGGCCAGGGGTTTTCCGTAGCTTAAGCTGTTTGTAGGCCCGAGTAACCTCTTCCGAAGTGATTGGTCTCTTTTGAAGAGTTCTGAGGTGTTCGGGCATGTTGTCAATGTTCCACACTCCGAAGTCGCCTGTCTCCTCTGTTTAAAAAAATAAACAAGAGAAAATATATTTATCTATTTCTATTCACTCATTGACCATTGACCATTGACGTTACTGACAGGATGGGTGAATCACAAGTGCTTTTCATATTCCCCTTTATCTGTAATGAGAGTTCTTTGGGAATGGGAGATTTGTGAGCAATTAAGCTCGCCCTCTGAGGGCAGTAGTGTTAGCTATGATCAGTTGAGAGAAGAATAGCCTTCGGTCTTTTGTGTTTGTAGTAATCAGTCTCATTGTAATTGACAGCTTGCACGATTAGTGGGTTTGAATGTGAACTTGACTTCATGAAGAATTTTTCTGCAAGATCACGAAGAAGAGAGGAGATGTATGGAGTGCCGGTTTCTCGGTGAATTTGTGAATTTCTGATGAACCATGGTGCATCCAGGATCATCCTAAGGCATTTGTTTTGGATTCTCTGTAATTTTGAAATGTTTGATCTTGAAGTGTGACTCCATGCTGGTGAGGCGTAGGTAATGACTGGACGTATTACCATCTGGTAAAGAAGCAATTTATTATGTAGGTTCAATTTGCTCTTGCGGTTGATCAATGGGTAGAGCTGAGCTATGACTTTGGAAGATTTTGAACAAACGAGATTGATGTGTTTGTTGAAAAGGAGTTTCTTATCCATCAATACCCCAAGATATTTGGTCTCTGACTGCCATGGGATCTTTTGACCAGAGAGCAGGATGTCTTCTTTGTTGCAGATCTTTCTTCTTGAAAACATCATGGCTGAGCTTTTGAGGGGGTTTACTTGAATTCTCCAGTTGGTGAACCAGTTAGCTAGCTCATTGATACTTCCTTGGAGTCTAGTGATTGCTAGGTGAGGGCTGAGCGATCTGGCTAGAATAGCGGTGTCGTCGGCATAAAGAGCCGTAGTAGTTTTTGGGTTGAGAGGAACATCTGCCATGTAAGTTGTGAAAAGTATTGGGGCCAGAAGAGAACCTTGAGGTACTCCCGCCAGGATTTTGCGCCTTGAAGAAACAATTCCGTTGAGTTTTACTTGCATGAATCTTTCATTGATATATGAATATATGAGTTTCACTAGTTTAATTGGGATATTGTTCTCAATTAGTTTGAAGATAAGGCCTTGATGCCAGACCTTATCAAAGGCCTTGGCAATATTCAAAATTCATTTCACTTCATCAAAATTTCTATTTAATATACATGAAATAGAAAAAAAGGTGTTCTTAATAATACTGTATATCGAAAAAAAATTTAAATTTCAATTTTAAGTTGAAAAGTTTTCACTTTTAATTAAGTTTAATTATTTACTTATTTTTATTTATTTAACCGTTATAAAATATTTAAATATCTTTTAAAAATACTGCTTATGTTTGCTCATCCAATCAATATCGATGATCATGGATGTTTACTCTGGAAAAATTCTGAATCAAATGTTTGTTGAATTTGAAGAAATTTCGATGTAAATTCCGTGGACTATGAGCGAGTGAAATTAAACAAGATATTTCTTATTTAATTGGGAAACATTTTCTTTTGATGATCGTATGAACATACCATGGGTATGTTCTTACAACCAAAGAACATACCCAAAGGTGCAAACAAAGACAATGTTAATGCGTGCAAAAATACTTTACGATGCTCTACAAGTTACAGCACTCAAGTATACGGAGTTCCGGGCAGATCGATGGAGCTCAACCTCTTCCTGATAAGAGACCTTCTTCGCCTTGTGACGAACAAGGAACTTCCACTTGCACTGGTATCGGAAGACTTAGATAAAGCGTTCGATAGTGCAAAGCACAAATTCCTGCACCATGTCCTAGAGAAAGTCGGAGTGGCGGCCTGCGTAAGTGGAAGCAATCAAAAGCATGTACGGGAAAACAACAACGCACATTGCGATTAATGGGTTTCTTTCAGACCCCATTCCCATACGCAGGGAGGTTCGGCAAGGCTGCTCCCTTAGTCCCTTTCTTTTCTCTTTAGTACTAGAGCCTCTTCTAAAAAAAATTGATGAGACGAGCGCATTGAGAGGAATACCGCTACCCTTAGGCTCCAAACAGAGCAAAACTGTCGTATATGCCGATGACATTGTCGGAACCGTTCGGGATTCCTAATCGATTTACATCTTCTTCGGCATACTGCGAGGGTTCAGCATGCTCAGTGGTCTTCACACTAATCCCGAAAAAACAAAAATCAAAATTTATGGGAAATTCGGCCCTGCCAGTCTTCCGTATGGTCTGAAACCCTCAACCGGCCCATTAACAATACTAGGAATTCCCTTCCTAGAGACCCCAGTGTTGCAAACACAACACTTAATAGAAATGTGTCGCAAAAAACTCAAACCCTTCAGTCCCAACTACCTATCATTCGAAGGTAGAGCAACAATTATCAAAACAGTCCTAAAACCGATGTTACTGTACACCATTAACCTCACAAACATCACAGGCACACAAGACAACGTCATTCACAAACACGTCACTAAATTTTTCTGGAACAACAGGAAACACGAGGTGCGCAGGGCCTTTCTCCATCTTCCCCCCACACAAGGGGGATTCTCCCTGCCAATCTTCAAATACTGCCACCTAACCAACACTGCTCAGACCATACGGAAAGCACGGGCATCAAATCACCCTTCCGGCAATCTGATTAAATACTTCTTAGGATTTTTCCTACCCTACTTCGGGACTACTGGCCACGCCGGACCATGTGCGGAGACGGTGCCAGAGTGGTACTACACAATATGCAAACTTTTCAAAAAATTGGCAACGGATGGAATTCGAGTACTTCAGCTCAGCCCAAACAAGCTGTTCTGGAAAAGTTTCGACAACTTTGACTGGGAAAAGCCCGATCTGGGCACAAACGAAGAGGTGCTGTTCACCGACATAAAAAACAGCTGGGGACAACCATTTCACCGGGACTTAGCCTGGAGAATCGCCTACGGCAGACCCCTGGTGAAACTGGTAAAATCAGCCTACAGCTCGCGACCGTGCAACCCCTTCTGCGACGTCTGCGGCGTGGTAGAAACCGTAGGGCACTTCTTCTTTCACTGCCCGCCAGTACAGCGTGTTTGGCACAGACTGGCTGAGGTGCTTGCGATCCCAGCGCTCACATTCGCCGAAATAGTCTTTCTACAGTTTCCTCCCACAGTAACCAAAAACAAGAAACACCTGATTTTCCTAATAAATGTGATTAAACACCACATTTGGAAAATCAGGAAAAAACACCTTCTTAACGAGGAGGATCGCATCTATCTCCGTGTTAGGAACTGTCTCTCAGCCTACCTCCGCCGCTTCCTGGAGCAGGAGAGGTACTTGCAAGGTGAAGAGCGGTTCCTGAGGAGATGGTGCGACCCATCAACCATCTGCCAGATCATACAGGGGGGGAATCCGGTTGTGTCTGCACCTATAACACCTTCAAGTTGTAGGTGTTGACGCTATCCCGATCTTCCTTCCCGATCAGCGTTTAACCCACAGGTATGTCTAGTCCTTTCGCAGTTGAAAGTTCTTCTGTCCCCAGGGTGGGGTTGACCTGAACAAACCCGGACTGCGAAGGCCAACATCGAGGTGGTCCCAAGCCCTTTTCAGGGCGGGGTCTTCCGGGCCAGGTCATCTCCCTTCTTTTCCTAGTTATACTGTTCTGGGTTTGCTCTGCAAATTCATTCCTCTATAGAATTGTCTTACACATAATCTTTAGATATATTTACACTTGTTAAATTTGCATAGTCTCTTTTTTTTTCATTTTCAGGATTTTTCCTTTTCAAAAGTGAAAAATTAACGACCGTTTTAGAAGCACCCCTGGGGGGTCAACAGCTAAAACAGGTCAGCTGAGGCCTCATTCATCTACTCTACTACTATGCACTCTATCCTACTATCTGCTGAATCTCAGTCTATCTTACTCTGCAGGCCAATGATGAGATACGATGAACTCACAAATTTTTTTTTAAATGTCTTTTTTTTTTTTTTTGTAGAAATAGAAATGAACAATGTCGTTAAAGAATATACAATTTTTTTTTCTTAAGTGAACATCGAATCATACGCGCATACGTTATAAGGAATACTTCATTTTTTTAAAAATCACCTACACTTACGCGCGAGAGGTTCCAGAACCGATAGCAAATTAATACCGAATGTGAATGGAGTTAAGAAAGAATCTGTTGATGTATATATATATATATATATATATTTTTTTTTTTTTTTTGAAAATATTTCACGAGAAAGGCTGATTCGAGGTGTTTCATATTTGTTAAAAATAGAAAATAAACCTCGTGTCAATAAAACCGATCGGATATAAAGATAATTTGCACAAGAATGGTTAATGATTGTAATCTTTCATAGAAAATAAACTGACCAATTGCAGTTAATTATTTCACAATAACAATAAAAAATATTTCATGTCACCATTTGCTATTTTTTTATCTTTTATACTATTGTTATTATTTAACTTTCTTGATGTGCTGGCCTATATCTTACAAATAAATATATGCTTATATTTCTGTAATCAAAAAATAGAAAATAAAGAAAAACGTATTGTAATTATATAATTGCTCTTTATGTAAAGATTGTGTGTATAAGTTAATAGCTGCAAAAGTAACACAGTATTAAGTAGCCTTTACGAGAGTTTCCTTTTTTCAAAAATAGATGGCAGCACTCATTTCTTATATCACTGCAAGATGGAATTGCAAGCAAACAATAGACTTAAGTAAATCACCGATGGATAAAAATAATAATAAAAAAAATTAACAAAAAAAAAAGGAAACCAGATTAGTGAAGAGAAGTTTGGAGAACAAACTGTAAAACCTACAGCTAAATAATAATATGTCTTTGAAAATATTATTTCCAAAAATCGTTACTCGAGTTCACTTGAAAAAGCCTTTTATGAAGATTCTTTCTTACCAGATGGGATTCGAAGTTGTTAAATCAAAACCATTTTCGATACTGGATGAACTACTGAGGTTCAAAGAGAAATCAGGGGTTGGCTTTCACAGTATAAAATGATGGTATAACATGACACAAAAATAAAATAATAAAATAAAATAAAATATTTATATTTATTATAACAATGTCAGCTATAGCATTACGCATACATCATGAAATACAAATTATATTATATATCCAGGGTGACCCATAAGCCACGAAGGGGTTTTAACATTTAATAACTTTCCAAGAAATTATATACTTGGTTTAATCCTTTATCCAAGTGTAAGCAAACAAAGTTTGTGCCTGAAGTATCTTCAGGACTGAGGCAACTCGTGGTAAAGGTGGTATGACTCACATCACTTGCCTTAGTATCCCATAATGCAAAGCACATCTCCTTGCGGACATGTCTAATGCTATGCATTAAGGGAAGGGTCACTACCCAGACCGGTTTCGACCTTCACTGAGGTCTCATCAGTGGGAGCCGGACCCAGAGGTGTGGTGTGGTGTGAAGTGATGTGAATTCAGTCCACCTTTGCCACGAGTCGCCCCAGTCTTGAAAGATACTTCAGATGCAAACTTTGCTTATACTTGGATAAAGGATTAAACCAAGCATATAATTTCTCAGTATCTTTAATTTATAATATAACCAAGTGAAAAACTTTTAACTACATTATACATTTTTATGTATTAATTATTTTTTGTTATAATGAAATAGAAAACCTGGATTTTTTTTATTAGTTATGAAAAATCACCTATTTTATACTCCTTGGTGACATATAGGCTACTCTATATAATTAAGATGAAGCACATTACGTCATTTTATATCATGTCGAATAATAAATCAAAGAATATATATATATATATATATATATATATATATATATATATATATATATATATAAATGGTGTGTATCTTGGGGGCAGTTTCAATTTTCCAAACCCGTCATATCGATAATCAACTCGATCTTTTCCATAGAAGTGCGAAAAAGTAAGCAAGTCTGTGCAGACTGTTATACGAAGTTCGTGCCCGCGCGCGCGCGTGTGTGTGTGTGTGTAGACGCAACGATAAGGAATTAGTCCAAACCAAGAAAATGACTTCCTACAAAACTACGAGTACTCCCTGCAGACAGGCCGATGGAATCTGTAATTAATGTTTCCCTGCTATTTGTTTTCTTGTGATTCTGAATCCCATTCACAAGTAAGCTTGGATGACACTTGTAGAACGCTATCATTATTTTCAATCTCACGTTTGTTTTCTAATTCTCTTCGATGTGCTTTATATTTCACTTATTTTCTTTTAACGAGGATTTTTAATTCCAAATTTCTCGCAATACATACATTGTGTGTGTGTGTGTGTGATATCTTACGAAACGCGAGGTGGCAGCAGTTGTCTGCCGTCTTCTTCAAAACTTAAGACACTAAGAAGACAAAAAGTGTACTGTCTTTCGAGTAATAAGGCATTCGATGAGTTCGTTCCTGCAGTTTTATTGATTTCCTTTATTTATTTTATTTTAAAACTTTTATTTTAAATACTTCATTGTGCATTTTATATTTCAATTTTAGCCCGTTTTCCATTTTGTTCTTGTTTTTTTTTCTTCTGTTCTGCTGTTTCTTTTTTGTTTTACTGAAATCCTACTCTTCATCTTTGAGAATTTTTAATTTGACTATTTGTCGAAAGAATGAAGGAATTAAATTTAAGACTGTTTAGTACATGATAACACGTTTCTTGTAGGTAAATACTTCAATTATTAAACCGACAGTTCGACAACAGCAGCAACAACAATAATAATAAAAGTACATAAGGAAGATGATCCTTTTTTTTTATACTTTAAGCTTATTTTTTTCTTGTAACATTCTTTTAATAATGTGAAAGGGATACAAATTATGACTGCCCATTTAACTCAAAGTTTTGTAACCAGTGCAGCTAATATTCCTCTAGTGCAACTTTAGCGCGCTAGCATCGTCAGAGAAATTACAAAGGAAACAGTTAATTTACATTTAAAAAGAGCCATTTGAAATACCAATTGCAGCAAATCAACATAAACGTTTCCTTATTCAAATTTGGTTAGTAGAGAAGGTCTTCATAAGATTCATAAATTTGGTTATGTTATAGGAAATCCGGAGTTAAAACCAAATGCGATTTCTACTTTGAAATTATGTAGTTCCCAGTTTTTGATAGCACAGTACTTGATGTTTACGTTTTATCCGTGTTTTCACTAACGAAAGAAATGCTTCTTTGTCAAAAATAATATGGAGTCCAAATCAACCCTCGATAAAAATATCTTTCTGAATAAAACGACACCTTTCAACCAAACAAAACTTATTGCATGTGAGATTTATCTTGGATGTTAAACAATTCGTTAGAGCAAGTAACACTTAAAAACTAAAAAGCAATAATATTACTATTTATATATATTATTATATATTATTATATATTATTAATGATCATTTAAGATATTAAAAACTAAAAAGCAATAATATTACTATTTATATATATTATTATATATATTATTATATATTATTAATGATCATTTAAGATATATTATATATATTATTATATATATTATTATATATTATTAATGATCATTTAAGATATATTATATTCCACTGAACTTGATAGCAGAGTTCATTTTTAAGACAAAAGATATTCTGATTGCAGAAAATATCACGCACAACGGTGAGAACAACTTTTCTGACGAAATTGCATCAAAAGAAAAGTTTTATATTGATTTCTTATAGTATAATACTTTAATAAATAAATTGATGTATAGAGAAAAATTAAGATGTTGAAAAAATATTTCAGAAATTTAACATTTTTTTTATAATTTTAGAAAATTATTATATTTGTCATATAATTTTATAATAAAAATTGACTTTTACTTAGATTTATTGAATTAAAAGGAGAAATTAATAGTTAGCTGAAAAGCAGACACAAAATTAAGATGAACAAACTGGGTTTGTCCATAGTCGACTGTTACCGATTTCAAATGTCTGTGAAAAACGAATATATACAGTAGCTCCCCCCCCGTTATCCGTGGGGGGATGCGATCCAAGACCTCCCTCGGCTACCTGAAACCACGGGTAGTACCGAACCCTATATATACTATGTTTTTCCCATACATGCATACCTAAGTTTAATGTATAAATTCGGCACAGTTAGGGCCAGCCCGAGGCAGAAGCGAAATGGGCGTCTGCCGCAAGCGGAAAAGTAAAATGGCGGAAAACTTACAAAGAGTTTATGTTACAATTATACTGGAGGCAGAAAACATTTAAAATAAAAAATATATATATTTTTTTTATATCTTGCACACACTCAAAAATTTGTTTGTACCGGCGCTGGGCACAGTAAGAGATTAACAACAATAACTAATAATAAAATAGAACAATTCTAACTGTAATAAAAGTTATCTGAATGTGAATGGAATCTTAGCAACCTCAGAATATGTTTTTTATTATTTATTTATTATTTTATAAAGTCGAGAACACTTTACGGCTTCTCTTAGGCGTATCGGAATTGCCAGCATCACTACTCTTGAGGTCATTAGTTAAAAAAGTTTGAGGTCATTAGTAAAATAAGGGTTACTTGAACACAAGTACTGCCAGAAATACTGTGACAGTCGATCTGATAACCAAGAACTAAGAACGGTGCGCAATACTTGATATTCCTGGTCTCCGAAAGGCTGCAAGGATCTTGTAGCTTTCGTCACCTTTGCAACGAGTTGCCCTGGTGTTGGACTTCCTATTGGATCAGGCGAATTGTCTATTACTAAAAGAAAGTGCCATGCGGCATTATTTCGGTATTGTAAAACTACATTGGCAAAGCGGATATTAGATCCAACATTATTTCAAAGCCGAATGTTTGTAGAAACTACAAATGGTTCGTATGTCGACCTGAGAGCTGAAGACAATACAGTTCTCGCCATTCTTGAGTCGCCTTAGCTTGCATTACTTGGCTTAAAAGATATATACAGGTGAAAAAAAAAAGTATACAGTCATATATATAAACATTATTTTTATACGGAGTTTCTCACCTTCATGTTCTTCCGTTTTCAATACAGTGTCTCAATTTATTCTTAGAAGTTACAGCGTTTATTCTATATATCCTGAAGTACTTGGATTCCTGAATATGAGAACATGAGGATTCCAGCAATGATATACGCTGGTGTCCTAAAAGCGAAGGACAAACTATAATTTTACCTGAATATGAAAAAAAAAAAAAAAAAAAAAAAAAAAATGAAAAAAAAAAAAATTGTTGGTTGAGCTATGAGTGGTGAAAATGATTCTTTAACGAAAACTTCACTGCGAAACAGTAAATCAAGATTCTTACCCTTAAAGTGATCGGAAAACACTTGGATAATGACAATGTTGTTGTGTCTTGATGGTAGCATACGACAGCACGTTATCTTTCATGCACCGGTTGTTGCCGATGCTCAAAATATATAAAAAAAAATAAAAATAAAAAAATTTAATTTCATTACAGTGAAATACAAAAGTGAGTTTTAGATATTGTGAATCTTCTTTGTTTGCGGAATACAAGGTAAGACTTTGACTTTTGATACAATTTTCTGGCCTTAGCCCCTTCTCTTCGCCATTGTAAATATTTCATACCTCATTGTGCACAACAATAATTTGTGAGTTCAACAAATCTTCATCATCGGCCTGTAGAGTAAGATAGGCTGAGAGTCTGCAGATAGTAGGAGAGGAAATAAAGATAGAGTGCATAGTGGTAGAGTAGGTGAAAGCGGCCTCAGTTGACCTGTTTTAGCTGTTTGCCCCCCAGGGGCGATTCTAAAACGGTCGTTAATTTTTCACTTTAGAAAAAAAAAAGGAAAAATCCTAAAAAGGAAACATGTAACAAAAACAATAACATGAAGTACAGAGAAAACAAACTATAGATAGGAATGGAAACCAAAGTAGAAAGGTGGGGGGAAGGGCCTGGCCTGAGTGATGCAGCTCACAAGGAGCTGCACCGCCTGTAAGCCTTCGCCGCTCAGGTTCTCAGGTCCTCCCCCACCTGTGGGAACTAGAGAACAGTATAGCTGTGGACGGGAAACCATGGGATGGTTATTGTGACTGTCGCTTTTTATGGGCAGTTATTATTCTTTTAGCCACCTCACTTCCCTTGGCCATGTCTAATTTGGAGAGAGCTATGAAGAACGCAGATGCCGCTTCCTCGTCTATGTCCATGGCTACCTGTACTTGCTCAGGGGTGATTTGGCTGATGTCTTCAACAAATAAGTCACCCCATTTTGCACTAACTACGTTGGGACCATACTTCCCTGTTAGGAGAAGCTCAGGTTCCCCTATTCTCACTATTCCATCTTGAAATTTTTCTGCCACCCCAGGGATACCTTTAACTAGATGCTTTAGAGTCTCCCCCGCTTTTGCATGAGGAGTCTCTAATTCTTCTGTTTCTGCTAGTTTTATTTTTTCCATCTCCTTTTCCTCTGGACTTAGTGGTCGTTTGAGGGGGGCACTGTTTGCCTCCATTTCATCATGTGAGGCAGCTTGTTTATTGGCTGTTTCTTCTGCATGGATTTCTTGCTTCTTCTCTTTCTTGGGTGTGGAGGCTATGGTTTCTGTGGCGGCTGCCTTCTCTTTCGCGGCCGTTATTTTGCCGTATGCCTCGTTTGGAGTTGGAAAAACTGGGTTTCCCGACTCTTGTTCTGTAGTAGCTGTAGGCTTCTCTACTGGGGAGACTGGTATAATAGCACCTCCCATCCTTTCTGCATGCGTTCTTGATGGGCAGGTGATAACTTTGTGGTCTTTGGACCCGCGTTTGAGGCAAGCCATGAGACATTTGTCCAGTGAATGACTGGTTGTTAGGCAGTTTCTGCATGACAGTTTTGGGCAGTTCGCTCCTAGATGGTCGAAGGATCCACATCGGAAGCATTGCTTCTTTACGCCAGGGTAGTTTACCATTACCCTAGCGGACCCGATGCTGACGAAATTTGGAACCGGTGTTTTCATCTCGAGTGAGATGATTACTTCCCCCCGACTTCCATTTGGGGTTGTCTGCATCGTTTAAGATTTATATGTTTCGCACAACACCTCATTTTCCGAACACCTCGTGGATGACTATTTCTTCACTTTGTATATACTCCAAGGGGAACATGGGGATTTTAAGCATTTTGATAATGCTCCGCAGCATGAACGGAATAGTTTCCTTTCCATTACATTGAAAGCCTTTGAGCAATTTGTCTCTAGTCTCGGCGCTCCTTACTACAACTTGGTATCTGCCGCCACCGAAGGGAGTGAATACAAAAATCTGGTCCGCCCCAACGCTGTCAATGAGGGCCTTGGCCAAAAGTCTGGGTCTCAGATCGACGTCAGTCTCGATGCCGAGAGTCCGCGTGCGCGGCAAAAAATTGGCCATAGCTGGCTAGGGGGGCTAACTATTCCCACCACCAAATGTTTATTATTGCCCCGGTCGGGGGTTTAGGAAGATTTGTAAATTTCCGATAAATATCGTGAGCCCCGATGGGACTCGTACCGATATCTACGGTTACGAACAGATACTACAATTTGCTCTTAGCCTGTTTACTCGGTAAGAACAGAAACTACACAATTTGAACAACAATAATAATAATTTGTGAGTTCAACGAATCTTCATCACCGGCCTGTAGAGTAAGATAGGCTGAGAGTCAGCAGATAGTAGGAGAGGAAATAAAGATAGAATGCATAGTGGTAGAGTAGGTTAAAGAGGCCTCAGTTGACCTGTTTTAGCTGTTTGCTCCCCAGGGGCGTTTCTAAAACGTTCGTTGATTTTTCACTTTACAAAAGGAAAATATGTAACAAAAACAAACAAAAGAAGCACAGAGAAAAGCAAAAATTGAAAGGTAAACCTAGAGGTGGGGGAAGGATCTGGCCCGAGTGATGCAGCTCACAAGGAACTGCACCGCCTCGCTGTCAGCCTTCGCCGCTCGGGTTCTCAGGTCCTCCCCACCTGTGATAGCTGAAACCAGTGAAGCTGTGTACAGAAACCCCACAAGGTGGTTACTGTGTCTTTCTTTTGTTGTGGGCAGTTATTATTCTTTTGGCCACCTCACTTCCCTTGGCCATGTCTAGTTTGAAGAGAGCTATGAAGAACGCCAAAGCTGCCTCCTGGTCTAAATCCTGGGATACCTCTACTTTCTCAGGTGTGATTTTGCTGATGTCATCAACGAAGATGTCACCCTATTTTGCGCTGACGATGTCAGATCCATGTTTTCCTGTGAGGATGAGTTCAGGTTCTCCTATTTTTTTCATCGCTTCTTTGAATTCTTCCGCCATCCCTGGGATACCTCTGATGAGATGGCTGAGAGTCTCCTCTGCTTTCGCGTGAGGGACTTCTGGGTGGGCGGTCTCAGATACTTTTGCTGTTTTGGGTGTTACCAACTCTTCTTCCTGTGGGCTTAATGGCCGTTTGGAGGTGTTGGTGTTCACCTCCATCTTTCCTTCTTCCCTGTCTATATCTGTATTAGTATCTATATTGGTATTGATGGTTTCAATAACGACTGTTTCTTCTTGTTGGATTTTACTGCTTGTGGAAGTTTTTTCCCTCTTATGGTTTTTCTTAGACGTGGAGGTATGGTTTTCTGTTATATGATGAGCAACCTCGAAAGGAGGAGAAGCTTCCTGTGCTGGGTCATTTCCATTGCTTGGTGCAGTTGCTGGCGTGATTGCACCACCCATCCTCTCAGCAAGGGTTCTGGATGGGCATGTGTCCACTTTGTGGTCAATGACCCCCATATTTCAGGCAAGCTGACTCACAGTTTTCTTGGTTGTGGCCTGCTTTGAGGCAGTTTTTACATTTCACTCTAGGACAGTCCGCCCCAAGGTGAGTGAAGGCACCACATCTAAAACATTGTTTTTTTACACCACGGTAGTTTATCATTACTCTGGCGGATCCAATAATAATGAAGTTGGGAACGGGCGTTTTCATCTCGAGGGTGATGTGGACTTCGCCCGACTTCCACTTGGGGTTTTCTGCGTCATTTATGACTTCCACCTTGTGTACAACGCCCCATTTCCCGAATATTTCGTGGATAATCTTTACATCGGTTTCAATATATTCTAAAGGGAATCTGGGGATTCTAAGTAGTTTGGTAATGCTCCCTACCAAAAATGGGACTATTGTTTTTCCATTACATTCGAATCCTCCAAGTAGTTTGTCTGTTTGTCTCTTGTTTGTTCACTCCTTACTACTACTTGGAAGCGGCCACCACCAAAGGGTGTAAACCCAAAAATCTGGTCAGCGCCGACGCATTCGATGAGGGCTTTAGCCAAATATCGAGGTCGCAGGTCGGCTTCAACTTCGATTCCAAGGGTCCGCGTACGTGGCAAAGCCATAGCTGGTGAGGGGGGGGGGATGCCTAAGCTATCCGCACCACCAAGTGTTTTATGCTTACCCCGGTCAGAGGTTTATTCTGTATCTGCTGCTGTAGTTTATTATCAAGTGCCTCTATGAGACGCTTTGTCGATAATAACTGAGCTAACAGATGCTACAGTTTGCACTGAGCTAAACAATTTGCTAATCACATATACACTAACCATACTACAGAAATGATCCTGTGAAGTATGATTTTCTTCAAACAAATTTGAAGAAGTTGAGCTAACAGTCGGAGAACAAAGATATGTCACTTGACATTCTGAAATTCATTTTTTTTTCCTTATCCTTATAAGGACTGGCTTAAAGGGGCGAAGCAAGAATGCTTTTCATCTTCCCCGTTATCTGTAGAGGACAGTGTAGGAATAAGGTGGTATTGAGCTATTAAAGCTCTGATCATGGCAGGAGGGTAACAGCAATAGCCGAGCCTCAGTTAGAACTTCATTGGCCACAGCATTGCCATCCATTACTCTCCAAGAGTATTGGATTGAATGAATCAATCACCGCATCTCACGGTCGATTGATATTTTTGCATGCAAACGAGGTTCTTACAGAATGTCATTTAAATAATTTAATGGTGCATCAATAAAATATAAAGTTATCAAAGTATTTTGAAATAACTTGAAATATGTTTAAACAATGCATTATTTCTTAAAATTTTCCAATATATATTTAAAAAAAAAATTGATCACATGAGAAATGTTTGTCATTAGCCAATCGCATAAAACTAAATAACCTCAGGTCTATTAACACAAATGAGGAAACGGACAGTACATGCGGTAATTTTCACATAAATCCACTCAAATTTTAAACGGATTATTTCTTAAGGTGTCATTAATAATTACAGTACATGTGATATAGTTTTTTTTTTTTTTTGCAATTTTGTTTTATTTTGCAATTTCGTTGGCACCATTCATCGCAACTGGCTTCCATCATTTTGAACAATTTCAATTATCTAACATTTTAAAATAAACATATATTAAAATATACTACTGTACTTGCATATGTGTTTTAATTACTATTTTAATACTAACAAATTAGTATTGCGCAATTCCTTTTGATTGAAAAATATGATAAACCTATGTTCGCAACTATAAAATAAATAAATGTCTCATCAATACGGTAAAACGTTTTTCAAACTAAATCCGAAAAAAATTATATTTATCTATTTATTTAAAATTTAAATATATTCATTTATTTAAAAAACCAATCTTCTAATCTTACGTAACTGCAAGGAAATTTGTATTCCACATCTTTATCATCTTCGTTTTCTTTTTAAAAAGACACGGACTGTGCTTCATAGAAATCATATTAATGCTACCAGAGGGCGCTAACTCCTAACTGTAGTCAACATTTTTGTCAACTGCAACTAGGATTTGATTTTCTATCTTGCTGGAAGAATATCGTTTTTACCTTTGTATGAGACACGCTAAACCAGCATTGAGCTTGAAAACCCCCTCGTAAAGGACATCGTTGATACAAACTGAAGTAGGAGGAGGTCTGTCTTTCGGCGTTGCAACAGATCTCACAAAAGTACCGCTGTTACCCTTGCGGAGTTTATAAAGTGTGTAACCTGGACATTGATGGTGGACTGTGCTTCTCGTAATTGGAACTACAACACAAATTCCAGAAGGAATTTGTGTTGTAGTTCCAATGTAGTTCCAATTGTGTAGTTCCAAATCCATGTAGTTCCAATTGTGTTGTTCCGGAACACACGTTTTTGAAGTTGTTTTGTATATTTCATTCATTTTGTTATTACGATGAAGTTAGTTTTTAAGTGAGATAGTGTCAGTGCCATTTTTCAATCGCAGTGACACTATCATTGTTAGATAGATTCTTGTATATGATGCACATACAAAGTTTCCTGACTCGTTACTTAAGTTGGAGCCCCTGCTCTATTTGTAGGCCAAACTCCTGCGCACCTTTTTATTTGCTATACCCTCGAATTTGGTTGTGTGTGTAAGATGATGCTTCACATGCTATTGAAAGATACCGCTCATTGTTACAGGGAGGGAAAAATGGAATCTGCAACGCTGCTGTGGAGAGCGAACATAGCATTCGCCATCATGTATCCGTTACAATAGGGTAGTAGTGCGTCACCTGGTGATAAAGCTAATCTCTCACCTAGTGGGTCTAGTTGATATTTCCTCCAACTACGGAGGAAGATAGGAAATTGGAGAGTCGGGGTTAATAGGAAGTGGCATGGATATTGCTCATCACCTGCATATCAGAGTCTCGTTACATTTACATATATGGTACACTAAATAATAAAAACAATGAATTATAAACGAAGTAACACCCAGACTAACTGATACAATTCTACCTTTACGCTTTTCAAATGGAGGGCAATAAATATACCCAATTCCCGTGATTAATTTCTCAACCGTGCTGCTATTATGTTATTGGTAGACATACATACAAACAACACAGTTGGGTGATATTGTTTAAATCTCACATTTAGTTTCAGGAATTTACGATTATTTCCCTGATTCCTCATCATGACACTAATTACGGGTATAGACCATGTTGGTCTGCTCCGGTCTCATTATCCATCCAATATCCGTTTTTGAGGTCTACCCTGCCGTCTTTTTCCAATTCGCTTATATTTTAGTATTTGTTTAGGATATCGGATGTTGGCCATTCGGTTTACATGTTAAATCCATTTTTGCTTATAATTGTTTAGTTTTTCTTCTCCTTTTTTTGATCTAATAATGTGTATTTTGCAGTTCTTCTCATAAATCTCATTTCACTTGTTTTTATTCTTTGTTTATCTTGTTTGTTTATTGCCCAAATTTCACTGCCATATAATAATGTGGGCACTGCTCAAGTATTGTATATTTTCCAGCGTGTTTCTTTTTGTACTATATTTGGGTTGAGTGTTCTATTTATCAGGCCTATAATCTGTAAAAATTTTGAAGTTTTTAATTTCATGTCTTTTTCTCCTTCATATGATATTTCACATCCAAGATAACTGAAAGTATTTATCTGTTCTATTATTTTATTATTAATAACTATTTTGCTTCTAACTGGAGTTTGTCCACAAAACGCCATTGTTTTAGTTTTATCTATGGAAATTTTCATTCCAAAATGTTCTACTATAAAGCTAAAATTATATATTTATTGATCTTTGTAAATTGTCTTCCCTATCTGATTTTATTGGCTGATCATCTGCAAATAATAGCGTATTTATTTTGTTATTCCGGGAAATTTCTATACCCTTATCCTTATAGTCCTTATAAGGACTGGTTTAAAGGGGCAAAGCAAGAATGCTTTTCATATTCCCCGTTATCTGTAGAGGACAGTGTAAGAATAAGGTGTTATTGAGCTATTAAAGCTCTGATCATGGCAGGAGGGTAACAGTAATAGCCGAGCCTCAGTTTGAACTTCATTGGCTACAGTATTGCCATCCATTAATACCCTCCAAGGGTATTGGATTGAATGAATCCTAATCCTCGTCCTTCCACTGTATTAATATTTCATTAATGTAAATATTGAAAAGTGTTGGAGACAAAGGGCATCCCTGTCTTAGTCTTTGGTTAATCGATTGCTTTTCAGATATTTTTCATTTATTTGTATTTTTATTTTTATTTCATTATCTTTATATATATATTCAATATTGCATGTAATAAAATATTAGGTATATTTATTCTTTGTAATATATCAAACAATATATATCTTTTTACTTTGTCAAATGCTTTTCGTAATCTACAAACAAAAGATGAGTTTCCAAATTAAATTCTCTTCTTTCCTTCTATAAGTAGTTTTAAACAGAATGCTAATCCATTGTAGAACGTCCTTTTCTAAATCCATTTTGACATTTTGATAATATTTTTTACTGAATATTTTTAGTATTTCATTAAGTATTCTGCTATATATTTTGTAGCATGCATTCAATAAACTAATACCTTTGTAGTTAGCAGGTTTTGTTTTATCCTCCCTTTTAAATATAGGTACTACTATGCTCTTGTATTCCATTCTATTGGTATTTGTATTCCATTTGTATATATTTTATTTAAAAATTTTAGTAATCTTTGATGAATTTGTTTCCCAGCAAATGACCGTTTTTTGTGATTCTAGATTACAGTTATCATAAAATTGATATTGGTGATCTATTTCGTAAATTATAATCCTCTCCCAAAGTGTCACAAGAACGAAGGATGTTTTCTAAATTTAGTGCAAGTTGGAATATTTTAATCCGTAAATGTGATAAAAATTCGTACGCATCATTGTGTCATGAGTATCGCAAATTAAACATCGTTCTTTTTCAAATTTAATTGTTTAAAATAATAATAATTGTTTATAAAATAATATTTCAACTTTAATAATTTATATAATAATATAAATTACTTTTATTAAATTTTGATAATGATATTATATTATTGAATCCACCATTCATTTTTTATAACTCATGTCTTATAAATAACTCGCATAAAGATGAGTATATCAATCCACCCCCCAACCTCCGACCTAGAACTCACCGGTGTCGAAGTCCACACAAATTCAACTGGAAGACTTAAAATCTACGCCGCCTACAACTCCCCTGCTAAGACCCTGCTATTTTCTGACTTGGATGCTGTATTAGGCACAAATTAATCCATTATCTTCGCTGGGGACTTAAACTCCAAACATCCCTCCTGGAACAGCAGAACCACAAATAAAAATGGCCGTATCCTCTTCAGCTACACAGGATTAAACAACGCTGTCGTAACAGGACCCAGTGAACCAACCCACCACAGCCCAAATGGCACAGCCGACATCCTAGACATCGCCATTCTACACAACATCAAATTTCAGCACAGCATTCAAGCACTGAACGAATTATCATCAGACCACAACCCAATCCTACTTCACTTAGGGAACAAAGATCAGTCACCTCCCCCCAAACCAACATCATCTGGGAGAAACTCAAGAAAGTGCTACCAGAACACATTGGTCCAGTTCCCCATATAAAAGCCAAGGAAGAAATAGACACGGCAATAAAGAACCTCACCAATCAAATCAATAAAGCCATAACAGCAGCCACAGTATCCACGATTACCCACAAACAAAATCGTCTCCCGGAAGAAATCATGGACTTAATAAGGGAAAAAAACATACAAAGAAAAAGATATCACAACACTCGTGCTCCCCAGGACAAAACAGCCCTCAACAGATTACAAAAATCTGTCCGAGAAGCTCTGCAGAACCACAGCAACTAACAATGGGACAACAAGCTCACCTCCATCTCCACAGCATATCATTCTATATGGAAATTCCTAAACAACCTCAGGATCAAGCGCAAATCCCTCCCCCCTCTGCAAGCAGAACAGCACCTTGCATACACAGATGCTGATAAAGCCGAAGCCATAGCAAGAAACCTAGAGAAACAATGCAGTCCTGCATATGATAACCTAAACATCAGCCACGTATACAAGATCCATCGTAAAGTCAGGTTCACAGTAAATCGTCCCGATGTCAATCCAGGTCCTATAATGCCTACCTCACCTATCGAAATAATCGGCATCATCAACCATCTCAAGATCAAAAAAGCCCCAGGTCCGGATGGCATCACTAACCAAGTCATCAAGGCACTACCTCGCAAAGCCATAGCATATCTGGCAAACATCATAAACTCCATCCTCAAATGGCAGCACTTCCCCCAGTCATGGAAAATAGCTGACATCATCCCAATTCACAAACCAGGCAAAGACCCACACCTACCTGAAAATTACCGTCCCATCAGCCTGCTATCCAATTTAGGGAAAATAGCTGAGAAAATCATCCTCATCAGACTCCAAGATCATGTCAACCAATTAAATATCATTCCAGAAGAACAATTCGGCTTCCGTCAAAATCACAGCACCACCAATCAAATCCATAGACTGATAGAATACATCACCACAGGATTCAATTGGAATCAACACACTGGAGCTGTCTTCCTAGACATCTCAAAGGCCTTCGATAAGATCTGGCACCAAGGGCTCCTCTACAAATTTATCATCGCTAACCTTCCACTAAACATGATACACCTGATTAAATCATACCGCTCCAACAGGAGGATGCAAGTCAAAATCAATGAATCAGTCTCAACCCAAAGGAAAATCCTCGCTGGACTTCCTCAAGGATCACTGCTAGCCCCGATCCTGTTCAACATCTATATGGCAGACATCCCTCAAAATCCTCTCACATCCACCATCGCCCTTTATGCTGATGACACGGCTATTTTTGCCAGATCTCGTCAACCACTTCTTGTCACCAAAAAACTACAAGACACCATCCTGAATCTAGAAAAATGGTTTAAAGACTGGCGACTACAATTAAACCCCCAGAAAAGTACAACGATACTCTTCACAAGAAGACGAGCATCCCCCAAAGGAGACATCGCCCTGTTCAACTCTAAAATTCCATGGAAAACTGAAACAAAATACCTCGGAATACTTCTCGACAAACGATTATGCTTCATCAGTCACATCAAGAGGTGTGACTGATGTTTGATATAATTTTTAATAACGTTGGCAGTGCCGCCTCCTCTGTAATTTAGCCTGTCGGTTCTGTATAGGTGATATCCCCTAATTTTAGGGCTGTCCGAGGGCTTGAGATATGTCTCACTTATTAGAACAATTTCTGGCTGATATCTCTGAGTAAAGGCTTAGAGCTCTAAAATTTTGTTTCTGAGGCCATTTGTCTTCCACGCAACAATTTGTAGAGGGTCTGGAATTAGTTTGTTTCGATTCATCTATAAGTGCTGTGAGGATGGATTGTGTTTCACGAAGGAATATTTTTGTGGAGGTTAATGAAGGGTTAGACATGCTGAAATCTTGTAGCATCTCGAATTGAAAGACTTTACATTTACTAACATTGAACTGATATCCATTTTCCCATGGCCATTTACATCATACAAAAGACAGATAAATAAATCAGCCTAAAAATACACACATTTGACAAACAACAGATCGTACTGATAGGAGTAGCGAGTCTATCATGCCATTAATCTTCTATGAAGTCAAATTACAGTTTCGTGAGAAGCCATTGAGCATTGATCAGAACAGTATAGGGATATTAGACCATCATGTGCTACTAAAGATATGTTGAAGTGCAGCCACAGCCGGGTTGAGGATGGATCACTCACAGCAGATTGGTTTATGTATACCTTAACCATATTAAATATCCCTCATAACTTTCCCGTGTGATAAATGGTAATAAAAGTGGTCTAGTGGTTTTAATAAGAAACAATAAAAATAAAATGTATTTAATATCAATTGATGTGTGCTAAAAGCTACAGATCTTTTCCAAATATCATATGCAGTTGGGGATGACCATGAGATACGTGAACGACATTAAGGAAATGTAAAAAACGTTGAAACTGAGATAAATGTTAACCCTTTATAACGTCGTTAATGGCTTTCTTAACTGGACCTTCTAGCGCTTTCGCAAGGTATTTTTGGAAGAGCCGAGCCTTCAGTGTTTTTATTTTCGAAAGTAGCCATGTCACCGGGCCCCCACCTGTGACATTCACTTTGACCTTGGGCAAATCGATAATTTCTAGTTTTTTCAAGGAGGTCACCGAAGTTTGTTGAGCGCTACGGATTACTTCAGCAAAAACATCAACATGCTTGGCGGAAAGGGTTGCAGTGCCATTGAATTTCATGAATGCGAACTTGAACTCCCAGAGGTAAATGAGAGACACATCGTCGATGCTTAGTAATGCAGACATAGTGACGGAATTGTCCGTACAGACGACGGAGGCAGGACCTTTTCGTTTCAATCCAGATAACCCGTGCACCTTTCCATCGTACAGTCGAACTACGAGAAATTCTTGTCTAAGAGGGAGTGGATCGGGTATGCCTGGTCGAGCTGCTTCGATTAACAGATCCAAGTATTCCTCAGCTGTCAGCTCGCTACCACAGACTCCATCAATGGATGGAGAGTCTGTGTTACCTAAAAAAAATTAATAATAATAATATAAAATGTAGCGATAGTAATGACACAAGGAAAGTTAGGTATATAAAAATTTAAAAAACGAGCCATCATTATGTAACAAAACGTTGAGAATGTGGGTGAGGATTATGATGTCTTCTCAAGTAAGAATGCGAAAGTAGCACAACGTTTGTGACTTCAGCACTATAGGAATCGTTGGAACAACCACAACTGTACGGTGACGTGCATGCGCGCGTGTGTGCTCGCGTTACCAGTAATACGTAAACGTGAATCGCAATATACAGTATTCAAATCAGATGAATGTGGATATGGTTGCTATTAGCAAAGTATTATGTACCAAAATATTTCTGTTTATGTCTGGAGGCGATTGTGCTAAGCACTCACCACATTATCCTGGAAATGAACTTCAAAAGTTATATAAATTTTTAGATCATTTTATGCTATACATATGATAGCAGCTGTATGAACATAGCTGCGTTATGAAGATGAAAATACACTATTCAGTGGTGAAATATGCCATGGAAAACTGAGGTCTATTTTAATACAGTGACAGACATTTTAGAAAAACGTATAAAAATACCAACATTGATTTATCAACTTTTTTCTTTTTTTTTTCTATTTTGTTATATTTTGTGTTCAATTAGCTACTCGCGGGATTTTATAATGATGGAAATATCGTGGAAATAAATTTGTATGAACTAAACTTTATTTGCTAACAGGCTGCATACCTCAATGCAGTGCCTACTGCCTCTTTCATAGCACATACTTAACTCACCTGCCTCTGAGAAAGTGATATTTTGTACTTCTAAATAACAAAGCGCATCTAGGGAAAATTTTCCTCAATTGTGGTATTAAAAATCAATCCTAATTTCCCAGGCCACAGATCGACTAAACAGGGAATCAGTATAAGAAAGGCTTATAAAAACCTCCTCTACTAGACGACTAGAATCGAACTTTATAACAGTCTTTTTGGGCGGCCTACCGCTATGGATGAAAAATCCATTTCCACCGGAATAAACAAGCCTTATTAGGATTCATTAATTAATGTTATGTTTCTATTTTTTTTTAATCATTTCTTTTTGCTATATCCATGTGAAAAGTACTCCAACTTATATTAGATATAATTACACCAAGTAGACTAAATATATTAATCTCTTCACTCTTCTAATCAATTTATAACCCTAGTTATCCTTCGATGTAAGACCATCCAGAAAATATTCGATGTATGCACTTCTTAAAGTTCTTAAAAGAACTGGGCGATGGACTGAGTCCTTGACTCTTTATCCCGTCATCTGAATGAAGAGAATCTGTGTGGATGGAGTTTTATTGAGCTAAAAAGCTCTAGTCATGGCTGGGTAACGGCAATAGCCGAGCCTCAGTTAAAACTTCATTGGCTACAGCATTGCCATTTGTTACCCTGGATGTCCTAAAAAGGGCTTTTGGCTTGTCTCGATGAATTTAATTTTTTACAACAAAACCGCAACCGATGTATGCACTTATAAGTCCTTATAAGGACTGGCTTAAAGGGGCGAAGCAAGCATGCTTTTCATATTCCCGGTTATCTGTAGAGGACAGTGTAAGGATAAGGTGTTATTGAACTATTAAATTAAAGCTCTGATCATGGCAGGAGGGTAACAGCAATAGCCGAGCCTCAGTCAGAACTTCATTGGCTACAGCATTGCATTCGATTATCCTCCAAGGGTATTGAATTGAATGAATCAATCACCACATCTCATGGTCGATTGATTCCACTCCGCCGATTTCATACCCGATGTATGCACTTAATGTTTTTAATTTCTTTTGTGGACATTTCCTCTGAATTTTTATGTGGTGTGTTAGAATGATTATCATTTATTTATATTGCATGGTAAAGAGTCCAAATTAATTATTAAATTTCAATATATTATATTTAATTCTTATAGCTTATATAATGTTTATTCAGTAAACAAATAGTTAACGAAGTCCAACATTGTTTCCCTAACGCCACATAAAATAGCTTTATTATCAACATTTCCCTTGTTTTATACAGATATATTCTGTATAAATGTTGTTGTTTTTTTATTATTTTATGCTCTTCTTGCATAAGATATCACCAGAAACCGTACATCTTAGAATTGCTATATTCATCCTCGTCTGTTTTTGACATGACCCTGTTATTCTTAATTCGGAACATCCGCTTTACTTACAGGACAATTTAAAGTTATTTCTAACTCTGATAGGTAGATGGTGTTGGTAAACGTTCAAGTCCACCAATGCCATCGACTTATAAGCGTTAGAAGTCACATCGGCTAATGCCTTTTATTCCCTTATAGGGAGTAGTCGAAGCCGTTTTAGCCATATCTTACTTTTGGAGACTGAGCGGGCAGTTCAATCTCGAATGGTAGCAATTAAAGATAGCTAGCCCAAGGCTATCACTAATTTTAAACGACATCCAGTGAAGAGACAGCCACCGTCAAACAAGTGCTGCCATCTCGTGATCCTTAACTCTAACACAATATTTTTAATGGCTGAAATAGTGTGGATTCTGCAGCTTTCTTGATTTTATGGGACTAAAAACGGGAGTTTCCGGGAGAGAACAAAAACACTCTCCTGTGCCAGCAATCGATTAAGACATGGTTAGCAAAATTACCTCTAGTCGGAGACTAGAATCGAATTTAGGATGCTTTTACTTCGGGCGGCCTAACGCTTAGGAGTGGTAACACCAGCTCCACTGATCTACACAAGCATGTAGCGTTAGAAATGACCAGCGATTTTCTGCGATGTGCTTTAGCATTGCAACAATATTGACCCTTCCCCTATTTTCTTTCTTGTCTTAATAATAATAATAAACTAATTCACGAAGCTTTTTAATATAGAAGTGTTTAGGTGCGTATTGTTATACGGAATAATATTGTGCGCACCATAACTTTGAAACTGTTTCATTATTCTGGGCGTTTGCAGTCTCCAGATGTAGATATAATTTGTTTAAGCTACCTATTAGTCTTCTTGAGTGATCAACGGAGATGTCATTATTAAAAAAAACTCTGATTGATGGCTTGGCTGTGTGTATACTGGATGTCAACCCCACACACAAAGCCCTTTGGTTAGAAAGAAGTTGGTTTGAATCTCGTCCAGAATTCGAAGGACTTTTATCATCTTTTTAACCGAATATGAGTTCGGTTGGCCTCATACTGAAGTGGAAGGATTTCTCATCTGGAGAAAGTCGTGTTTTTCATCGCAAAAACAGACAAGCCGGCCAAGAGAGTACACGCAATTTATCCTATACCGAAAGATAAAAAGAATATCTTTAAGTATAGGGTAACCACCTAATCCTAGAATTAGGCTTATTAAATTCAAAGATACATGGAAGGTTGTGGGTTAGTACGTGCCTGTTAGACCCAATGGTTCCAAGAGGCACGTAATTTTCGATTCAACATCATCTCCTTCTTATGATGATTAACCTGCACTATATGTGAGCAAATCCTAAGGGAGAAATTTATTTAAAACGTCTTGAAAATCTGGTGGTTGTATTCATTGTGGAAAACGATATGCGAAAGGCCATTCAAAAGAATATAGATAGATTGACTGAAGAAAGAATATGAAAAGTTGGTTTGACAAGTTCGGAGAACTAAACTGCTTGTGATGTTGATCAGTGGCTACTCAGGTCCGTACGTAATTAGAGGAGAGCAGAGGAGTGATAGTAGGAGTTCAGGTGGAACAGCGCCCATTGGAATGCCTGCAACAAAAGACATAATAGATGTCTGTGAGACAGTGATTGGAGTATGTCCGTTAGGAAGGTGATATCTATTAAGCGGATTCACCTCTTTTGTATACAATCGACAATTCTTAGGGAGATTTGTTATTTATCAATTTTATTATTCTAAGGTCGAACGGAATTCTCTTTTATGAAGTTTTGTTTCCGGATGGACTACATTTGAAAGTCAATCCAAAAAGAGAAATTTGATCTGTCTTTTCTTTTCTCTGGGAAAAGATAGGATTCCGATTTTATAGCATTGAAATTCGATATATAATGCACGTCGCAATTTGGGTCTCCATTTCAGAACGACAAGAAGATGAATGTTTCAGACATTGCTTATAGAAGATTTTGTATCCTTTATCATGCGAGTACTACAAAGTTTCTTCGATGAATTCAGAAGAGGAAATGAGAATACTACTGTCTTCAGCAAAATTATGGATAAGATTTGAAGTCAGAGAGAGAGAAAGAGAGAGGTCATTGTTGTACGAGAGATCATTAGATGATAGCTTGTAAGAAGACTTTGATGCTAGACAGTATCAAACGCCTTGAAAATATCAAGAGCGACTGCATGAGTTTATCCAAATGTTCCCATGGTCTGTGTCCAGAGATGAGCACAGATAGCAAGGATTTTTTCTGTAGAACGAGAATTACGAAGCCCATTATGGGGATCACTAATTGCCTTATAATCTTCAGGTAGTGAAGTTCATTGATAATCACCGTCTTTATCACTCTCAAGAATATTGAGGTCAGAGCAATACGAAGATAGTCTGATGGCTGAGTTTGTCTTTTCTGTATAAGCCGGATAGTTTCAATGCTGTTCGGTAAATGACGTCATGACAGCTTGTATAAGGAGGTACAAGATGGGTGTTAATTCGATCAAAAATTGGAGGGATTTGAAAGAAGACTTGTTAGTATCAAGACATTGAGGATTTTTCTGGTGTCATTCTGTTTAAAGATCAAACATGCAATGTATAACTCGGGGTATTCGGGAAGGTGATCTGCGTTGGTCGTCTAAACAAGTGTTGGAGGAAAAGACTGACGCCAAGAGGTCCACCTTATCTTTAGATGATCTTACCGTGGTACCATCAGGATGTAAGCGAGATTGAAACAAGAACGATTAGAAGGTACACTCTCCAGAGATGTAAGGGAAAGAAGACTCCAAGGATAGTGTCTTGTTTGCCCTGGAAAATAAGATTTAGACATGAGTATTCGGTGAAGTCTGCGTGGATGTCTTAATTAGATAAGGCAAAGTAGCAAACGAAGAGTGAGATAAGGAGATATTGAGCCAGAGAAGATTGTACACAAGCGATTTCAAGAAGAATCACATCTGGCAAAGAATGTTAGATCTGAAAGAAAAAAGGAGAGAAAACAGGTTTTTCGCTTTTCACCTATACTATCCACATCATTTATGATGCGGTTGGTATAGGAGAGGTGAACCATAGTCCCAGATGGTGACATTTAAGGTTTTGTGATGGATAATCTGGTTTTTATGCTTCCAGATGAGATAGGCTAAACTGATCTTCAGTTGAAATCTTTATCAAGGTTTTTTCGGCATTCTAGACTGGATTTAAATCCAGAGAGGCATCTACGTTACCTAATCAGCTAAAGAAGCCTAACTATTTTTTTTAATAATTATTAATTCTTCTATGTTGTTTGCAATTCGCGAATTTATTTAACAATTAATTAAGAAGCGATAAAAAGATGTTGAAGAAAATGCAAGTAAATCACAAATTCAGAAATTTATCTTTAAAAGTCAATTAATTAATATTTTATTCAAAAAAATAAAAAAAAGGTGAATTATTCTTTTTTATTTAGACTCAGAATTTTTTGCAGCTATGAAAAACATTTGTTTAGAATTTTAAAGTATATTATATTAGAACTTAAATTATATATTTTGTAAACATTTTATATTAAATTCCAATGAGACTCAAAACGTATGTACTATTTTAACCTCTTCTCTATTTTTAAATGTTTATCGAAATACAACATTTTAATATTTCTCATACATATTGGTCTGATGATATTATTAATTTTGTATATTTATATTTTATTATGATATAATAATAAAAGTATTTGCAAGTTTGCTGTTATCTTACCCAAGATTACTACAAAATGACACAATATTGCAAGAAACCTGAAGATACTTCCACAGGAAATCAAACTGCGATAGATCATGTTCCTTAAAGTGATGGTCGCGACGCAGTTTTTATAATCTCGAACCTGAAAAGTAGAATAAAGTGTAAAATTCGCAATGCCAGAAACTCTCCTCAAAAAGTACTTGCCTTACTTAAGTAGGTTGCCTTTCCACTAAGCCTGGTCAGCAACAAAAGATTACACCAAAATCTCTCTCAAATAATGGAAATGAAGTAATTGAATCAGAGTGGACTAGTGAGAAGACATTATAATTACAAACAGTGGCGCAGGTCCCTTCCCCCCAAAAGGGAAAAGGAAAATCTTTTCCTAATTCAAATTCCTTTTTTTTTATTTATGTTGTGCCATGTCTTCTATTTGTATACTACTTATGAATTAGCGGTCCCATAAGGTGGGGATACCCCATAGCTCTCGGTAATCACGTCCGCTATGAACGCAAGGCGAACGAAGTAGTGCTCGGACGGACAGAGGGTTACTTCGTTTGCTCGAGCTGGGCCAGTGGAGATCAGGGTATCATGTATTAGCGATCACTGCATATGCTCAGCCATAGGTCGTATGCAATGTGTGGTGTGTACTCTCAAATCGTCTACTCAACTCTCCCCAAAGATTAAATCTTGAGTGCCCCCCCCCAGGATTAAATCCTGGGTACGCCACTGATTACAAACATTTATGCCATTGCTCTATGATGCTAAAGCGCTAACTACGGAATAACTAGAACCACGTACCCCATAAAAAGACCTCAAACAACTAATTATATAGACACAGCAATCATTATGAAAAGACACCCGTAATATTTATATTTCGGCAATGTGAATTAAACTATCAGCTGAAAATATAAATGTTGCAAACTTCTACAGATTACTGCAGAAGACCTAATGAAAAGAATTATACGAGTTCAAGCTTTTCAGTTCAATGAGGCATCATTGAGCTGCACTGGACACAACCGTGATTGTCTCTGCACACAACTGCAGAAACAACCACATTATGTTGATGTTTCTGATGATTTAAAAAAGCCTGTTCAAGTAGGAAAGCCTGAACGATCTAAAATAA